>NC_079211.1:73932157-74297157 GCF_029633865.1 Lampris incognitus
TTTTCATTGCTAGCGAGGTGAGGCAGTGTGTCGCTGCTGGAAAGACTTCTGGACTAACGTTTTCATTGCTAGCGAGGTGAGGCAGTGTGTCGCTGCTGAAGCTAAAGACTTCCGGACTAACGTTTTCATTGCTAGCGAGCTGAGGCAGTGTGTCGCTGCTGAAGCTAAAGACTTCCGGACTAACGTTTTCATTGCTAGCGAGCTGAGGCTGTGTGTCGCTGCTGGAGCTAAAGACTCCCGGACTAACGTTTTCGTTGCTAGCGAGCTGAGGCAGTGTGTCGCTGCTGAAGCTAAAGATTTCCGGACTAACGTTTTCATTGCTAGCGAGCTGAGGCAGTGTGTCGCTGCTGGAGCTAAAGACTGCCGGACTAACGTTTTCGTTGCTAGCGAGCTGAGGCAGTGTGTCGCTGCCGGAGCTAAAGACTCCCGGGCTAATGTTTTCATTGCTACCGAGCTGAGGCACTGTGTCGCTGCTGAAGCTAAAGACTTCCGGACCAATGTTTTCATTGCCAGCGAGCTGAGGCAGTGTGTCGCTGTGAAGCTAAAGACTTCTGGACTATCGTATTCGTTGCTAGCGAGCTGAGGCAGTGTGTCGCTGCTGGAGCTAAAGACTTCCGGACTAACGTTTTCATTGCTAGCGAGCTGAGGCAGTGTGTCTCTGGTGGAGCTAAATACTTCCGGACTAATGTTTTCGTTGCTAGCGAGCTGAGGCAGTGTGTCGCTGCTGGAGCTAAAGACTCCCGGACTAACATTTTCATTGCTAGCGAGCAGAAGCAGTGTGTCGCTGCTGAAGCTAAAGACTTCCAGACTAATGTTTTCGTTGCTAGCGAGCTGAGGCAGTGTGTTGCTGCTGAAGCTAAAGACTTCCGGACCAATGTTTTCGTTGCTACCGAGCTGAGGCAGTGAGTCGCTGATGGAAAGACTTCTGGACTAACGTTTTCGTTGCTAGCGAGCTGAGGCAGTGTGTCGCTGCTGAAGCTAAAGACTTCCGGACCAATGTTTTCGTTGCTAGCGAGCTGAGGCAGTGTGTCGCTGATGGAAAGACTTCTGGACTAACGTTTTCGTTGCTAGCTAGCTGAGACAGTGTGTCGCTGCTGAAGCTAAAGACTTCCGGACTAACGTTTTCATTGCTACCGAGCTGAGGCAGTGTGTCGCTGCTGAAGCTAAAGACTTCCGGACCAATGTTTTCATTGCCAGCGAGCTGAGGCAGTGTGTCGCTGTGAAGCTAAAGACTTCTGGACTATCGTATTCGTTGCTAGCGAGCTGAGGCAGTGTGTCTCTGGTGGAGCTAAATACTTCCGGACTAATGTTTTCGTTGCTAGCGAGCTGAGGCAGTGTGTCGCTGCTGGAGCTAAAGACTCCCGGACTAACATTTTCATTGCTAGCGAGCAGAAGCAGTGTGTCGCTGCTGAAGCTAAAGACTTCCAGACTAATGTTTTCGTTGCTAGCGAGCTGAGGCAGTGTGTTGCTGCTGAAGCTAAAGACTTCCGGACCAATGTTTTCGTTGCTACCGAGCTGAGGCAGTGAGTCGCTGATGGAAAGACTTCTGGAGTAACGTTTTCGTTGCTAGCGAGCTGAGGCAGTGTGTCGCTGCTGGAGCTAAAGACTCCCGGGCTAACTTTTTCGTTGCTATCTAGCTGAGGCAGTGTGTCGCTGCTGAAGCTTATGACTCCCGGACTAACGTTGTCGTTGCTAGCTAGAAGAGGCAGTGTGTCGCTGCTACAGCTAAAGACTCCCGGACTAACGTTTTCGTTGCCAGCTAGCAGAGGCAGTGTGTCGCTGCTGGAGCTAAAGACTTCCGGACTAATGTTTTTGTTGCTACCGAGCTGAGGCAGTGTGTCGCTGCTGAAGCTAAAGACTTCCGGACTAATGTTTTCGTTGCTAGCGAGCTGAGGCAGTGTGTCGCTGCTGAAGCTAAAGACTTCTGGACTATCGTATTTGTTGCTAGCGAGCTGAGGCAGTGTGTCGCTGCTGAAGCTAAAGACTTCCAGACTAACGTTTTCATTGCTAGCGAGCTGAGGCAGTGTGTCGCTGCTGGAGCTAAAGACTCCCGGGCTAATGTTTTCATTGCTAGCGAGCTGAGGCAGTGTGTCGCTGCTGAAGCTAAAGACTTCCGGACTAATGTTTTCGTTGCTAGCGAGCTGAGGCAGTGTGTCGCTGCTGGAGCTAAAGACTTCCGGACTAATTTTTTTGTAGCTAGCGAGCAGAGGCAGTGTGTCGCTGCTGGAGCTAAATACTTCCGGACTAACGTTTTCGTTGCTAGTGAGCTGAGGCAGTGTGTCGCTGCTGAAGCTAAAGACTTCCGGACCAATGTTTTCGTTGCTAGCCAGCTGAGGCAGTGTGTCGCTGATGGAAAGACTTCTGGACTAACGTTTTCGTTGCTAGCGAGCTGAGACAGTGTGTCGCTGCTGAAGCTAAAGACTTACAGACTAACGTTTTCATTGCTAGCGAGGTGAGGCAGTGTCGCTGCTGGAGCTAAAGACTCCCGGACTAATGTTTTCGTTGCTATCTAGCTGAGGCAGTGTGTCGCTGCTGCAGCTAAGGAATCCCGGACTAACGTTGTCGTTGCTAGCTAGCTGAGACAGTGTGTCGCTGCTGGAGCTACAGACTTCCGGACTAACGTTTTCGTTGCTAGCGAGCTGAGGCAGTGTGTCGCTGCTGGAGCTAAAGACTTCCTGACTAACGTTTTCATTGCTAGCGAGCTGAGACAGTGTGTCGCTGCTGAAGCTAAAGACTTCCAGACTAACGTTTTCATTGCTAGCGAGCTGAGGCAGTGTGTCGCTGCTGGAGCTAAAGACTCCCGGGCTAACGTTTTCTTTGCTATCTAGCTGAGGCAGTGTGTCGCTGCTGCAGCTTAAGACTCCCGGACTAACGTTGTCGTTGCTAGCTAGCAGAGGCAGTGTGTCGCTGCTACAGCTAAAGACTCCCGGACTAACGTTTTCGTTGTCAGCTAGCAGAGGCAGTGTGTCGCTGCTCGAGCTAAAGACTTCCGGACTAATGTTTTCATTGCTAGCGAGCTGAGGCAGTGTGCCGCTGCTGTAAAGACTTCTGGACTAACGTTTTCATTGCTAGCGAGGTGAGGCAGTGTGTCGCTGCTGGTGCTAAAGACTTCCGGACTAACATTTTCGTTGCTAGTGAGCTGAGGCAGTGTGTCGCTGCTGAAGCTAAAGATTTCCGGACCAATGTTTTCGTTGCTAGCGAGCTGAGGCAGTGTGTCGCTGATGGAAAGACTTCTGGACTAACGTTTTCGTTGCTAGCGAGCTGAGGCTGTGTGTCGCTGCTGGAGCTAAAGACTCCCGGACTAACGTTGTCGTTGCTAGCTAGCAGAGGCAGTGTGTCGCTGCTACAGCTAAAGACTCCCGGACTAACGTTTTCGTTGTCAGCTAGCAGAGGCAGTGTGTCGCTGTGGAGCTAAAGACTTCCGGACTAATGTTTTCGTTGCTAGCGAGCTGAGGCAGTGTGTCGCTGCTGGAGCTAAAGACTTCCGGACTAACGTTTTCGTTGCTAGCGAGCTGAGGCAGTGTGTCGCTGCTGAAGCTAAAGACTTCCGGACCAATGTTTTCGTTGCTAGCGAGCTGAGGCAGTGTGTCGCTGATGGAAAGACTTCTGGACTAACGTTTTCGTTGCTAGCTAGCTGAGACAGTGTGTCGCTGCTGAAGCTAAAGACTTCCGGACTAACGTTTTCATTGCTAGCGAGCTGATGCAGTGTGTCGCTGCTGGAGCTAAAGACTCCCGGGCTAACGCTTTCGTTGCTAGCGAGATGAGGCAGTGTGTCTCTACTGGAGCTAAACACTCCCGGGCTAACGTTTTCGTTGCTAGCTAGCTGAGGCAGTGTGTCGCTGCTGGAGCTAAAGACTCCCGAGCTAATGTTTTCGTTGCTAGCGAGCTGAGGCAGTGTGTCGCTGCTGGAAAGACTTCTGGACTAACGTTTTCATTGCTAGCGAGGTGAGGCAGTGTGTCGCTGCTGAAGCTAAAGACTTCCGGACTAACGTTTTCATTGCTAGCGAGCTGAGGCTGTGTGTCGCTGCTGGAGCTAAAGACTCCCGGACTAACGTTTTCGTTGCTAGCGAGCTGAGGCAGTGTGTCGCTGCTGAAGCTAAAGATTTCCGGACTAACGTTTTCATTGCTAGCGAGCTGAGGCAGTGTGTCGCTGCTGGAGCTAAAGACTGCCGGACTAACGTTTTCGTTGCTAGCGAGCTGAGGCAGTGTGTCGCTGCCGGAGCTAAAGACTCCCGGGCTAATGTTTTCATTGCTACCGAGCTGAGGCAGTGTGTCGCTGCTGAAGCTAAAGACTTCCGGACCAATGTTTTCATTGCCAGCGAGCTGAGGCAGTGTGTCGCTGTGAAGCTAAAGACTTCTGGACTATCGTATTCGTTGCTAGCGAGCTGAGGCAGTGTGTCGCTGCTGGAGCTAAAGACTTCCGGACTAACGTTTTCATTGCTAGCGAGCTGAGGCAGTGTTTCTCTGGTGGAGCTAAATACTTCCGGACTAATGTTTTCGTTGCTAGCGAGCTGAGGCAGTGTGTCGCTGCTGGAGCTAAAGACTCCCGGACTAACATTTTCATTGCTAGCGAGCAGAAGCAGTGTGTCGCTGCTGAAGCTAAAGACTTCCAGACTAATGTTTTCGTTGCTAGCGAGCTGAGGCAGTGTGTTGCTGCTGAAGCTTAAGACTTCCGGACCAATGTTTTCGTTGCTACCGAGCTGAGGCAGTGAGTCGCTGATGGAAAGACTTCTGGACTAACGTTTTCGTTGCTAGCGAGCTGAGGCAGTGTGTCGCTGCTGGAGCTAAAGACTCCCGGGCTAACTTTTTCGTTGCTATCTAGCTGAGGCAGTGTGTCGCTGCTGAAGCTTATGACTCCCGGACTAACGTTGTCGTTGCTAGCTAGAAGAGGCAGTGTGTCGCTGCTACAGCTAAAGACTCCCGGACTAACGTTTTCGTTGCCAGCTAGCAGAGGCAGTGTGTCGCTGCTGGAGCTAAAGACTTCCGGACTAATGTTTTTGTTGCTACCGAGCTGAGGCAGTGTGTCGCTGCTGAAGCTAAAGACTTCCGGACTAATGTTTTCGTTGCTAGCGAGCTGAGGCAGTGTGTCGCTGCTGAAGCTAAAGACTTCTGGACTATCGTATTTGTTGCTAGCGAGCTGAGGCAGTGTGTCGCTGCTGAAGCTAAAGACTTCCAGACTAACGTTTTCATTGCTAGCGAGCTGAGGCAGTGTGTCGCTGCTGGAGCTAAAGACTTCCGGACTAATGGTTTTGTTGCTACCGAGCTGAGGCAGTGTGTCGCTGCTGAAGTTAAAGACTTCCGGACTAATGTTTTCGTTGCTAGCGAGCTGAGGCAGTGTGTCGCTGCTGAAGCTAAAGACTTCCGGACCAATGTTTTCGTTGCTAGCGAGCTGAGGCAGTGTGTCGCTGCTGCAGCTTAAGACTCCCGGACTAACGTTGTCGTTGCTAGCTAGCAGAGGCAGTGTGTCGCTGCTACAGCTAAAGACTCCCGGACTAACGTTTTCGTTGTCAGCTAGCAGAGGCAGTGTGTCGCTGCTGGAGCTAAAGACTTCCGGACTAATGTTTTCGTTGCTAGCGAGCTGAGGCAGTGTGTCGCTGCTGAAGCTAAAGACTTCCGGACTAACGTTTTCGTTGCTAGCGAGCTGAGGCAGTGTGTCGCTGCTGAAGCTAAAGACTTCCGGACCAATGTTTTCGTTGCTAGCGAGCTGAGGCAGTGTGTCGCTGATGGAAAGACTTCTGGACTAACGTTTTCGTTGCTAGCGAGCTGAGACAGTGTGTCGCTGCTGAAGCTAAAGACTTCCGGACTAACGTTTTCATTGCTAGCGAGCTGGTGCAGTGTGTCGCTGCTGGAGCTAAAGACTCCCGGGCTAACGCTTTCGTTGCTAGCGAGATGAGGCAGTGTGTCTCTACTGGAGCTAAAGACTCCCGGGCTAACGTTTTCGTTGCTAGCTAGCTGAGGCAGTGTGTCGCTGCTGGAGCTAAAGACTCCCGGGCTAATGTTTTCGTTGCTAGCGAGCTGAGGCAGTGTGTCGCTGCTGGAGCTAAAGACTCCCGGACTAACGTTTTCGTTGCTAGCGAGCTGAGGCAGTGTGTCGCTGCTGAAGCTAAAGATTTCCGGACTAACGTTTTCATTGCTAGCGAGCTGAGGCAGTGTGTCGCTGCTGGAGCTAAAGACTGCCGGACTAACGTTTTCGTTGCTAGCGAGCTGAGGCAGTGTGTCGCTGCCGGAGCTAAAGACTCCCGGGCTAATGTTTTCATTGCTACCGAGCTGAGGCAGTGTGTCGCTGCTGAAGCTAAAGACTTCCGGACCAATGTTTTCATTGCCAGCGAGCTGAGGCAGTGTGTCGCTGTGAAGCTAAAGACTTCTGGACTATCGTATTCGTTGCTAGCGAGCTGAGGCAGTGTGTCGCTGCTGGAGCTAAAGACTTCCGGACTAACGTTTTCATTGCTAGCGAGCTGAGGCAGTGTGTCTCTGGTGGAGCTAAATACTTCCGGACTAATGTTTTCGTTGCTAGCGAGCTGAGGCAGTGTGTCGCTGCTGGAGCTAAAGACTCCCGGACTAACATTTTCATTGCTAGCGAGCAGAAGCAGTGTGTCGCTGCTGAAGCTAAAGACTTCCAGACTAATGTTTTCGTTGCTAGCGAGCTGAGGCAGTGTGTTGCTGCTGAAGCTAAAGACTTCCGGACCAATGTTTTCGTTGCTACCGAGCTGAGGCAGTGAGTCGCTGATGGAAAGACTTCTGGACTAATGTTTTCGTTGCTAGCGAGCTGAGGCAGTGTGTCGCTGCTGGAGCTAAAGACTCCCGGACTAACGTTTTCGTTGCTATCTAGCTGAGGCAGTGTGTCGCTGCTGAAGCTTATGACTCCCGGACTAACGTTGTCATTGCTAGCTAGAAGAGGCAGTGTGTCGCTGCTACAGCTAAAGACTCCCGGACTAACGTTTTCGTTGCCAGCTAGCAGAGGCAGTGTGTCGCTGCTGGAGCTAAAGACTTCCGGACTAATGTTTTTGTTGCTACCGAGCTGAGGCAGTGTGTCGCTGTTGAAGCTAAAGACTTCCGGACTAATGTTTTCGTTGCTAGCGAGCTGAGGCAGTGTGTCGCTGCTGAAGCTAAAGACTTCTGGACTATCGTATTTGTTGCTAGCGAGCTGAGGCAGTGTGTCGCTGCTGAAGCTAAAGACTTCCGGACTAACGTTTTCGTTGCTAGCGAGCTGAGGCAGTGTGTCGCTGCTGAAGCTAAAGACTTCCGGACCAATGTTTTCGTTGCTAGCGAGCTGAGGCAGTGTGTCGCTGATGGAAAGACTTCTGGACTAACGTTTTCGTTGCTAGCGAGCTGAGACAGTGTGTCGCTGCTGAAGCTAAAGACTTCCGGACTAACGTTTTCATTGCTAGCGAGCTGGTGCAGTGTGTCGCTGCTGGAGCTAAAGACTCCCGGGCTAACGCTTTCGTTGCTAGCGAGATGAGGCAGTGTGTCTCTACTGGAGCTAAAGACTCCCGGGCTAACGTTTTCGTTGCTAGCTAGCTGAGGCAGTGTGTCGCTGCTGGAGCTAAAGACTCCCGGGCTAATGTTTTCGTTGCTAGCGAGCTGAGGCAGTGTGTCGCTGCTGGAGCTAAAGACTCCCGGACTAACGTTTTCGTTGCTAGCGAGCTGAGGCAGTGTGTCGCTGCTGAAGCTAAAGATTTCCGGACTAACGTTTTCATTGCTAGCGAGCTGAGGCAGTGTGTCGCTGCTGAAGCTAAAGACTTCCGGACCAATGTTTTCGTTGCTAGCGAGCTGAGGCAGTGTGTCGCTGATGGAAAGACTTCTGGACTAACGTTTTCGTTGCTAGCGAGCTGAGACAGTGTGTCGCTGCTGAAGCTAAAGACTTCCGGACTAACGTTTTCATTGCTAGCGAGCTGGTGCAGTGTGTCGCTGCTGGAGCTAAAGACTCCCGGGCTAACGCTTTCGTTGCTAGCGAGATGAGGCAGTGTGTCTCTACTGGAGCTAAAGACTCCCGGGCTAACGTTTTCGTTGCTAGCTAGCTGAGGCAGTGTGTCGCTGCTGGAGCTAAAGACTCCCGGGCTAATGTTTTCGTTGCTAGCGAGCTGAGGCAGTGTGTCGCTGCTGGAGCTAAAGACTCCCGGACTAACGTTTTCGTTGCTAGCGAGCTGAGGCAGTGTGTCGCTGCTGAAGCTAAAGATTTCCGGACTAACGTTTTCATTGCTAGCGAGCTGAGGCAGTGTGTCGCTGCTGGAGCTAAAGACTGCCGGACTAACGTTTTCGTTGCTAGCGAGCTGAGGCAGTGTGTCGCTGCCGGAGCTAAAGACTCCCGGGCTAATGTTTTCATTGCTACCGAGCTGAGGCAGTGTGTCGCTGCTGAAGCTAAAGACTTCCGGACCAATGTTTTCATTGCCAGCGAGCTGAGGCAGTGTGTCGCTGTGAAGCTAAAGACTTCTGGACTATCGTATTCGTTGCTAGCGAGCTGAGGCAGTGTGTCGCTGCTGGAGCTAAAGACTTCCGGACTAACGTTTTCATTGATAGCGAGCTGAGGCAGTGTGTCTCTGGTGGAGCTAAATACTTCCGGACTAATGTTTTCGTTGCTAGCGAGCTGAGGCAGTGTGTCGCTGCTGGAGCTAAAGACTCCCGGACTAACATTTTCATTGCTAGCGAGCAGAAGCAGTGTGTCGCTGCTGAAGCTAAAGACTTCCAGACTAATGTTTTCGTTGCTAGCGAGCTGAGGCAGTGTGTTGCTGCTGAAGCTAAAGACTTCCGGACCAATGTTTTCGTTGCTACCGAGCTGAGGCAGTGAGTCGCTGATGGAAAGACTTCTGGACTAACGTTTTCGTTGCTAGCGAGCTGAGGCAGTGTGTCGCTGCTGGAGCTAAAGACTCCCGGGCTAACTTTTTCGTTGCTATCTAGCTGAGGCAGTGTGTCGCTGCTGAAGCTTATGACTCCCGGACTAACGTTGTCGTTGCTAGCTAGAAGAGGCAGTGTGTCGCTGCTACAGCTAAAGACTCCCGGACTAACGTTTTCGTTGCCAGCTAGCAGAGGCAGTGTGTCGCTGCTGGAGCTAAAGACTTCCGGACTAATGTTTTTGTTGCTACCGAGCTGAGGCAGTGTGTCGCTGTTGAAGCTAAAGACTTCCGGACTAATGTTTTCGTTGCTAGCGAGCTGAGGCAGTGTGTCGCTGCTGAAGCTAAAGACTTCTGGACTATCGTATTTGTTGCTAGCGAGCTGAGGCAGTGTGTCGCTGCTGAAGCTAAAGACTTCCAGACTAACGTTTTCATTGCTAGCGAGCTGAGGCAGTGTGTCGCTGCTGGAGCTAAAGACTCCCGGACTAACGTTTTCGTTGTCAGCTAGCAGAGGCAGTGTGTCGCTGCTGGAGCTAAAGACTTCCGGACTAATGTTTTCGTTGCTAGCGAGCTGAGGCAGTGTGTCGCTGCTGAAGCTAAAGACTTCCGGACTAACGTTTTCATTGCTAGCGAGCTGAGGCAGTGTGTCGCTGCTGAAGCTAAAGACTTCCGGACCAATGTTTTCGTTGCTAGCGAGCTGAGGCAGTGTGTCGCTGATGGAAAGACTTCTGGAATAACGTTTTCGTTGCTAGCGAGCTGAGACAGTGTGTCGCTGCTGAAGCTAAAGACTTCCGGACTAACGTTTTCATTGCTAGCGAGCTGATGCAGTGTGTCGCTGCTGGAGCTAAAGACTCCCGGGCTAACGCTTTCGTTGCTAGCGAGATGAGGCAGTGTGTTTCTACTGGAGCTAAAGACTCCCGGGCTAACGTTTTCGTTGCTAGCTAGCTGAGGCAGTGTGTCGCTGCTGGAGCTAAAGACTCCCGGGCTAATGTTTTCGTTGCTAGCGAGCTGAGGCAGTGTGTCGCTGCTGGAAAGACTTCTGGACTAACGTTTTCATTGCTAGCGAGGTGAGGCAGTGTGTCGCTGCTGAAGCTAAAGACTTCCGGACTAACGTTTTCATTGCTAGCGAGCTGAGGCTGTGTGTCGCTGCTGGAGCTAAAGACTCCCGGACTAACGTTTTCGTTGCTAGCGAGCTGAGGCAGTGTGTCGCTGCTGAACCTAAAGATTTCCGGACTAGCGTTTTCATTGCTAGCGAGCTGAGGCAGTGTGTCGCTATTGGAGCTAAAGACTGCCGGACTAACGTTTTCGTTGCTAGCGAGCTGAGGCAGTGTGTCGCTGCTGGAGCTAAAGACTCCCGGGCTAATGTTTTCATTGCTACCGAGCTGATGCAGTGTGTCGCTGCTGAAGCTAAAGACTTCCGGACCAATGTTTTCGTTGCTAGCGAGCTGAGGCAGTGTGTCGCTGCTGGAAAGACTTCTGGACTAACGTTTTCGTTGCTAGCGAGCTGAGACAGTGTGTCGCTGCTGAAGCTAAAGACTTCTGGACTAACGTTTTCATTGCTAGCGAGCTGATGCAGTGTGTCGCTGCTGGACCTAAAGACTCCCGGGCTAACGCTTTCGTTGCTAGTTAGCTGAGGCAGTGTGTCGCTGCTGGAGCTAAAGACTCCCGGACTAACGTTGTCGTTGCTAGCTAGCAGCGGCAGTGTGTCGCTGCTACAGCTAAAGACTCCCGGACTAACGTTTTCGTTGTCAGCTAGCAGAGGCAGTGTGTCGCTGCTGGAGCTAAAGACTTCCGGACTAATGTTTTCGTTGCTAGCGAGTTGAGGCAATGTGTCGCTGCTGAAGCTAAAGACTTCCGGACCAATGTTTTCGTTGCTAGCGAGTTGAGGCAGTGTGTCGCTGCTGGAAAGACTTCTGGAATAACGTTTTCATTGCTAGCGAGGTGAGGCAGTGTGTCGCTGCTGAAGCTAAAGACTTCCGGACTAACGTTTTCATTGCTAGCGAGCTGAGGCTGTGTGTCGCTGCTGGAGCTAAAGACTCCCGGACTAACGTTGTCGTTGCTAGCTAGCAGAGGCAGTGTGTCGCTGCTACAGCTAAAGACTCCCGGACTAACGTTTTCGTTGTCAGCTAGCAGAGGCAGTGTGTCGCTGCTGGAAAGACTTCTGGACTAACGTTTTCATTGCTAGCGAGGTGAGGCAGTGTGTCGCTGCTGGTGCTAAAGACTTCCGGACTAAAGTTTTCGTTGCTAGTGAGCTGAGGCAGTGTGTCGCTGCTGAAGCTAAAGATTTCCGGACCAATGTTTTCGTTGCTAGCGAGCTGAGGCAGTGTGTCGCTGATGGAAAGACTTCTGGACTAACGTTTTCGTTGCTAGCGAGCTGAGGCTGTGTGTCGCTGCTGGAGCTAAAGACTCCCGGACTAACGTTGTCGTTGCTAGCTAGCAGAGGCAGTGTGTCGCTGCTACAGCTAAAGATTCCCGGACTAACGTTTTCGTTGTCAGCTAGCAGAGGCAGTGTGTCGCTGTGGAGCTAAAGACTTCCGGACTAATGTTTTCGTTGCTAGCGAGCTGAGGCAGTGTGTCGCTGCTGGAGCTAAAGACTTCCGGACTAACGTTTCCGTTGCTAGCGAGCTGAGGCAGTGTGTCACTGCTGAAGCTAAAGACTTCCGGACCAATGTTTTCGTTGCTAGCGAGCTGAGGCAGTGTGTCGCTGATGGAAAGACTTCTGGACTAACGTTTTCGTTGCTAGCTAGCTGAGACAGTGTGTCGCTGCTGAAGCTAAAGACTTCCGGACTAACGTTTTCATTGCTAGCGAGCTGATGCAGTGTGTCGCTGCTGGAGCTAAAGACTCCCGGGCTAACGCTTTCGTTGCTAGCGAGATGAGGCAGTGTGTCTCTACTGGAGCTAAACACTCCCGGGCTAACGTTTTCGTTGCTAGCTAGCTGAGGCAGTGTGTCGCTGCTGGAGCTAAAGACTCCCGAGCTAATGTTTTCGTTGCTAGCGAGCTGAGGCAGTGTGTCGCTGCTGGAAAGACTTCCGGACTAACGTTTTCATTGCTAGCGAGCTGAGGCTGTGTGTCGCTGCTGGAGCTAAAGACTCCCGGACTAACGTTTTCGTTGCTAGCGAGCTGAGGCAGTGTGTCGCTGCTGAAGCTAAAGATTTCCGGACTAACGTTTTCATTGCTAGCGAGCTGAGGCAGTGTGTCGCTGCTGGAGCTAAAGACTGCCGGACTAACGTTTTCGTTGCTAGCGAGCTGAGGCAGTGTGTCGCTGCCGGAGCTAAAGACTCCCGGGCTAATGTTTTCATTGCTACCGAGCTGAGGCAGTGTGTCGCTGCTGAAGCTAAAGACTTCCGGACCAATGTTTTCATTGCCAGCGAGCTGAGGCAGTGTGTCGCTGTGAAGCTAAAGACTTCTGGACTATCGTATTCGTTGCTAGCGAGCTGAGGCAGTGTGTCGCTGCTGGAGCTAAAGACTTCCGGACTAACGTTTTCATTGATAGCGAGCTGAGGCAGTGTGTCTCTGGTGGAGCTAAATACTTCCGGACTAATGTTTTCGTTGCTAGCGAGCTGAGGCAGTGTGTCGCTGCTGGAGCTAAAGACTCCCGGACTAACATTTTCATTGCTAGCGAGCAGAAGCAGTGTGTCGCTGCTGAAGCTAAAGACTTCCAGACTAATGTTTTCGTTGCTAGCGAGCTGAGGCAGTGTGTTGCTGCTGAAGCTAAAGACTTCCGGACCAATGTTTTCGTTGCTACCGAGCTGAGGCAGTGAGTCGCTGATGGAAAGACTTCTGGACTAACGTTTTCGTTGCTAGCGAGCTGAGGCAGTGTGTCGCTGCTGGAGCTAAAGACTCCCGGGCTAACTTTTTCGTTGCTATCTAGCTGAGGCAGTGTGTCGCTGCTGAAGCTTATGACTCCCGGACTAACGTTGTCGTTGCTAGCTAGAAGAGGCAGTGTGTCGCTGCTACAGCTAAAGACTCCCGGACTAACGTTTTCGTTGCCAGCTAGCAGAGGCAGTGTGTCGCTGCTGGAGCTAAAGACTTCCGGACTAATGTTTTTGTTGCTACCGAGCTGAGGCAGTGTGTCGCTGTTGAAGCTAAAGACTTCCGGACTAATGTTTTCGTTGCTAGCGAGCTGAGGCAGTGTGTCACTGCTGAAGCTAAAGACTTCTGGACTATCGTATTTGTTGCTAGCGAGCTGAGGCAGTGTGTCGCTGCTGAAGCTAAAGACTTCCAGACTAACGTTTTCATTGCTAGCGAGCTGAGGCAGTGTGTCGCTGCTGGAGCTAAAGACTCCCGGGCTAATGTTTTCATTGCTAGCGAGCTGAGGCAGTGTGTCGCTGCTGAAGCTAAAGACTTCCGGACTAATGTTTTCGTTGCTAGCGAGCTGAGGCAGTGTGTCGCTGCTGGAGCTAAAGACTTCCGGACTAATTTTTTTTGTAGCTAGCGAGCAGAGGCAGTGTGTCGCTGCTGGAGCTAAATACTTCCGGACTAACGTTTTCGTTGCTAGTGAGCTGAGGCAGTGTGTCGCTGCTGAAGCTAAAGACTTCCGGACCAATGTTTTCGTTGCTAGCCAGCTGAGGCAGTGTGTCGCTGATGGAAAGACTTCTGGACTAACGTTTTCGTTGCTAGCGAGCTGAGACAGTGTGTCGCTGCTGAAGCTAAAGACTTACAGACTAACGTTTTCATTGCTAGCGAGGTGAGGCAGTGTGTCGCTGCTGGAGCTAAAGACTCCCGGGCTAACGTTTTCGTTGCTATCTAGCTGAGGCAGTGTGTCGCTGCTGCAGCTAAGGAATCCCGGACTAACGTTGTCGTTGCTAGCTAGCTGAGACAGTGTGTCGCTGCTGGAGCTACAGACTTCCGGACTAACGTTTTCGTTGCTAGCGAGCTGAGGCAGTGTGTCGCTGCTGGAGCTAAAGACTTCCTGACTAACGTTTTCATTGCTAGCGAGCTGAGACAGTGTGTCGCTGCTGAAGCTAAAGACTTCCAGACTAACGTTTTCATTGCTAGCTAGCAGAGGCAGTGTGTCGCTGCTACAGCTAAAGACTCCCGGACTAACGTTTTCGTTGCCAGCTAGCAGAGGCAGTATGTCGCTGCTGGAGCTAAAGACTTCCGGACTAATGGTTTTGTTGCTACCGAGCTGAGGCAGTGTGTCGCTGCTGAAGTTAAAGACTTCCGGACTAATGTTTTCGTTGCTAGCGAGCTGAGGCAGTGTGTCGCTGCTGAAGCTAAAGACTTCCGGACCAATGTTTTCGTTGCTAGCGAGCTGAGGCAGTGTGTCGCTGCTGCAGCTTAAGACTCCCGGACTAACGTTGTCGTTGCTAGCTAGCAGAGGCAGTGTGTCGCTGCTACAGCTAAAGACTCCCGGACTAACGTTTTCGTTGCTAGCGAGCTGAGGCAGTGTGTCGCTGCTGAAGCTAAAGATTTCCGGACTAACGTTTTCATTGCTAGCGAGCTGAGGCAGTGTGTCGCTGCTGGAGCTAAAGACTGCCGGACTAACGTTTTCGTTGCTAGCGAGCTGAGGCAGTGTGTCGCTGCTGAAGCTAAAGACTTCCGGACCAATGTTTTCATTGCCAGCGAGCTGAGGCAGTGTGTCGCTGTGAAGCTAAAGACTTCTGGACTATCGTATTCGTTGCTAGCGAGCTGAGGCAGTGTGTCGCTGCTGGAGCTAAAGACTTCCGGACTAACGTTTTCATTGATAGCGAGCTGAGGCAGTGTGTCTCTGGTGGAGCTAAATACTTCCGGACTAATGTTTTCGTTGCTAGCGAGCTGAGGCAGTGTGTCGCTGCTGGAGCTAAAGACTCCCGGACTAACATTTTCATTGCTAGCGAGCAGAAGCAGTGTGTCGCTGCTGAAGCTAAAGACTTCCAGACTAATGTTTTCGTTGCTAGCGAGCTGAGGCAGTGTGTTGCTGCTGAAGCTAAAGACTTCCGGACCAATGTTTTCGTTGCTACCGAGCTGAGGCAGTGAGTCGCTGATGGAAAGACTTCTGGACTAACGTTTTCGTTGTTAGCGAGCTGAGGCAGTGTGTCGCTGCTGGAGCTAAAGACTCCCGGGCTAACTTTTTCGTTGCTATCTAGCTGAGGCAGTGTGTCGCTGCTGAAGCTTATGACTCCCGGACTAACGTTGTCGTTGCTAGCTAGAAGAGGCAGTGTGTCGCTGCTACAGCTAAAGACTCCCGGACTAACGTTTTCGTTGCCAGCTAGCAGAGGCAGTGTGTCGCTGCTGGAGCTAAAGACTTCCGGACTAATGTTTTTGTTGCTACCGAGCTGAGGCAGTGTGTCGCTGTTGAAGCTAAAGACTTCCGGACTAATGTTTTCGTTGCTAGCGAGCTGAGGCAGTGTGTCGCTGCTGAAGCTAAAGACTTCTGGACTATCGTATTTGTTGCTAGCGAGCTGAGGCAGTGTGTCGCTGCTGAAGCTAAAGACTTCCAGACTAACGTTTTCATTGCTAGCGAGCTGAGGCAGTGTGTCGCTGCTGGAGCTAAAGACTCCCGGGCTAATGTTTTCATTGCTAGCGAGCTGAGGCAGTGTGTCGCTGCTGAAGCTAAAGACTTCCGGACTAATGTTTTCGTTGCTAGCGAGCTGAGGCAGTGTGTCGCTGCTGGAGCTAAAGACTTCCGGACTAATTTTTTTTGTAGCTAGCGAGCAGAGGCAGTGTGTCGCTGCTGGAGCTAAATACTTCCGGACTAACGTTTTCGTTGCTAGTGAGCTGAGGCAGTGTGTCGCTGCTGAAGCTAAAGACTTCCGGACCAATGTTTTCGTTGCTAGCCAGCTGAGGCAGTGTGTCGCTGATGGAAAGACTTCTGGACTAACGTTTTCGTTGCTAGCGAGCTGAGACAGTGTGTCGCTGCTGAAGCTAAAGACTTACAGACTAACGTTTTCATTGCTAGCGAGGTGAGGCAGTGTGTCGCTGCTGGAGCTAAAGACTCCCGGGCTAACGTTTTCGTTGCTATCTAGCTGAGGCAGTGTGTCGCTGCTGCAGCTAAGGAATCCCGGACTAACGTTGTCGTTGCTAGCTAGCTGAGACAGTGTGTCGCTGCTGGAGCTACAGACTTCCGGACTAACGTTTTCGTTGCTAGCGAGCTGAGGCAGTGTGTCGCTGCTGGAGCTAAAGACTTCCTGACTAACGTTTTCATTGCTAGCGAGCTGAGACAGTGTGTCGCTGCTGAAGCTAAAGACTTCCAGACTAACGTTTTCATTGCTAGCTAGCAGAGGCAGTGTGTCGCTGCTACAGCTAAAGACTCCCGGACTAACGTTTTCGTTGCCAGCTAGCAGAGGCAGTATGTCGCTGCTGGAGCTAAAGACTTCCGGACTAATGGTTTTGTTGCTACCGAGCTGAGGCAGTGTGTCGCTGCTGAAGTTAAAGACTTCCGGACTAATGTTTTCGTTGCTAGCGAGCTGAGGCAGTGTGTCGCTGCTGAAGCTAAACACTTCCGGACCAATGTTTTCGTTGCTAGCGAGCTGAGGCAGTGTGTCGCTGCTGCAGCTTAAGACTCCCGGACTAACGTTGTCGTTGCTAGCTAGCAGAGGCAGTGTGTCGCTGCTACAGCTAAAGACTCCCGGACTAACGTTTTCGTTGTCAGCTAGCAGAGGCAGTGTGTCGCTGCTGGAGCTAAAGACTTCCGGACTAATGTTTTCGTTGCTAGCGAGCTGAGGCAGTGTGTCGCTGCTGAAGCTAAAGACTTCCGGACTAACGTTTTCGTTGCTAGCGAGCTGAGGCAGTGTGTCGCTGCTGAAGCTAAAGACTTCCGGACCAATGTTTTCGTTGCTAGCGAGCTGAGGCAGTGTGTCGCTGATGGAAAGACTTCTGGACTAACGTTTTCGTTGCTAGCGAGCTGAGACAGTGTGTCGCTGCTGAAGCTAAAGACTTCCGGACTAACGTTTTCATTGCTAGCGAGCTGGTGCAGTGTGTCGCTGCTGGAGCTAAAGACTCCCGGGCTAACGCTTTCGTTGCTAGCGAGATGAGGCAGTGTGTCTCTACTGGAGCTAAAGACTCCCGGGCTAACGTTTTCGTTGCTAGCTAGCTGAGGCAGTGTGTCGCTGCTGGAGCTAAAGACTCCCGGGCTAATGTTTTCGTTGCTAGCGAGCTGAGGCAGTGTGTCGCTGCTGGAGCTAAAGACTCCCGGACTAACGTTTTCGTTGCTAGCGAGCTGAGGCAGTGTGTCGCTGCTGAAGCTAAAGATTTCCGGACTAACGTTTTCCTTGCTAGCGAGCTGAGGCAGTGTGTCGCTGCTGGAGCTAAAGACTGCCGGACTAACGTTTTCGTTGCTAGCGAGCTGAGGCAGTGTGTCGCTGCTGAAGCTAAAGACTTCCGGACCAATGTTTTCATTGCCAGCGAGCTGAGGCAGTGTGTCGCTGTGAAGCTAAAGACTTCTGGACTAACGTTTTCATTGATAGCGAGCTGAGGCAGTGTGTCTCTGGTGGAGCTAAATACTTCCGGACTAATGTTTTCGTTGCTAGCGAGCTGAGGCAGTGTGTCGCTGCTGGAGCTAAAGACTCCCGGACTAACATTTTCATTGCTAGCGAGCAGAAGCAGTGTGTCGCTGCTGAAGCTAAAGACTTCCAGACTAATGTTTTCGTTGCTAGCGAGCTGAGGCAGTGTGTTGCTGCTGAAGCTAAAGACTTCCGGACCAATGTTTTCGTTGCTACCGAGCTGAGGCAGTGAGTCGCTGATGGAAAGACTTCTGGACTAACGTTTTCGTTGCTAGCGAGCTGAGGCAGTGTGTCGCTGCTGGAGCTAAAGACTCCCGGGCTAACTTTTTCGTTGCTATCTAGCTGAGGCAGTGTGTCGCTGCTGAAGCTTATGACTCCCGGACTAACGTTGTCGTTGCTAGCTAGAAGAGGCAGTGTGTCGCTGCTACAGCTAAAGACTCCCGGACTAACGTTTTCGTTGCCAGCTAGCAGAGGCAGTGTGTCGCTGCTGGAGCTAAAGACTTCCGGACTAATGTTTTTGTTGCTACCGAGCTGAGGCAGTGTGTCGCTGTTGAAGCTAAAGACTTCCGGACTAATGTTTTCGTTGCTAGCGAGCTGAGGCAGTGTGTCGCTGCT
Source organism: Lampris incognitus (assembly GCF_029633865.1). Taxonomy (NCBI): domain Eukaryota; kingdom Metazoa; phylum Chordata; class Actinopteri; order Lampriformes; family Lampridae; genus Lampris; species Lampris incognitus. The sequence goes on from NC_079211.1 coordinate 73,950,025, forward strand.
GAAGCTAAAGACTTCTGGACTATCGTATTTGTTGCTAGCGAGCTGAGGCAGTGTGTCGCTGCTGAAGCTAAAGACTTCCAGACTAACGTTTTCATTGCTAGCGAGCTGAGGCAGTGTGTCGCTGCTGGAGCTAAAGACTCCCGGGCTAATGTTTTCATTGCTAGCGAGCTGAGGCAGTGTGTCGCTGCTGAAGCTAAAGACTTCCGGACTAATGTTTTCGTTGCTAGCGAGCTGAGGCAGTGTGTCGCTGCTGGAGGTAAAGACTTCCGGACTAATTTTTTTTGCAGCTAGCGAGCAGAGGCAGTGTGTCGCTGCTGGAGCTAAATACTTCCGGACTAACGTTTTCGTTGCTAGTGAGCTGAGGCAGTGTGTCGCTGCTGAAGCTAAAGACTTCCGGACCAATGTTTTCGTTGCTAGCCAGCTGAGGCAGTGTGTCGCTGATGGAAAGACTTCTGGACTAACGTTTTCGTTGCTAGCGAGCTGAGACAGTGTGTCGCTGCTGAAGCTAAAGACTTACAGACTAACGTTTTCATTGCTAGCGAGGTGAGGCAGTGTGTCGCTGCTGGAGCTAAAGACTCCCGGGCTAACGTTTTCGTTGCTATCTAGCTGAGGCAGTGTGTCGCTGCTGCAGCTAAGGAATCCCGGACTAACGTTGTCGTTGCTAGCTAGCTGAGACAGTGTGTCGCTGCTGGAGCTACAGACTTCCGGACTAACGTTTTCGTTGCTAGCGAGCTGAGGCAGTGTGTCGCTGCTGGAGCTAAAGACTTCCTGACTAACGTTTTCATTGCTAGCGAGCTGAGACAGTGTGTCGCTGCTGAAGCTAAAGACTTCCAGACTAACGTTTTCATTGCTAGCTAGCAGAGGCAGTGTGTCGCTGCTACAGCTAAAGACTCCCGGACTAACGTTTTCGTTGCCAGCTAGCAGAGGCAGTATGTCGCTGCTGGAGCTAAAGACTTCCGGACTAATGGTTTTGTTGCTACCGAGCTGAGGCAGTGTGTCGCTGCTGAAGTTAAAGACTTCCGGACTAATGTTTTCGTTGCTAGCGAGCTGAGGCAGTGTGTCGCTGCTGAAGCTAAACACTTCCGGACCAATGTTTTCGTTGCTAGCGAGCTGAGGCAGTGTGTCGCTGCTGCAGCTTAAGACTCCCGGACTAACGTTGTCGTTGCTAGCTAGCAGAGGCAGTGTGTCGCTGCTACAGCTAAAGACTCCCGGACTAACGTTTTCGTTGTCAGCTAGCAGAGGCAGTGTGTCGCTGCTGGAGCTAAAGACTTCCGGACTAATGTTTTCGTTGCTAGCGAGCTGAGGCAGTGTGTCGCTGCTGAAGCTAAAGACTTCCGGACTAACGTTTTCGTTGCTAGCGAGCTGAGGCAGTGTGTCGCTGCTGAAGCTAAAGACTTCCGGACCAATGTTTTCGTTGCTAGCGAGCTGAGGCAGTGTGTCGCTGATGGAAAGACTTCTGGACTAACGTTTTCGTTGCTAGCGAGCTGAGACAGTGTGTCGCTGCTGAAGCTAAAGACTTCCGGACTAACGTTTTCCTTGCTAGCGAGCTGGTGCAGTGTGTCGCTGCTGGAGCTAAAGACTCCCGGGCTAACGCTTTCGTTGCTAGCGAGATGAGGCAGTGTGTCTCTACTGGAGCTAAAGACTCCCGGGCTAACGTTTTCGTTGCTAGCTAGCTGAGGCAGTGTGTCGCTGCTGGAGCTAAAGACTCCCGGGCTAATGTTTTCGTTGCTAGCGAGCTGAGGCAGTGTGTCGCTGCTGGAGCTAAAGACTCCCGGACTAACGTTTTCGTTGCTAGCGAGCTGAGGCAGTGTGTCGCTGCTGAAGCTAAAGATTTCCGGACTAACGTTTTCATTGCTAGCGAGCTGAGGCAGTGTGTCGCTGCTGGAGCTAAAGACTGCCGGACTAACGTTTTCGTTGCTAGCGAGCTGAGGCAGTGTGTCGCTGCCGGAGCTAAAGACTCCCGGGCTAATGTTTTCATTGCTACCGAGCTGAGGCAGTGTGTCGCTGCTGAAGCTAAAGACTTCCGGACCAATGTTTTCATTGCCAGCGAGCTGAGGCAGTGTGTCGCTGTGAAGCTAAAGACTTCTGGACTATCGTATTCGTTGCTAGCGAGCTGAGGCAGTGTGTCGCTGCTGGAGCTAAAGACTTCCGGACTAACGTTTTCATTGATAGCGAGCTGAGGCAGTGTGTCTCTGGTGGAGCTAAATACTTCCGGACTAATGTTTTCGTTGCTAGCGAGCTGAGGCAGTGTGTCGCTGCTGGAGCTAAAGACTCCCGGACTAACATTTTCATTGCTAGCGAGCAGAAGCAGTGTGTCGCTGCTGAAGCTAAAGACTTCCAGACTAATGTTTTCGTTGCTAGCGAGCTGAGGCAGTGTGTTGCTGCTGAAGCTAAAGACTTCCGGACCAATGTTTTCGTTGCTAGCGAGCTGAGGCAGTGAGTCGCTGATGGAAAGACTTCTGGACTAACGTTTTCGTTGCTAGCGAGCTGAGGCAGTGTGTCGCTGCTGGAGCTAAAGACTCCCGGGCTAACTTTTTCGTTGCTATCTAGCTGAGGCAGTGTGTCGCTGCTGAAGCTTATGACTCCCGGACTAACGTTGTCGTTGCTAGCTAGAAGAGGCAGTGTGTCGCTGCTACAGCTAAAGACTCCCGGACTAACGTTTTCGTTGCCAGCTAGCAGAGGCAGTGTGTCGCTGCTGGAGCTAAAGACTTCCGGACTAATGTTTTTGTTGCTACCGAGCTGAGGCAGTGTGTCGCTGCTGAAGCTAAAGACTTCCGGACTAATGTTTTCGTTGCTAGCGAGCTGAGGCAGTGTGTCGCTGCTGAAGCTAAAGACTTCTGGACTATCGTATTTGTTGCTAGCGAGCTGAGGCAGTGTGTCGCTGCTGAAGCTAAAGACTTCCAGACTAACGTTTTCATTGCTAGCGAGCTGAGGCAGTGTGTCGCTGCTGGAGCTAAAGACTCCCGGGCTAATGTTTTCATTGCTAGCGAGCTGAGGCAGTGTGTCGCTGCTGAAGCTAAAGACTTCCGGACTAATGTTTTCGTTGCTAGCGAGCTGAGGCAGTGTGTCGCTGCTGGAGCTAAAGACTTCCGGACTAATTTTTTTGTAGCTAGCGAGCAGAGGCAGTGTGTCGCTGCTGGAGCTAAATACTTCCGGACTAACGTTTTCGTTGCTAGTGAGCTGAGGCAGTGTGTCGCTGCTGAAGCTAAAGACTTCCGGACCAATGTTTTCGTTGCTAGCCAGCTGAGGCAGTGTGTCGCTGATGGAAAGACTTCTGGACTAACGTTTTCGTTGCTAGCGAGCTGAGACAGTGTGTCGCTGCTGAAGCTAAAGACTTACAGACTAACGTTTTCATTGCTAGCGAGGTGAGGCAGTGTGTCGCTGCTGGAGCTAAAGACTCCCGGGCTAACGTTTTCGTTGCTATCTAGCTGAGGCAGTGTGTCGCTGCTGCAGCTAAGGAATCCCGGACTAACGTTGTCGTTGCTAGCTAGCTGAGACAGTGTGTCGCTGCTGGAGCTACAGACTTCCAGACTAACGTTTTCGTTGCTAGCGAGCTGAGGCAGTGTGTCGCTGCTGGAGCTAAAGACTTCCTGACTAACGTTTTCATTGCTAGCGAGCTGAGACAGTGTGTCGCTGCTGAAGCTAAAGACTTCCAGACTAACGTTTTCATTGCTAGCGAGCTGAGGCAGTGTGTCGCTGCTGGAGCTAAAGACTCCCGGGCTAACGTTTTCTTTGCTATCTAGCTGAGGCAGTGTGTCGCTGCTGCAGCTTAAGACTCCCGGATAACGTTTACGTTGCTAGCTAGCAGAGGCAGTGTGTCGCTGCTACAGCTAAAGACTCCCGGACTAACGTTTTCGTTGCCAGCTAGCAGAGGCAGTATGTCGCTGCTGGAGCTAAAGACTTCCGGACTAATGGTTTTGTTGCTACCGAGCTGAGGCAGTGTGTCGCTGCTGAAGTTAAAGACTTCCGGACTAATGTTTTCGTTGCTAGCGAGCTGAGGCAGTGTGTCGCTGCTGAAGCTAAAGACTTCCGGACCAATGTTTTCGTTGCTAGCGAGCTGAGGCAGTGTGTCGCTGCTGCAGCTTAAGACTCCCGGACTAACGTTGTCGTTTTTTAGCTAGCAGAGGCAGTGTGTCGCTGCTACAGCTAAAGACTCCCGGACTAACGTTTTCGTTGTCAGCTAGCAGAGGCAGTGTGTCGCTGCTGGAGCTAAAGACTTCCGGACTAATGTTTTCATTGCTAGCGAGCTGAGGCAGTGTGTCGCTGCTGAAGCTAAAGACTTCCGGACTAACGTTTTCGTTGCTAGCGAGCTGAGGCAGTGTGTCGCTGCTGAAGCTAAAGACTTCCGGACCAATGTTTTCGTTGCTAGCGAGCTGAGGCAGTGTGTCGCTGATGGAAAGACTTCTGGACTAACGTTTTCGTTGCTAGCGAGCTGAGACAGTGTGTCGCTGCTGAAGCTAAAGACTTCCGGACTAACGTTTTCATTGCTAGCGAGCTGATGCAGTGTGTCGCTGCTGGAGCTAAAGACTCCCGGGCTAACGCTTTCGTTGCTAGCGAGATGAGGCAGTGTGTCTCTACTGGAGCTAAAGACTCCCGGGCTAACGTTTTCGTTGCTAGCTAGCTGAGGCAGTGTGTCGCTGCTGGAGCTAAAGACTCCCGGGCTAATGTTTTCGTTGCTAGCGAGCTGAGACAGTGTGTCGCTGCTGAAGCTAAAGACTTCCGGACTAACGTTTTCATTGCTAGCGAGCTGGTGCAGTGTGTCGCTGCTGGAGCTAAAGACTCCCGGGCTAACGCTTTCGTTGCTAGCGAGATGAGGCAGTGTGTCTCTACTGGAGCTAAAGACTCCCGGGCTAACGTTTTCGTTGCTAGCTAGCTGAGGCAGTGTGTCGCTGCTGGAGCTAAAGACTCCCGGGCTAATGTTTTCGTTGCTAGCGAGCTGAGGCAGTGTGTCGCTGCTGGAGCTAAAGACTCCCGGACTAACGTTTTCGTTGCTAGCGAGCTGAGGCAGTGTGTCGCTGCTGAAGCTAAAGATTTCCGGACTAACGTTTTCCTTGCTAGCGAGCTGAGGCAGTGTGTCGCTGCTGGAGCTAAAGACTGCCGGACTAACGTTTTCGTTGCTAGCGAGCTGAGGCAGTGTGTCGCTGCTGAAGCTAAAGACTTCCGGACCAATGTTTTCATTGCCAGCGAGCTGAGGCAGTGTGTCGCTGTGAAGCTAAAGACTTCTGGACTAACGTTTTCATTGATAGCGAGCTGAGGCAGTGTGTCTCTGGTGGAGCTAAATACTTCCGGACTAATGTTTTCGTTGCTAGCGAGCTGAGGCAGTGTGTCGCTGCTGGAGCTAAAGACTCCCGGACTAACATTTTCATTGCTAGCGAGCAGAAGCAGTGTGTCGCTGCTGAAGCTAAAGACTTCCAGACTAATGTTTTCGTTGCTAGCGAGCTGAGGCAGTGTGTTGCTGCTGAAGCTAAAGACTTCCGGACCAATGTTTTCGTTGCTACCGAGCTGAGGCAGTGAGTCGCTGATGGAAAGACTTCTGGACTAACGTTTTCGTTGCTAGCGAGCTGAGGCAGTGTGTCGCTGCTGGAGCTAAAGACTCCCGGGCTAACTTTTTCGTTGCTATCTAGCTGAGGCAGTGTGTCGCTGCTGAAGCTTATGACTCCCGGACTAACGTTGTCGTTGCTAGCTAGAAGAGGCAGTGTGTCGCTGCTACAGCTAAAGACTCCCGGACTAACGTTTTCGTTGCCAGCTAGCAGAGGCAGTGTGTCGCTGCTGGAGCTAAAGACTTCCGGACTAATGTTTTTGTTGCTACCGAGCTGAGGCAGTGTGTCGCTGTTGAAGCTAAAGACTTCCGGACTAATGTTTTCGTTGCTAGCGAGCTGAGGCAGTGTGTCGCTGCTGAAGCTAAAGACTTCTGGACTATCGTATTTGTTGCTAGCGAGCTGAGGCAGTGTGTCGCTGCTGAAGCTAAAGACTTCCAGACTAACGTTTTCATTGCTAGCGAGCTGAGGCAGTGTGTCGCTGCTGGAGCTAAAGACTCCCGGGCTAATGTTTTCATTGCTAGCGAGCTGAGGCAGTGTGTCGCTGCTGAAGCTAAAGACTTCCGGACTAATGTTTTCGTTGCTAGCGAGCTGAGGCAGTGTGTCGCTGCTGGAGGTAAAGACTTCCGGACTAATTTTTTTTGCAGCTAGCGAGCAGAGGCAGTGTGTCGCTGCTGGAGCTAAATACTTCCGGACTAACGTTTTCGTTGCTAGTGAGCTGAGGCAGTGTGTCGCTGCTGAAGCTAAAGACTTCCGGACCAATGTTTTCGTTGCTAGCCAGCTGAGGCAGTGTGTCGCTGATGGAAAGACTTCTGGACTAACGTTTTCGTTGCTAGCGAGCTGAGACAGTGTGTCGCTGCTGAAGCTAAAGACTTACAGACTAACGTTTTCATTGCTAGCGAGGTGAGGCAGTGTGTCGCTGCTGGAGCTAAAGACTCCCGGGCTAACGTTTTCGTTGCTATCTAGCTGAGGCAGTGTGTCGCTGCTGCAGCTAAGGAATCCCGGACTAACGTTGTCGTTGCTAGCTAGCTGAGACAGTGTGTCGCTGCTGGAGCTACAGACTTCCGGACTAACGTTTTCGTTGCTAGCGAGCTGAGGCAGTGTGTCGCTGCTGGAGCTAAAGACTTCCTGACTAACGTTTTCATTGCTAGCGAGCTGAGACAGTGTGTCGCTGCTGAAGCTAAAGACTTCCAGACTAACGTTTTCATTGCTAGCTAGCAGAGGCAGTGTGTCGCTGCTACAGCTAAAGACTCCCGGACTAACGTTTTCGTTGCCAGCTAGCAGAGGCAGTATGTCGCTGCTGGAGCTAAAGACTTCCGGACTAATGGTTTTGTTGCTACCGAGCTGAGGCAGTGTGTCGCTGCTGAAGTTAAAGACTTCCGGACTAATGTTTTCGTTGCTAGCGAGCTGAGGCAGTGTGTCGCTGCTGAAGCTAAACACTTCCGGACCAATGTTTTCGTTGCTAGCGAGCTGAGGCAGTGTGTCGCTGCTGCAGCTTAAGACTCCCGGACTAACGTTGTCGTTGCTAGCTAGCAGAGGCAGTGTGTCGCTGCTACAGCTAAAGACTCCCGGACTAACGTTTTCGTTGTCAGCTAGCAGAGGCAGTGTGTCGCTGCTGGAGCTAAAGACTTCCGGACTAATGTTTTCGTTGCTAGCGAGCTGAGGCAGTGTGTCGCTGCTGAAGCTAAAGACTTCCGGACTAACGTTTTCGTTGCTAGCGAGCTGAGGCAGTGTGTCGCTGCTGAAGCTAAAGACTTCCGGACCAATGTTTTCGTTGCTAGCGAGCTGAGGCAGTGTGTCGCTGATGGAAAGACTTCTGGACTAACGTTTTCGTTGCTAGCGAGCTGAGACAGTGTGTCGCTGCTGAAGCTAAAGACTTCCGGACTAACGTTTTCCTTGCTAGCGAGCTGGTGCAGTGTGTCGCTGCTGGAGCTAAAGACTCCCGGGCTAACGCTTTCGTTGCTAGCGAGATGAGGCAGTGTGTCTCTACTGGAGCTAAAGACTCCCGGGCTAACGTTTTCGTTGCTAGCTAGCTGAGGCAGTGTGTCGCTGCTGGAGCTAAAGACTCCCGGGCTAATGTTTTCGTTGCTAGCGAGCTGAGGCAGTGTGTCGCTGCTGGAGCTAAAGACTCCCGGACTAACGTTTTCGTTGCTAGCGAGCTGAGGCAGTGTGTCGCTGCTGAAGCTAAAGATTTCCGGACTAACGTTTTCATTGCTAGCGAGCTGAGGCAGTGTGTCGCTGCTGGAGCTAAAGACTGCCGGACTAACGTTTTCGTTGCTAGCGAGCTGAGGCAGTGTGTCGCTGCCGGAGCTAAAGACTCCCGGGCTAATGTTTTCATTGCTACCGAGCTGAGGCAGTGTGTCGCTGCTGAAGCTAAAGACTTCCGGACCAATGTTTTCATTGCCAGCGAGCTGAGGCAGTGTGTCGCTGTGAAGCTAAAGACTTCTGGACTATCGTATTCGTTGCTAGCGAGCTGAGGCAGTGTGTCGCTGCTGGAGCTAAAGACTTCCGGACTAACGTTTTCATTGATAGCGAGCTGAGGCAGTGTGTCTCTGGTGGAGCTAAATACTTCCGGACTAATGTTTTCGTTGCTAGCGAGCTGAGGCAGTGTGTCGCTGCTGGAGCTAAAGACTCCCGGACTAACATTTTCATTGCTAGCGAGCAGAAGCAGTGTGTCGCTGCTGAAGCTAAAGACTTCCAGACTAATGTTTTCGTTGCTAGCGAGCTGAGGCAGTGTGTTGCTGCTGAAGCTAAAGACTTCCGGACCAATGTTTTCGTTGCTAGCGAGCTGAGGCAGTGAGTCGCTGATGGAAAGACTTCTGGACTAACGTTTTCGTTGCTAGCGAGCTGAGGCAGTGTGTCGCTGCTGGAGCTAAAGACTCCCGGGCTAACTTTTTCGTTGCTATCTAGCTGAGGCAGTGTGTCGCTGCTGAAGCTTATGACTCCCGGACTAACGTTGTCGTTGCTAGCTAGAAGAGGCAGTGTGTCGCTGCTACAGCTAAAGACTCCCGGACTAACGTTTTCGTTGCCAGCTAGCAGAGGCAGTGTGTCGCTGCTGGAGCTAAAGACTTCCGGACTAATGTTTTTGTTGCTACCGAGCTGAGGCAGTGTGTCGCTGCTGAAGCTAAAGACTTCCGGACTAATGTTTTCGTTGCTAGCGAGCTGAGGCAGTGTGTCGCTGCTGAAGCTAAAGACTTCTGGACTATCGTATTTGTTGCTAGCGAGCTGAGGCAGTGTGTCGCTGCTGAAGCTAAAGACTTCCAGACTAACGTTTTCATTGCTAGCGAGCTGAGGCAGTGTGTCGCTGCTGGAGCTAAAGACTCCCGGGCTAATGTTTTCATTGCTAGCGAGCTGAGGCAGTGTGTCGCTGCTGAAGCTAAAGACTTCCGGACTAATGTTTTCGTTGCTAGCGAGCTGAGGCAGTGTGTCGCTGCTGGAGCTAAAGACTTCCGGACTAATTTTTTTGTAGCTAGCGAGCAGAGGCAGTGTGTCGCTGCTGGAGCTAAATACTTCCGGACTAACGTTTTCGTTGCTAGTGAGCTGAGGCAGTGTGTCGCTGCTGAAGCTAAAGACTTCCGGACCAATGTTTTCGTTGCTAGCCAGCTGAGGCAGTGTGTCGCTGATGGAAAGACTTCTGGACTAACGTTTTCGTTGCTAGCGAGCTGAGACAGTGTGTCGCTGCTGAAGCTAAAGACTTACAGACTAACGTTTTCATTGCTAGCGAGGTGAGGCAGTGTGTCGCTGCTGGAGCTAAAGACTCCCGGGCTAACGTTTTCGTTGCTATCTAGCTGAGGCAGTGTGTCGCTGCTGCAGCTAAGGAATCCCGGACTAACGTTGTCGTTGCTAGCTAGCTGAGACAGTGTGTCGCTGCTGGAGCTACAGACTTCCAGACTAACGTTTTCGTTGCTAGCGAGCTGAGGCAGTGTGTCGCTGCTGGAGCTAAAGACTTCCTGACTAACGTTTTCATTGCTAGCGAGCTGAGACAGTGTGTCGCTGCTGAAGCTAAAGACTTCCAGACTAACGTTTTCATTGCTAGCGAGCTGAGGCAGTGTGTCGCTGCTGGAGCTAAAGACTCCCGGGCTAACGTTTTCTTTGCTATCTAGCTGAGGCAGTGTGTCGCTGCTGCAGCTTAAGACTCCCGGATAACGTTTACGTTGCTAGCTAGCAGAGGCAGTGTGTCGCTGCTACAGCTAAAGACTCCCGGACTAACGTTTTCGTTGCCAGCTAGCAGAGGCAGTATGTCGCTGCTGGAGCTAAAGACTTCCGGACTAATGGTTTTGTTGCTACCGAGCTGAGGCAGTGTGTCGCTGCTGAAGTTAAAGACTTCCGGACTAATGTTTTCGTTGCTAGCGAGCTGAGGCAGTGTGTCGCTGCTGAAGCTAAAGACTTCCGGACCAATGTTTTCGTTGCTAGCGAGCTGAGGCAGTGTGTCGCTGCTGCAGCTTAAGACTCCCGGACTAACGTTGTCGTTTTTTAGCTAGCAGAGGCAGTGTGTCGCTGCTACAGCTAAAGACTCCCGGACTAACGTTTTCGTTGTCAGCTAGCAGAGGCAGTGTGTCGCTGCTGGAGCTAAAGACTTCCGGACTAATGTTTTCATTGCTAGCGAGCTGAGGCAGTGTGTCGCTGCTGAAGCTAAAGACTTCCGGACTAACGTTTTCGTTGCTAGCGAGCTGAGGCAGTGTGTCGCTGCTGAAGCTAAAGACTTCCGGACCAATGTTTTCGTTGCTAGCGAGCTGAGGCAGTGTGTCGCTGATGGAAAGACTTCTGGACTAACGTTTTCGTTGCTAGCGAGCTGAGACAGTGTGTCGCTGCTGAAGCTAAAGACTTCCGGACTAACGTTTTCATTGCTAGCGAGCTGATGCAGTGTGTCGCTGCTGGAGCTAAAGACTCCCGGGCTAACGCTTTCGTTGCTAGCGAGATGAGGCAGTGTGTCTCTACTGGAGCTAAAGACTCCCGGGCTAACGTTTTCGTTGCTAGCTAGCTGAGGCAGTGTGTCGCTGCTGGAGCTAAAGACTCCCGGGCTAATGTTTTCGTTGCTAGCGAGCTGAGGCAGTATGTCGCTGCTGGAAAGACTTCTGGACTAACGTTTTCATTGCTAGCGAGGTGAGGCAGTGTGTCGCTGCTGAAGCTAAAGACTTCCGGACTAACGTTTTCATTGCTAGCGAGCTGAGGCTGTGTGTCGCTGCTGGAGCTAAAGACTCCCGGACTAACGTTTTCGTTGCTAGCGAGCTGAGGCAGTGTGTCGCTGCTGGAGCTAAAGACTCCCGGGCTAATGTTTTCATTGCTACCGAGCTGAGGCAGTGTGTCGCTGCTGAAGCTAAAGACTTCCGGACCAATGTTTTCGTTGCTAGCGAGCTGAGGCATTGTGTCGCTGCTGAAGCTAAAGACTTCTGGACTATCGTATTCGTTGCTATCGAGCTGAGGCAGTGTGTCGCTGCTGAAGCTAAAGACTTCTGGACTAACGTTTTCATTGCTAGCGAGCTGAGGCAGTGTGTCGCTGCTGGAGCTAAAGACTTCCGGACTAATGGTTTTGTTGCTACCGAGCTGAGGCAGTGTGTCGCTGCTGAAGTTAAAGACTTCCGGACTAATGTTTTCGTTGCTAGCGAGCTGAGGCAGTGTGTCGCTGCTGAAGCTAAAGACTTCTGGACTATCGTATTTGTTGCTAGCGAGCTGAGGCAGTGTGTCGCTGCTGAAGCTAAAGACTTCCGGACCAATGTTTTCGTTGCTAGCGAGCTGAGGCAGTGTGTCGCTGCTGCAGCTTAAGACTCCCGGAATAACGTTGTCGTTGCTAGCTAGCAGAGGCAGTGTGTCGCTGCTACAGCTAAAGACTCCCGGACTAACGTTTTCGTTGTCAGCTAGCAGAGGCAGTGTGTCGCTGCTGGAGCTAAAGACTTCCGGACTAATGTTTTCGTTGCTAGCGAGCTGAGGCAGTGTGTCGCTGCTGAAGCTAAAGACTTCCGGACTAACGTTTTCATTGCTAGCGAGCTGAGGCAGTGTGTCGCTGCTGAAGCTAAAGACTTCCGGACCAATGTTTTCGTTGCTAGCGAGCTGAGGCAGTGTGTCGCTGATGGAAAGACTTCTGGACTAACGTTTTCGTTGCTAGCGAGCTGAGACAGTGTGTCGCTGCTGAAGCTAAAGACTTCCGGACTAACGTTTTCATTGCTAGCGAGCTGATGCAGTGTGTCGCTGCTGGAGCTAAAGACTCCCGGGCTAACGTTTTCGTTGTCAGCTAGCAGAGGCAGTGTGTCGCTGCTGGAGCTAAAGACTTCCGGACTAATGTTTTCGTTGCTAGCGAGCTGAGGCAGTGTGTCGCTGCTGAAGCTAAAGACTTCCGGACTAACGTTTTCATTGCTAGCGAGCTGAGGCAGTGTGTCGCTGCTGAAGCTAAAGACTTCCGGACCAATGTTTTCGTTGCTAGCGAGCTGAGGCAGTGTGTCGCTGATGGAAATACTTCTGGACTAACGTTTTCGTTGCTAGCGAGCTGAGACAGTGTGTCGCTGCTGAAGCTAAAGACTTCCGGACTAACGTTTTCATTGCTAGCGAGCTGATGCAGTGTGTCGCTGCTGGAGCTAAAGACTCCCGGGCTAACGCTTTCGTTGCTAGCGAGATGAGGCAGTGTGTCTCTACTGGAGCTAAAGACTCCCGGGCTAACGTTTTCGTTGCTAGCTAGCTGAGGCAGTGTGTCGCTGCTGGAGCTAAAGACTCCCGGGCTAATGTTTTCGTTGCTAGCGAGCTGAGGCAGTGTGTCGCTGCTGGAAAGACTTCTGGACTAACGTTTTCATTGCTAGCGAGGTGAGGCAGTGTGTCGCTGCTGAAGCTAAAGACTTCCGGACTAACGTTTTCATTGCTAGCGAGCTGAGGCTGTGTGTCGCTGCTGGAGCTAAAGACTCCCGGACTAACGTTTTCGTTGCTAGCGAGCTGAGGCAGTGTGTCGCTGCTGAACCTAAAGATTTCCGGACTAACGTTTTCATTGCTAGCGAGCTGAGGCAGTGTGTCGCTATTGGAGCTAAAGACTGCCGGACTAACGTTTTCGTTGCTAGCGAGCTGAGGCAGTGTGTCGCTGCTGGAGCTAAAGACTCCCGGGCTAATGTTTTCATTGCTACCGAGCTGATGCAGTGTGTCGCTGCTGAAGCTAAAGACTTCCGGACCAATGTTTTCGTTGCTAGCGAGCTGAGGCAGTGTGTCGCTGCTGGAAAGACTTCTTGACTAACGTTTTCGTTGCTAGCGAGCTGATGCAGTGTGTCGCTGCTGGAGCTAAAGACTCCCGGGCTAACGCTTTCGTTGCTAGCGAGATGAGGCAGTGTGTCTCTACAGGAGCTAAAGACTCCCGGGCTAACGTTTTCGTTGCTAGTTAGCTGAGGCAGTGTGTCGCTGATGGAAAGACTTCTGGACTAACGTTTTCGTTGCTAGCGAGCTGAGACAGTGTGTCGCTGCTGAAGCTAAAGACTTCCGGACTAACGTTTTCGTTGCTAGCGAGCTGAGACAGTGTGTCGCTGCTGAAGCTAAAGACTTCCGGACTAACGTTTTCATTGCTAGCGAGCTGATGCAGTGTGTCGCTGCTGGAGCTAAAGACTCCCGGGCTAACGCTTTCGTTGCTAGCGAGATGAGGCAGTGTGTCTCTACTGGAGCTAAAGACTCCCGGGCTAACGTTTTCGTTGCTAGCTAGCTGAGGCAGTGTGTCGCTGCTGGAGCTAAAGACTCCCGGGCTAATGTTTTCGTTGCTAGCGAGCTGAGGCAGTGTGTCGCTGCTGGAAAGACTTCTGGACTAACGTTTTCATTGCTAGCGAGGTGAGGCAGTGTGTCGCTGCTGAAGCTAAAGACTTCCGGACTAACGTTTTCATTGCTAGCGAGCTGAGGCTGTGTGTCGCTGCTGGAGCTAAAGACTCCCGGACTAACGTTTTCGTTGCTAGCGAGCTGAGGCAGTGTGTCGCTGCTGAACCTAAAGATTTCCGGACTAACGTTTTCATTGCTAGCGAGCTGAGGCAGTGTGTCGCTATTGGAGCTAAAGACTGCCGGACTAACGTTTTCGTTGCTAGCGAGCTGAGGCAGTGTGTCGCTGCTGGAGCTAAAGACTCCCGGGCTAATGTTTTCATTGCTACCGAGCTGATGCAGTGTGTCGCTGCTGAAGCTAAAGACTTCCGGACCAATGTTTTCGTTGCTAGCGAGCTGAGGCAGTGTGTCGCTGCTGGAAAGACTTCTGGACTAACGTTTTCGTTGCTAGCGAGCTGATGCAGTGTGTCGCTGCTGGAGCTAAAGACTCCCGGGCTAACGCTTTCGTTGCTAACGAGATGAGGCAGTGTGTCTCTACAGGAGCTAAAGACTCCCGGGCTAACGTTTTCGTTGCTAGTTAGCTGAGGCAGTGTGTCGCTGCTGGAGCTAAAGACTCCCGGGCTAATGTTTTCATTGCTACCGAGCTGATGCAGTGTGTCGCTGCTGAAGCTAAAGACTTCCGGACCAATGTTTTCGTTGCTAGCGAGCTGAGGCAGTGTGTCGCTGCTGGAAAGACTTCTGGACTAACGTTTTCGTTGCTAGCGAGCTGATGCAGTGTGTCGCTGCTGGAGCTAAAGACTCCCGGGCTAACGCTTTCGTTGCTAGCGAGATGAGGCAGTGTGTCTCTACAGGAGCTAAAGACTCCCGGGCTAACGTTTTCGTTGCTAGTTAGCTGAGGCAGTGTGTCGCTGCTGGAGCTAAAGACTCCCGGACTAACATTGTCGTTGCTAGCTATCAGCGGCAGTGTGTCGCTGCTACAGCTAAAGACTCCCGGACTAACGTTTTCGTTGTCAGCTAGCAGAGGCAGTGTGTCGCTGCTGGAGCTAAAGACTTCCGGACTAATGTTTTCGTTGCTAGCGAGTTGAGGCAATGTGTCGCTGCTGAAGCTAAAGACTTCCGGACCAATGTTTTCGTTGCTAGCGAGTTGAGGCAGTGTGTCGCTGCTGGAAAGACTTCTGGAATAACGTTTTCATTGCTAGCGAGGTGAGGCAGTGTGTCGCTGCTGAAGCTAAAGACTTCCGGACTAACGTTTTCATTGCTAGCGAGCTGAGGCTGTGTGTCGCTGCTGGAGCTAAAGACTCCCGGACTAACGATGTCGTTGCTAGCTAGCAGAGGCAGTGTGTCGCTGCTACAGTTAAAGACTCCCGGACTAACGTTTTCGTTGTCAGCTAGCAGAGGCAGTGTGTCGCTGCTGGAGCTAAAGACTTCCGGACTAATGTTTTCATTGCTAGCGAGCTGAGGCAGTGTGTCGCTGCTGTAAAGACTTCTGGACTAACGTTTTCATTGCTAGCGAGGTGAGGCAGTGTGTCGCTGCTGGTGCTAAAGACTTCCGGACTAACGTTTTCGTTGCTAGTGAGCTGAGGCAGTGTGTCGCTGCTGAAGCTAAAGATTTCCGGACCAATGTTTTCGTTGCTAGCGAGCTGAGGCAGTGTGTCGCTGATGGAAAGACTTCTGGACTAACGTTTTCGTTGCTAGCGAGCTGAGGCTGTGTGTCGCTGCTGGAGCTAAAGACTCCCGGACTAACGTTGTCGTTGCTAGCTAGCAGAGGCAGTGTGTCGCTGCTACAGCTAAAGACTCCCGGAATAACGTTTTCGTTGTCAGCTAGCAGAGGCAGTGTGTCGCTGTGGAGCTAAAGACTTCCGGACTAATGTTTTCGTTGCTAGCGAGCTGAGGCAGTGTGTCGCTGCTGGAGCTAAAGACTTCCGGACTAACGTTTTCGTTGCTAGCGAGCTGAGGCAGTGTGTCGCTGCTGAAGCTAAAGACTTCCGGACCAATGTTTTCGTTGCTAGCGAGCTGAGGCAGTGTGTCGCTGATGGAAAGACTTCTGGACTAACGTTTTCGTTGCTAGCTAGCTGAGACAGTGTGTCGCTGCTGAAGCTAAAGACTTCCGGACTAACGTTTTCATTGCTAGCGAGCTGATGCAGTGTGTCGCTGCTGTAGCTAAAGACTCCCGGGCTAACGCTTTCGTTGCTAGCGAGATGAGGCAGTGTGTCTCTACTGGAGCTAAACACTCCCGGGCTAACGTTTTCGTTGCTAGCTAGCTGAGGCAGTGTGTCGCTGCTGGAGCTAAAGACTCCCGAGCTAATGTTTTCGTTGCTAGCGAGCTGAGGCAGTGTGTCGCTGCTGGAAAGACTTCTGGACTAACGTTTTCATTGCTAGCGAGGTGAGGCAGTGTGTCGCTGCTGAAGCTAAAGACTTCCGGACTAACGTTTTCATTGCTAGCGAGCTGAGGCTGTGTGTCGCTGCTGGAGCTAAAGACTCCCGGACTAACGTTTTCGTTGCTAGTGAGGTGAGGCAGTGTGTCGCTGCTGAAGCTAAAGATTTCCGGACTAACGTTTTCATTGCTAGCGAGCTGAGGCAGTGTGTCGCTGCTGGAGCTAAAGACTGCCGGACTAACGTTTTCGTTGCTAGCGAGCTGAGGCAGTGTGTCGCTGCCGGAGCTAAAGACTCCCGGGCTAATGTTTTCATTGCTACCGAGCTGAGGCAGTGTGTCGCTGCTGAAGCTAAAGACTTCCGGACCAATGTTTTCATTGCCAGCGAGCTGAGGCAGTGTGTCGCTGTGAAGCTAAAGACTTCTGGACTATCGTATTCGTTGCTAGCGAGCTGAGGCAGTGTGTCGCTGCTGGAGCTAAAGACTTCCGGACTAACGTTTTCATTGCTAGCGAGCTGAGGCAGTGTGTCTCTGGTGGAGCTAAATACTTCCGGACTAATGTTTTCGTTGCTAGCGAGCTGAGGCAGTGTGTCGCTGCTGGAGCTAAATACTCCCGGACTAACATTTTCATTGCTAGCGAGCAGAAGCAGTGTGTCGCTGCTGAAGCTAAAGACTTCCAGACTAATGTTTTCGTTGCTAGCGAGCTGAGGCAGTGTGTCGCTGCTGAAGCTAAAGACTTCCGGACCAATGTTTTCGTTGCTAGCGAGCTGAGGCAGTGTGTCGCTGATGGAAAGACTTCTGGACTAACGTTTTCGTTGCTAGCTAGCTGAGACAGTGTGTCGCTGCTGAAGCTAAAGACTTCCGGACTAACGTTTTCATTGCTAGCGAGCTGATGCAGTGTGTCGCTGCTGGAGCTAAAGACTCCCGGGCTAACGCTTTCGTTGCTAGCGAGATGAGGCAGTGTGTCTCTACTGGAGCTAAACACTCCCGGGCTAACGTTTTCGTTGCTAGCTAGCTGAGGCAGTGTGTCGCTGCTGGAGCTAAAGACTCCCGAGCTAATGTTTTCGTTGCTAGCGAGCTGAGGCAGTGTGTCGCTGCTGGAAAGACTTCTGGACTAACGTTTTCATTGCTAGCGAGGTGAGGCAGTGTGTCGCTGCTGGAAAGACTTCTGGACTAACGTTTTCATTGCTAGCGAGGTGAGGCAGTGTGTCGCTGCTGAAGCTAAAGACTTCCGGACTAACGTTTTCATTGCTAGCGAGCTGAGGCAGTGTGTCGCTGCTGAAGCTAAAGACTTCCGGACTAACGTTTTCATTGCTAGCGAGCTGAGGCTGTGTGTCGCTGCTGGAGCTAAAGACTCCCGGACTAACGTTTTCGTTGCTAGCGAGCTGAGGCAGTGTGTCGCTGCTGAAGCTAAAGATTTCCGGACTAACGTTTTCATTGCTAGCGAGCTGAGGCAGTGTGTCGCTGCTGGAGCTAAAGACTGCCGGACTAACGTTTTCGTTGCTAGCGAGCTGAGGCAGTGTGTCGCTGCCGGAGCTAAAGACTCCCGGGCTAATGTTTTCATTGCTACCGAGCTGAGGCACTGTGTCGCTGCTGAAGCTAAAGACTTCCGGACCAATGTTTTCATTGCCAGCGAGCTGAGGCAGTGTGTCGCTGTGAAGCTAAAGACTTCTGGACTATCGTATTCGTTGCTAGCGAGCTGAGGCAGTGTGTCGCTGCTGGAGCTAAAGACTTCCGGACTAACGTTTTCATTGCTAGCGAGCTGAGGCAGTGTGTCTCTGGTGGAGCTAAATACTTCCGGACTAATGTTTTCGTTGCTAGCGAGCTGAGGCAGTGTGTCGCTGCTGGAGCTAAAGACTCCCGGACTAACATTTTCATTGCTAGCGAGCAGAAGCAGTGTGTCGCTGCTGAAGCTAAAGACTTCCAGACTAATGTTTTCGTTGCTAGCGAGCTGAGGCAGTGTGTTGCTGCTGAAGCTAAAGACTTCCGGACCAATGTTTTCGTTGCTACCGAGCTGAGGCAGTGAGTCGCTGATGGAAAGACTTCTGGACTAACGTTTTCGTTGCTAGCGAGCTGAGGCAGTGTGTCGCTGCTGAAGCTAAAGACTTCCGGACCAATGTTTTCGTTGCTAGCGAGCTGAGGCAGTGTGTCGCTGATGGAAAGACTTCTGGACTAACGTTTTCGTTGCTAGCTAGCTGAGACAGTGTGTCGCTGCTGAAGCTAAAGACTTCCGGACTAACGTTTTCATTGCTAGCGAGCTGATGCAGTGTGTCGCTGCTGGAGCTAAAGACTCCCGGGCTAACGCTTTCGTTGCTAGCGAGATGAGGCAGTGTGTCTCTACTGGAGCTAAAGACTCCCGGGCTAACGTTTTCGTTGCTAGCTAGCTGAGGCAGTGTGTCGCTGCTGGAGCTAAAGACTCCCGGGCTAATGTTTTCGTTGCTAGCGAGCTGAGGCAGTGTGTCGCTGCTGGAAAGACTTCTGGACTAACGTTTTCATTGCTAGCGAGGTGAGGCAGTGTGTCGCTGCTGAAGCTAAAGACTTCCGGACTAACGTTTTCATTGCTAGCGAGCTGAGGCTGTGTGTCGCTGCTGGAGCTAAAGACTCCCGGACTAACGTTTTCGTTGCTAGCGAGCTGAGGCAGTGTGTCGCTGCTGAACCTAAAGATTTCCGGACTAACGTTTTCATTGCTAGCGAGCTGAGGCAGTGTGTCGCTATTGGAGCTAAAGACTGCCGGACTAACGTTTTCGTTGCTAGCGAGCTGAGGCAGTGTGTCGCTGCTGGAGCTAAAGACTCCCGGGCTAATGTTTTCATTGCTACCGAGCTGATGCAGTGTGTCGCTGCTGAAGCTAAAGACTTCCGGACCAATGTTTTCGTTGCTAGCGAGCTGAGGCAGTGTGTCGCTGCTGGAAAGACTTCTGGACTAACGTTTTCGTTGCTAGCGAGCTGATGCAGTGTGTCGCTGCTGGAGCTAAAGACTCCCGGGCTAACGCTTTCGTTGCTAACGAGATGAGGCAGTGTGTCTCTACAGGAGCTAAAGACTCCCGGGCTAACGTTTTCGTTGCTAGTTAGCTGAGGCAGTGTGTCGCTGCTGGAGCTAAAGACTCCCGGGCTAATGTTTTCATTGCTACCGAGCTGATGCAGTGTGTCGCTGCTGAAGCTAAAGACTTCCGGACCAATGTTTTCGTTGCTAGCGAGCTGAGGCAGTGTGTCGCTGCTGGAAAGACTTCTGGACTAACGTTTTCGTTGCTAGCGAGCTGATGCAGTGTGTCGCTGCTGGAGCTAAAGACTCCCGGGCTAACGCTTTCGTTGCTAGCGAGATGAGGCAGTGTGTCTCTACAGGAGCTAAAGACTCCCGGGCTAACGTTTTCGTTGCTAGTTAGCTGAGGCAGTGTGTCGCTGCTGGAGCTAAAGACTCCCGGACTAACATTGTCGTTGCTAGCTATCAGCGGCAGTGTGTCGCTGCTACAGCTAAAGACTCCCGGACTAACGTTTTCGTTGTCAGCTAGCAGAGGCAGTGTGTCGCTGCTGGAGCTAAAGACTTCCGGACTAATGTTTTCGTTGCTAGCGAGTTGAGGCAATGTGTCGCTGCTGAAGCTAAAGACTTCCGGACCAATGTTTTCGTTGCTAGCGAGTTGAGGCAGTGTGTCGCTGCTGGAAAGACTTCTGGAATAACGTTTTCATTGCTAGCGAGGTGAGGCAGTGTGTCGCTGCTGAAGCTAAAGACTTCCGGACTAACGTTTTCATTGCTAGCGAGCTGAGGCTGTGTGTCGCTGCTGGAGCTAAAGACTCCCGGACTAACGATGTCGTTGCTAGCTAGCAGAGGCAGTGTGTCGCTGCTACAGTTAAAGACTCCCGGACTAACGTTTTCGTTGTCAGCTAGCAGAGGCAGTGTGTCGCTGCTGGAGCTAAAGACTTCCGGACTAATGTTTTCATTGCTAGCGAGCTGAGGCAGTGTGTCGCTGCTGTAAAGACTTCTGGACTAACGTTTTCATTGCTAGCGAGGTGAGGCAGTGTGTCGCTGCTGGTGCTAAAGACTTCCGGACTAACGTTTTCGTTGCTAGTGAGCTGAGGCAGTGTGTCGCTGCTGAAGCTAAAGATTTCCGGACCAATGTTTTCGTTGCTAGCGAGCTGAGGCAGTGTGTCGCTGATGGAAAGACTTCTGGACTAACGTTTTCGTTGCTAGCGAGCTGAGGCTGTGTGTCGCTGCTGGAGCTAAAGACTCCCGGACTAACGTTGTCGTTGCTAGCTAGCAGAGGCAGTGTGTCGCTGCTACAGCTAAAGACTCCCGGACTAACGTTTTCGTTGTCAGCTAGCAGAGGCAGTGTGTCGCTGTGGAGCTAAAGACTTCCGGACTAATGTTTTCGTTGCTAGCGAGCTGAGGCAGTGTGTCGCTGCTGGAGCTAAAGACTTCCGGACTAACGTTTTCGTTGCTAGCGAGCTGAGGCAGTGTGTCGCTGCTGAAGCTAAAGACTTCCGGACCAATGTTTTCGTTGCTAGCGAGCTGAGGCAGTGTGTCGCTGATGGAAAGACTTCTGGACTAACGTTTTCGTTGCTAGCTAGCTGAGACAGTGTGTCGCTGCTGAAGCTAAAGACTTCCGGACTAACGTTTTCATTGCTAGCGAGCTGATGCAGTGTGTCGCTGCTGGAGCTAAAGACTCCCGGGCTAACGCTTTCGTTGCTAGCGAGATGAGGCAGTGTGTCTCTACTGGAGCTAAACACTCCCGGGCTAACGTTTTCGTTGCTAGCTAGCTGAGGCAGTGTGTCGCTGCTGGAGCTAAAGACTCCCGAGCTAATGTTTTCGTTGCTAGCGAGCTGAGGCAGTGTGTCGCTGCTGGAAAGACTTCTGGACTAACGTTTTCATTGCTAGCGAGCTGAGGCAGTGTGTCGCTGCTGAAGCTAAAGACTTCCGGACCAATGTTTTCGTTGCTAGCGAGCTGATGCAGTGTGTCGCTGCTGGAGCTAAAGACTCCCGGGCTAACGCTTTCGTTGCTAGCGAGATGAGGCAGTGTGTCTCTACTGGAGCTAAACACTCCCGGGCTAACGTTTTCGTTGCTAGCTAGCTGAGGCAGTGTGTCGCTGCTGGAGCTAAAGACTCCCGAGCTAATGTTTTCGTTGCTAGCGAGCTGAGGCAGTGTGTCGCTGCTGGAAAGACTTCTGGACTAACGTTTTCATTGCTAGCGAGGTGAGGCAGTGTGTCGCTGCTGGAAAGACTTCTGCACTAACGTTTTCATTGCTAGCGAGGTGAGGCAGTGTGTCGCTGCTGAAGCTAAAGACTTCCGGACTAACGTTTTCATTGCTAGCGAGCTGAGGCAGTGTGTCGCTGCTGAAGCTAAAGACTTCCGGACTAACGTTTTCATTGCTAGCGAGCTGAGGCTGTGTGTCGCTGCTGGAGCTAAAGACTCCCGCACTAACGTTTTCGTTGCTAGCGAGCTGAGGCAGTGTGTCGCTGCTGAAGCTAAAGATTTCCGGACTAACGTTTTCATTGCTAGCGAGCTGAGGCAGTGTGTCGCTGCTGGAGCTAAAGACTGCCGGACTAACGTTTTCGTTGCTAGCGAGCTGAGGCAGTGTGTCGCTGCCGGAGCTAAAGACTCCCGGGCTAATGTTTTCATTGCTACCGAGCTGAGGCACTGTGTCGCTGCTGAAGCTAAAGACTTCCGGACCAATGTTTTCATTGCCAGCGAGCTGAGGCAGTGTGTCGCTGTGAAGCTAAAGACTTCTGGACTATCGTATTCGTTGCTAGCGAGCTGAGGCAGTGTGTCGCTGCTGGAGCTAAAGACTTCCGGACTAACGTTTTCATTGCTAGCGAGCTGAGGCAGTGTGTCTCTGGTGGAGCTAAATACTTCCGGACTAATGTTTTCGTTGCTAGCGAGCTGAGGCAGTGTGTCGCTGCTGGAGCTAAAGACTCCCGGACTAACATTTTCATTGCTAGCGAGCAGAAGCAGTGTGTCGCTGCTGAAGCTAAAGACTTCCAGACTAATGTTTTCGTTGCTAGCGAGCTGAGGCAGTGTGTTGCTGCTGAAGCTAAAGACTTCCGGACCAATGTTTTCGTTGCTACCGAGCTGAGGCAGTGAGTCGCTGATGGAAAGACTTCTGGACTAACGTTTTCGTTGCTAGCGAGCTGAGGCAGTGTGTCGCTGCTGAAGCTAAAGACTTCCGGACCAATGTTTTCGTTGCTAGCGAGCTGAGGCAGTGTGTCGCTGATGGAAAGACTTCTGGACTAACGTTTTCGTTGCTAGCTAGCTGAGACAGTGTGTCGCTGCTGAAGCTAAAGACTTCCGGACTAACGTTTTCATTGCTACCGAGCTGAGGCAGTGTGTCGCTGCTGAAGCTAAAGACTTCCGGACCAATGTTTTCATTGCCAGCGAGCTGAGGCAGTGTGTCGCTGTGAAGCTAAAGACTTCTGGACTATCGTATTCGTTGCTAGCGAGCTGAGGCAGTGTGTCTCTGGTGGAGCTAAATACTTCCGGACTAATCTTTTCGTTGCTAGCGAGCTTAGGCAGTGTGTCGCTGCTGGAGCTAAAGACTCCCGGACTAACATTTTCATTGCTAGCGAGCAGAAGCAGTGTGTCGCTGCTGAAGCTAAAGACTTCCAGACTAATGTTTTCGTTGCTAGCGAGCTGAGGCAGTGTGTTGCTGCTGAAGCTAAAGACTTCCGGACCAATGTTTTCGTTGCTACCGAGCTGAGGCAGTGAGTCGCTGATGGAAAGACTTCTGGAGTAACGTTTTCGTTGCTAGCGAGCTGAGGCAGTGTGTCGCTGCTGGAGCTAAAGACTCCCGGGCTAACTTTTTCGTTGCTATCTAGCTGAGGCAGTGTGTCGCTGCTGAAGCTTATGACTCCCGGACTAACGTTGTCGTTGCTAGCTAGAAGAGGCAGTGTGTCGCTGCTACAGCTAAAGACTCCCGGACTAACGTTTTCGTTGCCAGCTAGCAGAGGCAGTGTGTCGCTGCTGGAGCTAAAGACTTCCGGACTAATGTTTTTGTTGCTACCGAGCTGAGGCAGTGTGTCGCTGCTGAAGCTAAAGACTTCCGGACTAATGTTTTCGTTGCTAGCGAGCTGAGGCAGTGTGTCGCTGCTGAAGCTAAAGACTTCTGGACTATCGTATTTGTTGCTAGCGAGCTGAGGCAGTGTGTCGCTGCTGAAGCTAAAGACTTCCAGACTAACGTTTTCATTGCTAGCGAGCTGAGGCAGTGTGTCGCTGCTGGAGCTAAAGACTCCCGGGCTAATGTTTTCATTGCTAGCGAGCTGAGGCAGTGTGTCGCTGCTGAAGCTAAAGACTTCCGGACTAATGTTTTCGTTGCTAGCGAGCTGAGGCAGTGTGTCGCTGCTGGAGCTAAAGACTTCCGGACTAATTTTTTTGTAGCTAGCGAGCAGAGGCAGTGTGTCGCTGCTGGAGCTAAATACTTCCGGACTAACGTTTTCGTTGCTAGTGAGCTGAGGCAGTGTGTCGCTGCTGAAGCTAAAGACTTCCGGACCAATGTTTTCGTTGCTAGCCAGCTGAGGCAGTGTGTCGCTGATGGAAAGACTTCTGGACTAACGTTTTCGTTGCTAGCGAGCTGAGACAGTGTGTCGCTGCTGAAGCTAAAGACTTACAGACTAACGTTTTCATTGCTAGCGAGGTGAGGCAGTGTCGCTGCTGGAGCTAAAGACTCCCGGACTAATGTTTTCGTTGCTATCTAGCTGAGGCAGTGTGTCGCTGCTGCAGCTAAGGAATCCCGGACTAACGTTGTCGTTGCTAGCTAGCTGAGACAGTGTGTCGCTGCTGGAGCTACAGACTTCCGGACTAACGTTTTCGTTGCTAGCGAGCTGAGGCAGTGTGTCGCTGCTGGAGCTAAAGACTTCCTGACTAACGTTTTCATTGCTAGCGAGCTGAGACAGTGTGTCGCTGCTGAAGCTAAAGACTTCCAGACTAACGTTTTCATTGCTAGCGAGCTGAGGCAGTGTGTCGCTGCTGGAGCTAAAGACTCCCGGGCTAACGTTTTCTTTGCTATCTAGCTGAGGCAGTGTGTCGCTGCTGCAGCTTAAGACTCCCGGACTAACGTTGTCGTTGCTAGCTAGCAGAGGCAGTGTGTCGCTGCTACAGCTAAAGACTCCCGGACTAACGTTTTCGTTGTCAGCTAGCAGAGGCAGTGTGTCGCTGCTCGAGCTAAAGACTTCCGGACTAATGTTTTCATTGCTAGCGAGCTGAGGCAGTGTGCCGCTGCTGTAAAGACTTCTGGACTAACGTTTTCATTGCTAGCGAGGTGAGGCAGTGTGTCGCTGCTGGTGCTAAAGACTTCCGGACTAACGTTTTCGTTGCTAGTGAGCTGAGGCAGTGTGTCGCTGCTGAAGCTAAAGATTTCCGGACCAATGTTTTCGTTGCTAGCGAGCTGAGGCAGTGTGTCGCTGATGGAAAGACTTCTGGACTAACGTTTTCGTTGCTAGCGAGCTGAGGCTGTGTGTCGCTGCTGGAGCTAAAGACTCCCGGACTAACGTTGTCGTTGCTAGCTAGCAGAGGCAGTGTGTCGCTGCTACAGCTAAAGACTCCCGGACTAACGTTTTCGTTGTCAGCTAGCAGAGGCAGTGTGTCGCTGTGGAGCTAAAGACTTCCGGACTAATGTTTTCGTTGCTAGCGAGCTGAGGCAGTGTGTCGCTGCTGGAGCTAAAGACTTCCGGACTAACGTTTTCGTTGCTAGCGAGCTGAGGCAGTGTGTCGCTGCTGAACCTAAAGACTTCCGGACCAATGTTTTCGTTGCTAGCGAGCTGAGGCAGTGTGTCGCTGATGGAAAGACTTCTGGACTAACGTTTTCGTTGCTAGCTAGCTGAGACAGTGTGTCGCTGCTGAAGCTAAAGACTTCCGGACTAACGTTTTCATTGCTAGCGAGCTGATGCAGTGTGTCGCTGCTGGAGCTAAAGACTCCCGGGCTAACGCTTTCGTTGCTAGCGAGATGAGGCAGTGTGTCTCTACTGGAGCTAAACACTCCCGGGCTAACGTTTTCGTTGCTAGCTAGCTGAGGCAGTGTGTCGCTGCTGGAGCTAAAGACTCCCGAGCTAATGTTTTCGTTGCTAGCGAGCTGAGGCAGTGTGTCGCTGCTGGAAAGACTTCTGGACTAACGTTTTCATTGCTAGCGAGGTGAGGCAGTGTGTCGCTGCTGAAGCTAAAGACTTCCGGACTAACGTTTTCATTGCTAGCGAGCTGAGGCTGTGTGTCGCTGCTGGAGCTAAAGACTCCCGGACTAACGTTTTCGTTGCTAGCGAGCTGAGGCAGTGTGTCGCTGCTGAAGCTAAAGATTTCCGGACTAACGTTTTCATTGCTAGCGAGCTGAGGCAGTGTGTCGCTGCTGGAGCTAAAGACTGCCGGACTAACGTTTTCGTTGCTAGCGAGCTGAGGCAGTGTGTCGCTGCCGGAGCTAAAGACTCCCGGGCTAATGTTTTCATTGCTACCGAGCTGAGGCAGTGTGTCGCTGCTGAAGCTAAAGACTTCCGGACCAATGTTTTCATTGCCAGCGAGCTGAGGCAGTGTGTCGCTGTGAAGCTAAAGACTTCTGGACTATCGTATTCGTTGCTAGCGAGCTGAGGCAGTGTGTCGCTGCTGGAGCTAAAGACTTCCGGACTAACGTTTTCATTGCTAGCGAGCTGAGGCAGTGTTTCTCTGGTGGAGCTAAATACTTCCGGACTAATGTTTTCGTTGCTAGCGAGCTGAGGCAGTGTGTCGCTGCTGGAGCTAAAGACTCCCGGACTAACATTTTCATTGCTAGCGAGCAGAAGCAGTGTGTCGCTGCTGAAGCTAAAGACTTCCAGACTAATGTTTTCGTTGCTAGCGAGCTGAGGCAGTGTGTTGCTGCTGAAGCTTAAGACTTCCGGACCAATGTTTTCGTTGCTACCGAGCTGAGGCAGTGAGTCGCTGATGGAAAGACTTCTGGACTAACGTTTTCGTTGCTAGCGAGCTGAGGCAGTGTGTCGCTGCTGGAGCTAAAGACTCCCGGGCTAACTTTTTCGTTGCTATCTAGCTGAGGCAGTGTGTCGCTGCTGAAGCTTATGACTCCCGGACTAACGTTGTCGTTGCTAGCTAGAAGAGGCAGTGTGTCGCTGCTACAGCTAAAGACTCCCGGACTAACGTTTTCGTTGCCAGCTAGCAGAGGCAGTGTGTCGCTGCTGGAGCTAAAGACTTCCGGACTAATGTTTTTGTTGCTACCGAGCTGAGGCAGTGTGTCGCTGCTGAAGCTAAAGACTTCCGGACTAATGTTTTCGTTGCTAGCGAGCTGAGGCAGTGTGTCGCTGCTGAAGCTAAAGACTTCTGGACTATCGTATTTGTTGCTAGCGAGCTGAGGCAGTGTGTCGCTGCTGAAGCTAAAGACTTCCAGACTAACGTTTTCATTGCTAGCGAGCTGAGGCAGTGTGTCGCTGCTGGAGCTAAAGACTCCCGGGCTAATGTTTTCATTGCTAGCGAGCTGAGGCAGTGTGTCGCTGCTGAAGCTAAAGACTTCCGGACTAATGTTTTCGTTGCTAGCGAGCTGAGGCAGTGTGTCGCTGCTGGAGCTAAAGACTTCTGGACTAATTTTTTTGTAGCTAGCGAGCAGAGGCAGTGTGTCGCTGCTGGAGCTAAATACTTCCGGACTAACGTTTTCGTTGCTAGTGAGCTGAGGCAGTGTGTCGCTGCTGAAGCTAAAGACTTCCGGACCAATGTTTTCGTTGCTAGCCAGCTGAGGCAGTGTGTCGCTGATGGAAAGACTTCTGGACTAACGTTTTCGTTGCTAGCGAGCTGAGACAGTGTGTCGCTGCTGAAGCTAAAGACTTACAGACTAACGTTTTCATTGCTAGCGAGGTGAGGCAGTGTGTCGCTGCTGGAGCTAAAGACTCCCGGGCTAACGTTTTCGTTGCTATCTAGCTGAGGCAGTGTGTCGCTGCTGCAGCTAAGGAATCCCGGACTAACGTTGTCGTTGCTAGCTAGCTGAGACAGTGTGTCGCTGCTGGAGCTACAGATTTCCGGACTAACGTTTTCGTTGCTAGCGAGCTGAGGCAGTGTGTCGCTGCTGGAGCTAAAGACTTCCTGACTAACGTTTTCATTGCTAGCGAGCTGAGACAGTGTGTCGCTGCTGAAGCTAAAGACTTCCAGACTAACGTTTTCATTGCTAGCGAGCTGAGGCAGTGTGTCGCTGCTGGAGCTAAAGACTCCCGGGCTAACGTTTTCTTTGCTATCTAGCTGAGGCAGTGTGTCGCTGCTGCAGCTTAAGACTCCCGGATAACGTTGTCGTTGCTAGCTAGCAGAGGCAGTGTGTCGCTGCTACAGCTAAAGACTCCCGGACTAACGTTTTCGTTGCCAGCTAGCAGAGGCAGTATGTCGCTGCTGGAGCTAAAGACTTCCGGACTAATGGTTTTGTTGCTACCGAGCTGAGGCAGTGTGTCGCTGCTGAAGTTAAAGACTTCCGGACTAATGTTTTCGTTGCTAGCGAGCTGAGGCAGTGTGTCGCTGCTGAAGCTAAAGACTTCCGGACCAATGTTTTCGTTGCTAGCGAGCTGAGGCAGTGTGTCGCTGCTGCAGCTTAAGACTCCCGGACTAACGTTGTCGTTGCTAGCTAGCAGAGGCAGTGTGTCGCTGCTACAGCTAAAGACTCCCGGACTAACGTTTTCGTTGTCAGCTAGCAGAGGCAGTGTGTCGCTGCTGGAGTTAAAGACTTCCGGACTAATGTTTTCGTTGCTAGCGAGCTGAGGCAGTGTGTCGCTGCTGAAGCTAAAGACTTCCGGACTAACGTTTTCGTTGCTAGCGAGCTGAGGCAGTGTGTCGCTGCTGAAGCTAAAGACTTCCGGACCAATGTTTTCGTTGCTAGCGAGCTGAGGCAGTGTGTCGCTGATGGAAAGACTTCTGGACTAACGTTTTCGTTGCTAGCGAGCTGAGACAGTGTGTCGCTGCTGAAGCTAAAGACTTCCGGACTAACGTTTTCATTGCTAGCGAGCTGATGCAGTGTGTCGCTGCTGGAGCTAAAGACTCCCGGGCTAACGCTTTCGTTGCTAGCGAGATGAGGCAGTGTGTCTCTACTGGAGCTAAAGACTCCCGGGCTAACGTTTTCGTTGCTAGCTAGCTGAGGCAGTGTGTCGCTGCTGGAGCTAAAGACTCCCGGGCTAATGTTTTCGTTGCTAGCGAGCTGAGGCAGTGTGTCGCTGCTGGAAAGACTTCTGGACTAACGTTTTCATTGCTAGCGAGGTGAGGCAGTGTGTCGCTGCTGAAGCTAAAGACTTCCGGACTAACGTTTTCATTGCTAGCGAGCTGAGGCTGTGTGTCGCTGCTGGAGCTAAAGACTCCCGGACTAACGTTTTCGTTGCTAGCGAGCTGAGGCAGTGTGTCGCTGCTGAACCTAAAGATTTCCGGACTAACGTTTTCATTGCTAGCAAGCTGAGGCAGTGTGTCGCTGCTGGAGCTAAAGACTGCCGGACTAACGTTTTCGTTGCTAGCGAGCTGAGGCAGTGTGTCGCTGCTGGAGCTAAAGACTCCCGGGCTAATGTTTTCATTGCTACCGAGCTGAGGCAGTGTGTCGCTGCTGAAGCTAAAGACTTCCGGACCAATGTTTTCGTTGCTAGCGAGCTGAGGCAGTGTGTCGCTGCTGAAGCTAAAGACTTCTGGACTATCGTATTCGTTGCTAGCGAGCTGAGGCAGTGTGTCGCTGCTGAAGCTAAAGACTTCTGGACTAACGTTTTCATTGCTAGCGAGCTGAGGCAGTGTGTCGCTGCTGGAGCTAAATACTTCCGGACTAATGTTTTCGTTGCTAGCTAGCAGAGGCAGTGTGTCGCTGCTACAGCTAAAGACTCTCGGACTAACGTTTTCGTTGTCAGCTAGCAGAGGCAGTGTGTCGCTGCTGGAGCTAAAGACTTCCGGACTAATGTTTTCGTTGCTAGCGAGCTGAGGCAGTGTGTCGCTGCTGTAAAGACTTCTGGACTAACGTTTTCATTGCTAGCGAGGTGAGGCAGTGTGTCGCTGCTGGTGCTAAAGACTTCCGGACTAACGTTTTCGTTGCTAGTGAGCTGAGGCAGTGTGTCGCTGCTGAAGCTAAAGATTTCCGGACCAATGTTTTCGTTGCTAGCGAGCTGAGGCAGTGTGTCGCTGATGGAAAGACTTCTGGACTAACGTTTTCGTTGCTAGCGAGCTGAGGCTGTGTGTCGCTGCTGGAGCTAAAGACTCCCGGGCTAACGTTGTCATTGCTAGCTAGCAGAGGCAGTGTGTCGCTGCTACAGCTAAAGACTCCCGGACTAACGTTTTCGTTGTCAGCTAGCAGAGGCAGTGTGTCGCTGCTGGAGCTAAAGACTTCCGGACTAATGTTTTCGTTGCTAGCGAGCTGAGGCAGTGTGTCGCTGCTGAAGCTAAAGACTCCCGGGCTAACTTTTTCGTTGCTATCTAGCTGAGGCAGTGTGTCGCTGCTGAAGCTTATGACTCCCGGACTAACGTTGTCGTTGCTAGCTAGAAGAGGCAGTGTGTCGCTGCTACAGCTAAAGACTCCCGGACTAACGTTTTCGTTGCCAGCTAGCAGAGGCAGTGTGTCGCTGCTGGAGCTAAAGACTTCCGGACTAATGTTTTTGTTGCTACCGAGCTGAGGCAGTGTGTCGCTGCTGAAGCTAAAGACTTCCGGACTAATGTTTTCGTTGCTAGCGAGCTGAGGCAGTGTGTCGCTGCTGAAGCTAAAGACTTCTGGACTATCGTATTTGTTGCTAGCGAGCTGAGGCAGTGTGTCGCTGCTGAAGCTAAAGACTTCCAGACTAACGTTTTCATTGCTAGCGAGCTGAGGCAGTGTGTCGCTGCTGGAGCTAAAGACTCCCGGGCTAATTTTTTCATTGCTAGCGAGCTGAGGCAGTGTGTCGCTGCTGAAGCTAAAGACTTCCGGACTAATGTTTTCGTTGCTAGCGAGCTGAGGCAGTGTGTCGCTGCTGGAGCTAAAGACTTCCGGACTAATTTTTTTGTAGCTAGCGAGCAGAGGCAGTGTGTCGCTGCTGGAGCTAAATACTTCCGGACTAACGTTTTCGTTGCTAGTGAGCTGAGGCAGTGTGTCGCTGCTGAAGCTAAAGACTTCCGGACCAATGTTTTCGTTGCTAGCCAGCTGAGGCAGTGTGTCGCTGATGGAAAGGCTTCTGGACTAACGTTTTCGTTGCTAGCGAGCTGAGACAGTGTGTCGCTGCTGGAGCTAAAGACTTACAGACTAACGTTTTCATTGCTAGCGAGGTGAGGCAGTGTGTCGCTGCTGGAGCTAAAGACTCCCGGGCTAACGTTTTCGTTGCTATCTAGCTGAGGCAGTGTGTCGCTGCTGCAGCTAAGGAATCCCGGACTAACGTTGTCGTTGCTAGCTAGCTGAGACAGTGTGTCGCTGCTGGAGCTACAGACTTCCGGACTAACGTTTTCGTTGCTAGCGAGCTGAGGCAGTGTGTCGCTGCTGGAGCTAAAGACTTCCTGACTAACGTTTTCATTGCTAGCGAGCTGAGACAGTGTGTCGCTGCTGAAGCTAAAGACTTCCAGACTAACGTTTTCATTGCTAGCGAGCTGAGGCAGTGTGTCGCTGCTGGAGCTAAAGACTCCCGGGCTAACGTTTTCTTTGCTATCTAGCTGAGGCAGTGTGTCGCTGCTGCAGCTTAAGACTCCCGGATAACGTTGTCGTTGCTAGCTAGCAGAGGCAGTGTGTCGCTGCTACAGCTAAAGACTCCCGGACTAACGTTTTCGTTGCCAGCTAGCAGAGGCAGTATGTCGCTGCTGGAGCTAAAGACTTCCGGACTAATGGTTTTGTTGCTACCGAGCTGAGGCAGTGTGTCGCTGCTGAAGTTAAAGACTTCCGGACTAATGTTTTCGTTGCTAGCGAGCTGAGGCAGTGTGTCGCTGCTGAAGCTAAAGACTTCCGGACCAATGTTTTCGTTGCTAGCGAGCTGAGGCAGTGTGTCGCTGCTGCAGCTTAAGACTCCCGGACTAACGTTGTCGTTGCTAGCTAGCAGAGGCAGTGTGTCGCTGCTACAGCTAAAGACTCCCGGACTAACGTTTTCGTTGTCAGCTAGCAGAGGCAGTGTGTCGCTGCTGGAGCTAAAGACTTCCGGACTAATGTTTTCGTTGCTAGCGAGCTGAGGCAGTGTGTCGCTGCTGAAGCTAAAGACTTCCGGACTAACGTTTTCGTTGCTAGCGAGCTGAGGCAGTGTGTCTCTGCTGAAGCTAAAGACTTCCGGACCAATGTTTTCGTTGCTAGCGAGCTGAGGCAGTGTGTCGCTGATGGAAAGACTTCTGGACTAACGTTTTCGTTGCTAGCGAGCTGAGACAGTGTGTCGCTGCTGAAGCTAAAGACTTCCGGACTAACGTTTTCATTGCTAGCGAGCTGATGCAGTGTGTCGCTGCTGGAGCTAAAGACTCCCGGGCTAACGCTTTCGTTGCTAGCGAGATGAGGCAGTGTGTCTCTACTGGAGCTAAAGACTCCCGGGCTAACGTTTTCGTTGCTAGCTAGCTGAGGCAGTGTGTCGCTGCTGGAGCTAAAGACTCCCGGGCTAATGTTTTCGTTGCTAGCGAGCTGAGGCAGTGTGTCGCTGCTGGAAAGACTTCTGGACTAACGTTTTCATTGCTAGCGAGGTGAGGCAGTGTGACGCTGCTGAAGCTAAAGACTTCCGGACTAACGTTTTCATTGCTAGCGAGCTGAGGCTGTGTGTCGCTGCTGGAGCTAAAGACTCCCGGACTAACGTTTTCGTTGCTAGCGAGCTGAGGCAGTGTGTCGCTGCTGAACCTAAAGATTTCCGGACTAACGTTTTCATTGCTAGCAAGCTGAGGCAGTGTGTCGCTGCTGGAGCTAAAGACTGCCGGACTAACGTTTTCGTTGCTAGCGAGCTGAGGCAGTGTGTCGCTGCTGGAGCTAAAGACTCCCGGGCTAATGTTTTCATTGCTACCGAGCTGAGGCAGTGTGTCGCTGCTGAAGCTAAAGACTTCCGGACCAATGTTTTCGTTGCTAGCGAGCTGAGGCAGTGTGTCGCTGCTGAAGCTAAAGACTTCTGGACTATCGTATTCGTTGCTAGCGAGCTGAGGCAGTGTGTCGCTGCTGAAGCTAAAGACTTCTGGACTAACGTTTTCATTGCTAGCGAGCTGAGGCAGTGTGTCGCTGCTGGAGCTAAAT
This sequence comes from Lampris incognitus, assembly GCF_029633865.1. Taxonomy (NCBI): domain Eukaryota; kingdom Metazoa; phylum Chordata; class Actinopteri; order Lampriformes; family Lampridae; genus Lampris; species Lampris incognitus. The sequence goes on from NC_079211.1 coordinate 73,981,798, forward strand.
ACTTCCGGACTAATGTTTTCGTTGCTAGCTAGCAGAGGCAGTGTGTCGCTGCTACAGCTAAAGACTCCCGGACTAACGTTTTCGTTGTCAGCTAGCAGAGGCAGTGTGTCGCTGCTGGAGCTAAAGACTTCCGGACTAATGTTTTCGTTGCTAGCGAGCTGAGGCAGTGTGTCGCTGCTGTAAAGACTTCTGGACTAACGTTTTCATTGCTAGCGAGGTGAGGCAGTGTGTCGCTGCTGGTGCTAAAGACTTCCGGACTAACGTTTTCGTTGCTAGTGAGCTGAGGCAGTGTGTCGCTGCTGAAGCTAAAGATTTCCGGACCAATGTTTTCGTTGCTAGCGAGCTGAGGCAGTGTGTCGCTGATGGAAAGACTTCTGGACTAACGTTTTCGTTGCTAGCGAGCTGAGGCTGTGTGTCGCTGCTGGAGCTAAAGACTCCCGGGCTAACGTTGTCGTTGCTAGCTAGCAGAGGCAGTGTGTCGCTGCTACAGCTAAAGACTCCCGGACTAACGTTTTCGTTGTCAGCTAGCAGAGGCAGTGTGTCGCTGCTGGAGCTAAAGACTCCCGGACTAATGTTTTCGTTGCTAGCGAGCTGAGGCAGTGTGTCGCTGCTGGAGCTAAAGACTTCCGGACTAACGTTTTCGTTGCTAGCGAGCTGAGGCAGTGTGTCGCTGCTGAAGCTAAAGACTTCCGGACCAATGTTTTCGTTGCTAGCGAGCTGAGGCAGTCTGTCGCTGATGGAAAGACTTCTGGACTAACGCTTTCGTTGCTAGCGAGATGAGGCAGTGTGTCTCTACTGGAGCTAAACACTCCCGGGCTAACGTTTTCGTTGCTAGCTAGCTGAGGCAGTGTGTCGCTGCTGGAGCTAAAGACTCCCGGGCTAATGTTTTCGTTGCAAGCGAGCTGAGGCAGTGTGTCGCTGCTGGAAAGACTTCTGGACTAACGTTTTCATTGCTAGCGAGGTGAGGCAGTGTGTCGCTGCTGAAGCTAAAGACTTCCGGACTAACGTTTTCATTGCTAGCGAGCTGAGGCTGTGTGTCGCTGCTGGAGCTAAAGACTCCCGGACTAACGTTTTCGTTGCTAGCGAGCTGAGGCAGTGTGTCGCTGCTGAAGCTAAAGATCTCCGGACTAACGTTTTCATTGCTAGCGAGCTGAGGCAGTGTGTCGCTGCTGGAGCTAAAGACTGCCGGACTAACGTTTTCGTTGCTAGCGAGCTGAGGCAGTGTGTCGCTGCCGGAGCTCAAGACTCCCGGGCTAATGTTTTCATTGCTACCGAGCTGAGGCAGTGTGTCGCTGCTGAAGCTAAAGACTTCCGGACCAATGTTTTCGTTGCTAGCGAGCTGAGGCAGTGTGTCGCTGCTGAAGCTAAAGACTTCCGGACCAATGTTTTCGTTGCTAGCGAGCTGAGGCAGTGTGGCGCTGTGAAGCTAAAGACTTCTGGACTATCGTATTCGTTGCTAGCGAGCTGAGACAGTGTGTCGCTGCTGGAGCTAAAGACTTCCGGACTAACGTTGTCGTTGCTAGCTAGCAGAGGCAGTGTGTCGCTGCTACAGCTAAAGACTCCCGGACTAACGTTTTCGTTGTCAGCTAGCAGAGGCAGTGTGTCGCTGCTGGAGCTAAAGACTTCCGGACTAATGTTTTCGTTGCTAGCGAGCTGAGGCAGTGTGTCGCTGCTGAAGCTAAAGACTTCCGGACTAACGTTTTCGTTGCTAGCGAGCTGAGGCAGTGTGTCGCTGCTGAAGCTAAAGACTTCCGGACCAATGTTTTCGTTGCTAGCGAGCTGAGGCAGTGTGTCGCTGATGGAAAGACTTCTGGGCTAACGTTTTCGTTGCTAGCGAGCTGAGACAGTGTGTGGCTGCTGAAGCTAAAGACTTCCGGACTAACGTTTTCGTTGTCAGCTAGCAGAGGCAGTGTGTCGCTGCTGAAGTTAAAGACTTCCGGACTAATGTTTTCGTTGCTAGCGAGCTGAGGCAGTGTGTCGCTGCTGAAGCTAAAGACTTCCGGACCAATGTTTTCGTTGCTAGCGAGCTGAGGCAGTGTGTCGCTGCTGCAGCTTAAGACTCCCGGACTAACGTTGTCGTTGCTAGCTAGCAGAGGCAGTGTGTCGCTGCTACAGCTAAAGACTCCCGGACTAACGTTTTCGTTGTCAGCTAGCAGAGGCAGTGTGTCGCTGCTGGAGCTAAAGACTTCCGGACTAATGTTTTCGTTGCTAGCGAGCTGAGGCAGTGTGTCGCTGCTGAAGCTAAAGACTTCCGGACTAACGTTTTCGTTGCTAGCGAGCTGAGGCAGTGTGTCGCTGCTGAAGCTAAAGACTTCCGGACCAATGTTTTCGTTGCTAGCGAGCTGAGGCAGTGTGTCGCTGATGGAAAGACTTCTGGACTAACGTTTTCGTTGCTAGCGAGCTGAGACAGTGTGTCGCTGCTGAAGCTAAAGACTTCCGGACTAACGTTTTCATTGCTAGCGAGCTGATGCAGTGTGTCGCTGCTGGAGCTAAAGACTCCCGGGCTAACGCTTTCGTTGCTAGCGAGATGAGGCAGTGTGTCTCTACTGGAGCTAAAGACTCCCGGGCTAACGTTTTCGTTGCTAGCTAGCTGAGGCAGTGTGTCGCTGCTGGAGCTAAAGACTCCCGGGCTAATGTTTTCGTTGCTAGCGAGCTGAGGCAGTGTGTCGCTGCTGGAAAGACTTCTGGACTAACGTTTTCATTGCTAGCGAGGTGAGGCAGTGTGTCGCTGCTGAAGCTAAAGACTTCCGGACTAACGTTTTCATTGCTAGCGAGCTGAGGCTGTGTGTCGCTGCTGGAGCTAAAGACTCCCGGACTAACGTTTTCGTTGCTAGCGAGCTGAGGCAGTGTGTCGCTGCTGAACCTAAAGATTTCCGGACTAACGTTTTCATTGCTAGCAAGCTGAGGCAGTGTGTCGCTGCTGGAGCTAAAGACTGCCGGACTAACGTTTTCGTTGCTAGCGAGCTGAGGCAGTGTGTCGCTGCTGGAGCTAAAGACTCCCGGGCTAATGTTTTCATTGCTACCGAGCTGAGGCAGTGTGTCGCTGCTGAAGCCAAAGACTTCCGGACCAATGTTTTCGTTGCTAGCGAGCTGAGGCAGTGTGTCGCTGCTGAAGCTAAAGACTTCTGGACTATCGTATTCGTTGCTAGCGAGCTGAGGCAGTGTGTCGCTGCTGAAGCTTAAGACTTCTGGACTGACGTTTTCATTGCTAGCGAGCTGAGGCAGTGTGTCGCTGCTGGAGCTAAATACTTCCGGACTAATGTTTTCATTGCTAGCTAGCAGAGGCAGTGTGTCGCTGCTACAGCTAAAGACTCCCGGACTAACGTTTTCGTTGTCAGCTAGCAGAGGCAGTGTGTCGCTGCTGGAGCTAAAGACTTCCGGACTAATGTTTTCGTTGCTAGCGAGCTGAGGCAGTGTGTCGCTGCTGTAAAGACTTCTGGACTAACGTTTTCATTGCTAGCGAGGTGAGGCAGTGTGTCGCTGCTGGTGCTAAAGACTTCCGGACTAACGTTTTCGTTGCTAGTGAGCTGAGGCAGTGTGTCGCTGCTGAAGCTAAAGATTTCCGGACCAATGTTTTCGTTGCTAGCGAGCTGAGGCAGTGTGTCGCTGATGGAAAGACTTCTGGACTAACGTTTTCGTTGCTAGCGAGCTGAGGCTGTGTGTCGCTGCTGGAGCTAAAGACTCCCGGGCTAACGTTGTCGTTGCTAGCTAGCAGAGGCAGTGTGTCGCTGCTACAGCTAAAGACTCCCGGACTAACGTTTTCGTTGTCAGCTAGCAGAGGCAGTGTGTCGCTGCTGGAGCTAAAGACTTCCGGACTAATGTTTTCGTTGCTAGCGAGCTGAGGCAGTGTGTCGCTGCTGGAGCTAAAGACTTCCGGACTAACGTTTTCGTTGCTAGCGAGCTGAGGCAGTGTGTCGCTGCTGAAGCTAAAGACTTCCGGACCAATGTTTTCGTTGCTAGCGAGCTGAGGCAGTGTGTCGCTGATGGAAAGACTTCTGGACTAACGTTTTCGTTGCTAGCGAGCTGAGACAGTGTGTCGCTGCTACAGCTAAAGACTCCCGGACTAACGTTTTCGTTGTCAGCTAGCAGAGGCAGTGTGTCGCTGCTGGAGCTAAAGACTTCCGGACTAATGTTTTCGTTGTTAGCGAGCTGAGGCAGTGTGTCGCTGCTGAAGCTAAAGACTTCCGGACTAACGTTTTCGTTGCTAGCGAGCTGAGGCAGTGTGTCGCTGCTGAAGCTAAAGACTTCCGGACCAATGTTTTCGTTGCTAGCGAGCTGAGGCAGTGTGTCGCTGATGGAAAGACTTCTGGACTAACGTTTTCGTTGCTAGCGAGCTGAGACAGTGTGTCGCTGCTGAAGCTAAAGACTTCCGGACTAACGTTTTCATTGCTAGCGAGCTGATGCAGTGTGTCCCTGCTGGAGCTAAAGACTCCCGGGCTAACGCTTTCGTTGCTAGCGAGATGAGGCAGTGTGTCTCTACTGGAGCTAAAGACTCCCGGGCTAACGTTTTCGTTGCTAGCTAGCTGAGGCAGTGTGTCGCTGCTGGAGCTAAAGACTCCCGGGCTAATGTTTTCGTTGCTAGCGAGCTGAGGCAGTGTGTCGCTGCTGGAAAGACTTCTGGACTAACGTTTTCATTGCTAGCGAGGTGAGGCAGTGTGTCGCTGCTGAAGCTAAAGACTTCCGGACTAACGTTTTCATTGCTAGCGAGCTGAGGCTGTGTGTCGCTGCTGGAGCTAAAGACTCCCGGACTAACGTTTTCGTTGCTAGCGAGCTGAGGCAGTGTGTCGCTGCTGAACCTAAAGATTTCCGGACTAACGTTTTCATTGCTAGCAAGCTGAGGCAGTGTGTCGCTGCTGGAGCTAAAGACTGCCGGACTAACGTTTTCGTTGCTAGCGAGCTGAGGCAGTGTGTCGCTGCTGGAGCTAAAGACTCCCGGGCTAATGTTTTCATTGCTACCGAGCTGAGGCAGTGTGTCGCTGCTGAAGCCAAAGACTTCCGGACCAATGTTTTCGTTGCTAGCGAGCTGAGGCAGTGTGTCGCTGCTGAAGCTAAAGACTTCTGGACTATCGTATTCGTTGCTAGCGAGCTGAGGCAGTGTGTCGCTGCTGAAGCTAAAGACTTCTGGACTAACGTTTTCATTGCTAGCGAGCTGAGGCAGTGTGTCGCTGCTGGAGCTAAATACTTCCGGACTAATGTTTTCATTGCTAGCTAGCAGAGGCAGTGTGTCGCTGCTACAGCTAAAGACTCCCGGACTAACGTTTTCGTTGTCAGCTAGCAGAGGCAGTGTGTCGCTGCTGGAGCTAAAGACTTCCGGACTAATGTTTTCGTTGCTAGCGAGCTGAGGCAGTGTGTCGCTGCTGTAAAGACTTCTGGACTAACGTTTTCATTGCTAGCGAGGTGAGGCAGTGTGTCGCTGCTGGTGCTAAAGACTTCCGGACTAACGTTTTCGTTGCTAGTGAGCTGAGGCAGTGTGTCGCTGCTGAAGCTAAAGATTTCCGGACCAATGTTTTCGTTGCTAGCGAGCTGAGGCAGTGTGTCGCTGATGGAAAGACTTCTGGACTAACGTTTTCGTTGCTAGCGAGCTGAGGCTGTGTGTCGCTGCTGGAGCTAAAGACTCCCGGGCTAACGTTGTCGTTGCTAGCTAGCAGAGGCAGTGTGTCGCTGCTACAGCTAAAGACTCCCGGACTAACGTTTTCGTTGTCAGCTAGCAGAGGCAGTGTGTCGCTGCTGGAGCTAAAGACTTCCGGACTAATGTTTTCGTTGCTAGCGAGCTGAGGCAGTGTGTCGCTGCTGGAGCTAAAGACTTCCGGACTAACGTTTTCGTTGCTAGCGAGCTGAGGCAGTGTGTCGCTGCTGAAGCTAAAGACTTCCGGACCAATGTTTTCGTTGCTAGCGAGCTGAGGCAGTGTGTCGCTGATGGAAAGACTTCTGGACTAACGCTTTCGTTGCTAGCGAGATGAGGCAGTGTGTCTCTACTGGAGCTAAACACTCCCGGGCTAACGTTTTCGTTGCTAGCTAGCTGAGGCAGTGTGTCGCTGCTGGAGCTAAAGACTCCCGGGCTAATGTTTTCGTTGCAAGCGAGCTGAGGCAGTGTGTCGCTGCTGGAAAGACTTCTGGACTAACGTTTTCATTGCTAGCGAGGTGAGGCAGTGTGTCGCTGCTGAAGCTAAAGACTTCCGGACTAACGTTTTCATTGCTAGCGAGCTGAGACTGTGTGTCGCTGCTGGAGCTAAAGACTCCCGGACTAACGTTTTCGTTGTCAGCTAGCAGAGGCAGTGTGTCGCTGCTGAAGCTAAATATTTCCGGACTAACGTTTTCATTGCTAGCGAGCTGAGGCAGTGTGTCGCTGCTGGAGCTAAAGACTGCCGGACTAACGTTTTCGTTGCTAGCGAGCTGAGGCAGTGTGTCGCTGCCGGAGCTAAAGACTCCCGGGCTAATGTTTTCATTGCTACCGAGCTGAGACAGTGTGTCGCTGCTGAAGCTAAAGACTTCCGGACCAATGTTTTCGTTGCTAGCGAGCTGAGGCAGTGTGTCGCTGCTGAAGCTAAAGACTTCCGGACCAATGTTTTCGTTGCTAGCGAGCTGAGGCAGTGTGGCGCTGTGAAGCTAAAGACTTCTGGACTATCGTATTCGTTGCTAGCGAGCTGAGGCAGTGTGTCGCTGCTGGAGCTAAAGACTTCCGGACTAACGTTTTCATTGCTAGCGAGCTGAGGCAGTGTGTCTCTGGTGGAGCTAAATACTTCCGGACTAATGTTTTCGTTGCTAGCGAGCTGAGGCAGTGTGTCGCTGCTGGAGCTAAAGACTCCTGGACTAACATTTTCATTGCTAGCGAGCAGAGGCAGTGTGTCGCTGCTGAAGCTAAAGACTTCCAGACTAATGTTTTCGTTGCTAGCGAGCTGAGGCAGTGTGTCACTGCTGGAAAGACTTCTGGACTAACGTTTTCGTTGCTAGCGAGCTGAGACGATGTGTCGCTGCTGAAGCTAAAGACTTCCGGACTAACGTTTTCGTTGCTAGCGAGCTGAGGCAGTGTGTCGCTGCTGAAGCTAAAGACTTCCGGACCAATGTTTTCGATGCTAGCGAGCTGAGGCAGTGTGTCGCTGATGGAAAGACTTCTGGACTAACGTTTTCGTTGCTAGCGAGCTGAGACAGTGTGTCGCTGCTGAAGCTAAAGACTTCCGGACTAACGTTTTCATTGCTAGCGAGCTGATGCAGTGTGTCGCTGCTGGAGCTAAAGACTCCCGGGCTAACGCTTTCGTTGCTAGCGAGATGAGGCAGTGTGTCTCTACTCGAGCTAAAGACTCCCGGGCTAACGTTTTCGTTGATAGCTAGCTGAGGCAGTGTGTCGCTGCTGGAGCTAAAGACTCCCGGGCTAATGTTTTCGTTGCTAGCGAGCTGACGCAGTGTGTCGCTGCTGGAAAGACTTCTGGACTAAAGTTTTCATTGCTAGCGAGGTGAGGCAGTGTGTCGCTGCTGAAGCTAAAGACTTCCGGACTAACGTTTTCATTGCTAGCGAGCTGAGGCTGTGTGTCGCTGCTGGAGCTAAAGACTCCCGGACTAACGTGTTCGTTGTTAGCGAGCTGAGGCAGTGTGTCGCTGCTGAAGCTAAAGACTTCTGGACTAACGTTTTCATTGCTAGCGAGCTGAGGCAGTGTGTCGCTGCTGGAGCTAAAGACTCCCGTACTAACGTTTTCGTTGCTAGCGAGCTGAGGCAGTGTGTCGCTGCTGGAGCTAAAGACTCCCGGACTAATTTTTTCATTGCTACCGAGCTGAGGCAGTGTGTCGCTGCTGAAGCTAAAGACTTCCGGACCAATGTTTTCGTTGCTAGCGAGCTGAGGCAGTGTGTCGCTGCTGAAGCTAAAGACTTCTGGACTATCGTATTCGTTGCTAGCGAGCTGAGGCAGTGTGTCGCTGCTGAAGCTAAAGACTTCCGGACTAATGTTTTCATTGCTAGCGAGCTGAGGCAGTGTGTCGCTGCTGGAGCTAAAGACTTCCGGACTAATGTTTTCGTTGCTAGCGAGCTGAGGCAGGCAGTGTGTCGCTGCTGGAGCTAAAGACTTCCGGACCAATGTTTTCGTTGCTAGCGAGCTGAGGCAGTGTGTCGCTGCTGAAGCTAAAGACTTCCGGACCAATGTTTTCGTTGCTAGCGAGCTGAGGCAGTGTGGCGCTGTGAAGCTAAAGACTTCTGGACTATCGTATTCGTTGCTAGCGAGCTGAGGCAGTGTGTCGCTGCTGGAGCTAAAGACTTCCGGACTAACGTTTTCATTGCTAGCGAGCTGAGGCAGTGTGTCGCTGGTGGAGCTAAATACTTCCGGACTAATGTTTTCGTTGCTAGCGAGCTGAGGCAGTGTGTCGCTGCTGGAGCTAAAGACTCCCGGACTAACATTTTCATTGCTAGCGAGCAGAGGCAGTGTGTCGCTGCTGAAGCTAAAGACTTCCAGACTAATGTTTTCGTTGCTAGCGAGCTGAGGCAGTGTGTCACTGCTGGAAAGACTTCTGGACTAACGTTTTCGTTGCTAGCGAGCTGAGACAGTGTGTCGCTGCTGAAGCTAAAGACTTCCGGACTAACGTTTTCGTTGCTAGCGAGCTGAGGCAGTGTGTCGCTGCTGAAGCTAAAGACTTCCGGACCAATGTTTTCGATGCTAGCGAGCTGAGGCAGTGTGTCGCTGATGGAAAGACTTCTGGACTAACGTTTTCGTTGCTAGCGAGCTGAGACAGTGTGTCGCTGCTGAAGCTAAAGACTCCCGGACTAACGTTTTCATTGCTAGCGAGCTGATGCAGTGTGTCGCTGCTGGAGCTAAAGACTCCCGGGCTAACGCTTTCGTTGCTAGCGAGATGAGGCAGTGTGTCTCTACTCGAGCTAAAGACTCCCGGGCTAACGTTTTCGTTGCTAGCTAGCTGAGGCAGTGTGTCGCTGCTGGAGCTAAAGACTCCCGGGCTAATGTTTTCGTTGCTAGCGAGCTGACGCAGTGTGTCGCTGCTGGAAAGACTTCTGGACTAACGTTTTCATTGCTAGCGAGGTGAGGCAGTGTGTCGCTGCTGAAGCTAAAGACTTCCGGACTAACGTTTTCATTGCTAGCGAGCTGAGGCTGTGTGTCGCTGCTGGAGCTAAAGACTCCCGGACTATCGTTTTCGTTGCTAGCGAGCTGAGGCAGTGTGTCGCTGCTGAAGCTAAAGACTTCTGGACTAACGTTTTCATTGCTAGCGAGCTGAGGCAGTGTGTCGCTGCTGGAGCTAAAGACTAACGTACTAACGTTTTCGTTGCTAGCGAGCTGAGGCAGTGTGTCGCTGCAGGAGCTAAAGACTCCCGGACTAATGTTTTCATTGCTACCGAGCTGAGGCAGTGTGTCGCTGCTGAAGCTAAAGACTTCCGGACCAATGTTTTCGTTGCTAGCGAGCTGAGGCAGTGTGTCGCTGCTGAAGCTAAAGACTTCTGGACTATCGTATTCGTTGCTAGCGAGCTGAGGCAGTGTGTTGCTGCTGAAGCTAAAGACTTCCGGACTAATGTTTTCATTGCTAGCGAGCTGAGGCAGTGTGTCGCTGCTGGAGCTAAAGACTTCCGGACTAATGTTTTCGTTGCTAGCGAGCTGAGGCAGACAGTCTGTCGCTGCTGGAGCTAAAGACTCCCGGACTAACATTTTCATTGCTAGCGAGCAGAGGCAGTGTGTCACTGCTGAAGCTAAAGACTTCCAGACTAATGTTTTCGTTGCTAGCGAGCTGAGGCAGTGTGTCGCTGCTGGAAAGACTTCTGGACTAACGTTTTCGTTGCTAGCGAGCTGAGACAGTGTGTCGCTGCTGAAGCTAAAGACTTCTGGACTAACGTTTTCATTGCTAGCGAGCTGATGCAGTGTGTCGCTGCTGGAGCTAAAGACTCCCGGGCTAACGCTTTCGTTGCTAGCGAGATGAGGCAGTGTGTCTCTACTGGAGCTAAAGACTCCCGGGCTAACGTTTTCGTTGCTAGCTAGCTGAGGCAGTGTGTCGCTGCTGGAGCTAAAGACTCCCGGGCTAATGTTTTCGTTGCTAGCGAGCTGAGGCAGTGTGTCGCTGCTGGAGCTAAAGACTCCCGGGCTAACGCTTTCGTTGCTAGCGAGATGAGGCAGTGTGTCTCTACTCGAGCTAAAGACTCCCGGGCTAACGTTTTCTTTGCTAGCGAGCTGACGCAGTGTGTCGCTGCTGGAAAGACTTCTGGACTAACGTTTTCATTGCTAGCGAGGTGAGGCAGTGTGTCGCTGCTGAAGCTAAAGACTTCCGGACTAACGTTTTCATTGCTAGCGAGCTGAGGCTGTGTGTCGCTGCTGGAGCTAAAGACTCCCGGACTAACGTTTTCGTTGCTAGCGAGCTGAGGCAGTGTGTCGCTGCTGAAGCTAAAGACTTCTGGACTAACGTTTTCATTGCTAGCGAGCTGAGGCAGTGTGTCGCTGCTGGAGCTAAAGACTCCCGGACTAACGTTTTTGTTGCTAGCGAGCTGAGGCAGTGTGTCGCTGCTGGAGCTAAAGACTCCCGGACTAATTTTTTCATTGCTACCGAGCTGAGGCAGTGTGTCGCTGCTGAAGCTAAAGACATCCGGACCAATGTTTTCGTTGCTAGCGAGCTGAGGCAGTGTGTCGCTGCTGAAGCTAAAGACTTCTGGACTATCGTATTCGTTGCTAGCGAGCTGAGGCAGTGTGTCGCTGCTGAAGCTAAAGACTTCCGGACTAATGTTTTCATTGCTAGCGAGCTGAGGCAGTGTGTCGCTGCTGGAGCTAAAGACTTCCGGACTAATGTTTTCGTTGCTAGCGAGCTGAGGCAGACAGTGTGTCGCTGCTGGAGCTAAAGACTCCCGGACTAACATTTTCATTGTTAGCGAGCAGAGGCAGTGTGTCACTGCTGAAGCTAAAGACTTCCAGACTAATGTTTTCGTTGCTAGCGAGCTGAGGCAGTGTGTCGCTGCTGGAAAGACTTCTGGACTAACGTTTTCGTTGCTAGCGAGCTGAGACAGTGTGTCGCTGCTGAAGCTAAAGACTTCTGGACTAACGTTTTCATTGCTAGCGAGCTGATGCAGTGTGTCGCTGCTGGAGCTAAAGACTCCCGGGCTAACGCTTTCGTTGCTAGCGAGATGAGGCAGTGTGTCTCTACTGGAGCTAAAGACTCCCGGGCTAACGTTTTCGTTGCTAGCTAGCTGAGGCAGTGTGTCGCTGCTGGAGCTAAAGACTCCCGGGTAAATGTTTTCGTTGCTAGCGAGCTGAGGCAGTGTGTCGCTGCTGGAAAGACTTCTGGACTAACGTTTTCATTGCTAGCGAGGTGAGGCAGTGTGTCGCTGCTGAAGCTAAAGTCTTCCGGACTAACGTTTTCATTGCTAGCGAGCTGAGGCTGTGTGTCGCTGCTGGAGCTAAAGACTCCCGGACTAACGTTTTCGTTGCTAGCGAGCTGAGGCAGTGTGTCGCTGCTGAAGCTAAAGACTTCTGGACTAACGTTTTCATTGCTAGCGAGCTGAGGCAGTGTGTCGCTGCTGGAGCTAAAGACTCCCGGACTAACGTTTTCGTTGCTAGCGAGCTGAGGCAGTGTGTCGCTGCTGGAGCTAAAGACTCCCGGGCTAATTTTTTCATTGCTACCGAGCTGAGGCAGTGTGTCGCTGCTGAAGCTAAAGACTTCCGGACCAATGTTTTCGTTGCTAGCGAGCTGAGGCAGTGTGTCGCTGCTGAAGCTAAAGACTTCTGGACTATCGTATTCGTTGCTAGCGAGCTGAGGCAGTGTGTCGCTGCTGAAGCTAAAGACTTCCGGACTAATGTTTTCATTGCTAGCGAGCTGAGGCAGTGTGTCGCTGCTGGAGCTAAAGACTTCCGGACTAATGTTTTCGTTGCTAGCGAGCTGAGGCAGGCAGTGTGTCGCTGCTGGAGCTAAACACTCCCGGACTAACATTTTAATTGCTAGCGAGCAGAGGCAGTGTGTCACTGCTGAAGCTAAAGACTTCCAGACTTATGTTTTCGTTGCTAGCGAGCTGAGGCAGTGTGTCGCTGCTGGAAAGACTTCTGGAGTAACGTATTCGTTGCTAGCGAGCTGAGGCAGTGTGTCGCTGCTGGAGCTAAAGACTCCCGTACTAACGTTTTCGTTGCTAGCGAGCTGAGGCAGTGTGTCACTGCTGGAGCTAAAGACTCCCGGGCTAATGTTGTCGTTGCTAGCTAGCAGAGGCAGTGTGTCGCTGCTGGAGCTAAAGACTCCCGTACTAACGTTTTCGTTGCTAGCGAGCTGAGGCAGTGTGTCGCTGCTGCAGCTTAAGACTCCCGGACTAACGTTGTCGTTGCTAGCTAGCAGAGGCAGTGTGTCGCTGCTACAGCTAAAGACTCCCGGACTAACGTTTTCGTTGTCAGCTAGCAGAGGCAGCGTGTCGCTGCTGGAGCTAAAGACTTCCGGACTAACGTTTTCGTTGCTAGCGAGCTGAGGCAGTGTGTCGCTGCTGAAGCTAAAGACTTCCGGACCAATGTTTTCGTTGCTAGCGAGCTGAGGCAGTGTGTCGCTGATGGAAAGACTTCTGGACTAACGTTTTCGTTGCTAGCGAGCTGAGACAGTGTGTCGCTGCTGAAGCTAAAGACTTCCGGACTAACGTTTTCATTGCTAGCGAGCTGATGCAGTGTGTCGCTGCTGGAGCTAAAGACTCCCGGGCTAACGCTTTCGCTGCTAGCGAGATGAGGCAGTGTGTCTCTACTGGAGCTAAAGACTCCCGGGCTAACGTTTTCGTTGCTAGCTAGCTGAGGCAGTGTGTCGCTGCTGGAGCTAAAGACTCCCGGGCTAATGTTTTCGTTGCTAGCGAGCTGAGGCAGTGTGTCGCTGCTGGAAAGACTTCTGGACTAACGTTTTCATTGCTAGCGAGGTGAGGCAGTGTGTCGCTGCTGAAGCTAAAGACTTCCGGACTAACGTTTTCATTGCTAGCGAGCTGAGGCTGTGTGTCGCTGCTGGAGCTAAAGACTCCCGGACCAACGTTTTCGTTGCTAGCGAGCTGAGGCAGTGTGTCGCTGCTGAACCTAAAGATTTCCGGACTAACGTTTTCATTGCTAGCGAGCTGAGGCAGTGTGTCGCTGCTGGAGCTAAAGACTCCCGGGCTAACGTTTTCGTTGCTATCTAGCTGAGGCAATGTGTCGCTGCTAAAGCTTAAGAATCCCGGACTAACGTTGTCGTTGTTAGGTAGCTGAGACAGTGTGTCGCTGCTGGAGCTACAGACTTCCGGACTAACGTTTTCGTTGCTAGCGAACTGAGGCAGTGTGTCGCTGCTGGAGCTAAAGACTTCTGGACTATCGTATTTGTTGCTAGCGAGCTGAGGCAGTGTGTCGCTGCTGAAGCTAAAGACTTCTGGACTAACGTTTTCATTGCTAGCGAGCTGATGCAGTGTGTCGCTGCTGGAGCTAAAGACTCCCGGGCTAACGCTTTCGTTGCTAGCGAGCTGAGGCAGTGTGTCGCTGCTGAAGCTAAAGACTTCTGGACTATCGTATTTGTTGCTAGCGAGCTGAGGCAGTGTGTCGCTGCTGAAGCTAAAGACTTCCGGACCAATGTTTTCGTTGCTAGCGAGCTGAGGCAGTGTTTTCGCTGCTGGAGCTAAAGACTCCCGGGCTAATGTTTTCATTGCTGCCGAGCTGAGGCAGTGTGTCGCTGCTGAAGCTAAAGACTTCCGGACTAATTTTTTTGTAGCTAGCGAGCAGAGGCAGTGTGTCGCTGCTGGAGCTAAAGACTCCCGGGCTAATGTTTTCATTGCTACCGAGCTGAGGCAGTGTGTCGCTGCTGAAGCTAAAGACTTCCGGACCAATGTTTTCGTTGCTAGCCAGCTGAGGCAGTGTGTCGCTGATGGAAAGACTTCTGGACTAACGTTTTCGTTGCTAGCGAGCTGAGACAGTGTGTCGCTGCTGAAGCTAAAGACTTACAGACCAACGTTTTCATTGCTAGCGAGCTGAGGCAGTGTGTCGCTGCTGGAGCTAAAGACTCCCGGGCTAACGTTTTCGTTGCTATCTAGCTGAGGCAATGTGTCGCTGCTGCAGCTTAAGAATCCCGGACTAACGTTGTCGTTGCTAGCTAGCTGAGACAGTGTGTCGCTGCTGGAGCTACAGACTTCCGGACTAACGTTTTCGTTGCTAGCGAGCTGAGGCAGTGTGTCGCTGCTGGAGCTAAAGACTTCCTGACTAACGTTTTCATTGCTAGCGAGCTGAGACAGTGTGTCGCTGCTGAAGCTAAAGACTTCCAGACTAACGTTTTCATTGCTAGCGAGCTGAGGCAGTGTGTCGCTGCTGGAGCTAAAGACTCCCGGGCTAACGTTTTCTTTGCTATCTAGCTGAGGCAGTGTGTCGCTGCTGCAGCTTAAGACTCCCGGATAACGTTGTCGTTGCTAGCTAGCAGAGGCAGTGTGTCGCTGCTACAGCTAAAGACTCCCGGACTAACGTTTTCGTTGCCAGCTAGCAGAGGCAGTATGTCGCTGCTGGAGCTAAAGACTTCCGGACTAATGGTTTTGTTGTTACCGAGCTGAGGCAGTGTGTCGCTGCTGAAGTTAAAGACTTCCGGACTAATGTTTTCGTTGCTAGCGAGCTGAGGCAGTGTGTCGCTGCTGAAGCTAAAGACTTCTGGACTATCGTATTTGTTGCTAGCGAGCTGAGGCAGTGTGTCGCTGCTGAAGCTAAAGACTTCCGGACCAATGTTTTCGTTGCTAGCGAACTGAGGCAGTGTGTCGCTGCTGCAGCTTAAGACTCCCGGACTAACGTTGTCGTTGCTAGCTAGCAGAGGCAGTGTGTCGCAGCTACAGCTAAAGACTCCCGGACTAACGTTTTCGTTGTCAGCTAGCAGAGGCAGCGTGTCGCTGCTGGAGCTAAAGACTTCCGGACTAACGTTTTCGTTGCTAGCGAGCTGAGGCAGTGTGTCGCTGCTGAAGCTAAAGACTTCCGGACCAATGTTTTCGTTGCTAGCGAGCTGAGGCAGTGTGTCGCTGATGGAAAGACTTCTGGACTAACGTTTTCGTTGCTAGCGAGCTGAGACAGTGTGTCGCTGCTGAAGCTAAAGACTTCCGGACTAACGTTTTCATTGCTAGCGAGCTGATGCAGTGTGTCGCTGCTGGAGCTAAAGACTCCCGGGCTAACGCTTTCGTTGCTAGCGAGATGAGGCAGTGTGTCTCTACTGGAGCTAAAGACTCCCGGGCTAACGTTTTCGTTGCTAGCTAGCTGAGGCAGTGTGTCGCTGCTGGAGCTAAAGACTCCCGGGCTAATGTTTTCGTTGCTAGCGAGCTGAGGCAGTGTGTCGCTGCTGGAAAGACTTCTGGACTAACGTTTTCATTGCTAGCGAGGTGAGGCAGTGTGTCGCTGCTGAAGCTAAAGACTTCCGGACTAACGTTTTCATTGCTAGCGAGCTGAGGCTGTGTGTCGCTGCTAGAGCTAAAGACTCCCGGACTAACGTTTTCGTTGCTAGCGAGCTGAGGCAGTGTGTCGCTATTGGAGCTAAAGACTGCCGGACTAACGTTTTCGTTGCTAGCGAGCTGAGGCAGTGTGTCGCTGCTGGAGCTAAAGACTCCCGGGCTAATGTTTTCATTGCTACCGAGCTGAGGCAGTGTGTCGCTGCTGAAGCTAAAGACTTCGGGACCAATGTTTTCGTTGCTAGCGAGCTGAGGCAGTGTGTCGCTGCTGGAGCTAAAGACTCCCGGACTAACGTTTTCGTTGCTAGCGAGCTGAGGCAGTGTGTCGCTGCTGGAGCTAAAGACTCCCGGGCTAATTTTTTCATTGCTACCGAGCTGAGGCAGTGTGTCGCTGCTGAAGCTAAAGACTTCCGGACCAATGTTTTCGTTGCTAGCGAGCTGAGGCAGTGTGTCGCTGCTGAAGCTAAAGACTTCTGGACTATCGTATTCGTTGCTAGCGAGCTGAGGCAGTGTGTCGCTGCTGAAGCTAAAGACTTCCGGACTAATGTTTTCATTGCTAGCGAGCTGAGGCAGTGTGTCGCTGCTGGAGCTAAAGACTTCCGGACTAATGTTTTCGTTGCTAGCGAGCTGAGGCAGGCAGTGTGTCGCTGCTGGAGCTGAACACTCCCGGACTAACATTTTCATTGCTAGCGAGCAGAGGCAGTGTGTCGCTGCTGGAGCTAAAGACTTCCGGACTAATGTTTTCGTTGCTAGCGAGCTGAGGCAGGCAGTGTGTCGCTGCTGGAGCTGAACACTCCCGGACTAACATTTTCATTGCTAGCGAGCAGAGGCAGTGTGTCACTGCTGAAGCTAAAGACTTCCAGACTAATGTTTTCGTTGCTAGCGAGCTGAGGCAGTGTGTCGCTGCTGGAAAGACTTCTGGAGTAACGTATTCGTTGCTAGCGAGCTGAGGCAGTGTGTCGCTGCTGGAGCTAAAGACTCCCGTACTAACGTTTTCGTTGCTAGCGAGCTGAGGCAGTGTGTCACTGCTGGAGCTAAAGACTCCCGGGCTAATGTTGTCGTTGCTAGCTAGCAGAGGCAGTGTGTCGCTGCTGGAGCTAAAGACTCCCGTACTAACGTTTTCGTTGCTAGCGAGCTGAGGCAGTGTGTCGCTGCTGCAGCTTAAGACTCCCGGACTAACGTTGTCGTTGCTAGCTAGCAGAGGCAGTGTGTCGCTGCTACAGCTAAAGACTCCCGGACTAACGTTTTCGTTGTCAGCTAGCAGAGGCAGCGTGTCGCTGCTGGAGCTAAAGACTTCCGGACTAACGTTTTCGTTGCTAGCGAGCTGAGGCAGTGTGTCGCTGCTGAAGCTAAAGACTTCCGGACCAATGTTTTCGTTGCTAGCGAGCTGAGGCAGTGTGTCGCTGATGGAAAGACTTCTGGACTAACGTTTTCGTTGCTAGCGAGCTGAGACAGTGTGTCGCTGCTGAAGCTAAAGACTTCCGGACTAACGTTTTCATTGCTAGCGAGCTGATGCAGTGTGTCGCTGCTGGAGCTAAAGACTCCCGGGCTAACGCTTTCGCTGCTAGCGAGATGAGGCAGTGTGTCTCTACTGGAGCTAAAGACTCCCGGGCTAACGTTTTCGTTGCTAGCTAGCTGAGGCAGTGTGTCGCTGCTGGAGCTAAAGACTCCCGGGCTAATGTTTTCGTTGCTAGCGAGCTGAGGCAGTGTGTCGCTGCTGGAAAGACTTCTGGACTAACGTTTTCATTGCTAGCGAGGTGAGGCAGTGTGTCGCTGCTGAAGCTAAAGACTTCCGGACTAACGTTTTCATTGCTAGCGAGCTGAGGCTGTGTGTCGCTGCTGGAGCTAAAGACTCCCGGACCAACGTTTTCGTTGCTAGCGAGCTGAGGCAGTGTGTCGCTGCTGAACCTAAAGATTTCCGGACTAACGTTTTCATTGCTAGCGAGCTGAGGCAGTGTGTCGCTGCTGGAGCTAAAGACTCCCGGGCTAACGTTTTCGTTGCTATCTAGCTGAGGCAATGTGTCGCTGCTAAAGCTTAAGAATCCCGGACTAACGTTGTCGTTGCTAGGTAGCTGAGACAGTGTGTCGCTGCTGGAGCTACAGACTTCCGGACTAACGTTTTCGTTGCTAGCGAACTGAGGCAGTGTGTCGCTGCTGGAGCTAAAGACTTCTGGACTATCGTATTTGTTGCTAGCGAGCTGAGGCAGTGTGTCGCTGCTGAAGCTAAAGACTTCTGGACTAACGTTTTCATTGCTAGCGAGCTGATGCAGTGTGTCGCTGCTGGAGCTAAAGACTCCCGGGCTAACGCTTTCGTTGCTAGCGAGCTGAGGCAGTGTGTCGCTGCTGAAGCTAAAGACTTCTGGACTATCGTATTTGTTGCTAGCGAGCTGAGGCAGTGTGTCGCTGCTGAAGCTAAAGACTTCCGGACCAATGTTTTCGTTGCTAGCGAGCTGAGGCAGTGTTTTCGCTGCTGGAGCTAAAGACTCCCGGGCTAATGTTTTCATTGCTGCCGAGCTGAGGCAGTGTGTCGCTGCTGCAGCTTAAGACTCCCGGATAACGTTGTCGTTGCTAGCTAGCAGAGGCAGTGTGTCGCTGCTACAGCTAAAGACTCCCGGACTAACGTTTTCGTTGCCAGCTAGCAGAGGCAGTATGTCGCTGCTGGAGCTAAAGACTTCCGGACTAATGGTTTTGTTGCTACCGAGCTGAGGCTGTGTGTCGCTGCTGAAGCTAAAGACTTCCGGACTAATGTTTTCGTTGCTAGCGAGCTGAGGCAGTGTGTCGCTGCTGGAGCTAAAGACTTCCGGACTAATTTTTTTGTAGCTAGCGAGCAGAGGCAGTGTGTCGCTGCTGGAGCTAAAGACTCCCGGGCTAATGTTTTCATTGCTACCGAGCTGAGGCAGTGTGTCGCTGCTAAAGCTAAAGACTTCCGGACTAAAGTTTTCATTGCTAGCGAGCTGAGGCAGTGTGTCGCTGCTGAAGCTAAAGACTTCTGGACTATCGTATTTGTTGCTAGCGAGCTGAGGCAGTGTGTCGCTGCTGAAGCTAAAGACTTCCAGACTAACGTTTTCATTGCTAGCGAGCTGAGGCAGTGTGTCGCTGCTGGAGCTAAAGACTCCCGGGCTAATGTTTTCATTGCTAGCGAGCTGAGGCAGTGTGTCGCTGCTGAAGCTAAAGACTTCCGGACCAATGTTTTCGTTGCTAGCCAGCTGAGGCAGTGTGTCGCTGATGGAAAGACTTCTGGACTAACGTTTTCGTTGCTAGCGAGCTGAGACAGTGTGTCGCTGCTGAAGCTAAAGACTTACAGACCAACGTTTTCATTGCTAGCGAGCTGAGGCAGTGTGTCGCTGCTGGAGCTAAAGACTCCCGGGCTAACGTTTTCGTTGCTATCTAGCTGAGGCAATGTGTCGCTGCTGCAGCTTAAGAATCCCGGACTAACGTTGTCGTTGCTAGCTAGCTGAGACAGTGTGTCGCTGCTGGAGCTACAGACTTCCGGACTAACGTTTTCGTTGCTAGCGAGCTGAGGCAGTGTGTCGCTGCTGGAGCTAAAGACTTCCTGACTAACGTTTTCATTGCTAGCGAGCTGAGACAGTGTGTCGCTGCTGAAGCTAAAGACTTCCAGACTAACGTTTTCATTGCTAGCGAGCTGAGGCAGTGTGTCGCTGCTGGAGCTAAAGACTCCCGGGCTAACGTTTTCTTTGCTATCTAGCTGAGGCAGTGTGTCGCTGCTGCAGCTTAAGACTCCCGGATAACGTTGTCGTTGCTAGCTAGCAGAGGCAGTGTGTCGCTGCTACAGCTAAAGACTCCCGGACTAACGTTTTCGTTGCCAGCTAGCAGAGGCAGTATGTCGCTGCTGGAGCTAAAGACTTCCGGACTAATGGTTTTGTTGTTACCGAGCTGAGGCAGTGTGTCGCTGCTGAAGTTAAAGACTTCCGGACTAATGTTTTCGTTGCTAGCGAGCTGAGGCAGTGTGTCGCTGCTGAAGCTAAAGACTTCTGGACTATCGTATTTGTTGCTAGCGAGCTGAGGCAGTGTGTCGCTGCTGAAGCTAAAGACTTCCGGACCAATGTTTTCGTTGCTAGCGAGCTGAGGCAGTGTGTCGCTGCTGCAGCTTAAGACTCCCGGACTAACGTTGTCGTTGCTAGCTAGCAGAGGCAGTGTGTCGCAGCGACAGCTAAAGACTCCCGGACTAACGTTTTCGTTGTCAGCTAGCAGAGGCAGCGTGTCGCTGCTGGAGCTAAAGACTTCCGGACTAACGTTTTCGTTGCTAGCGAGCTGAGGCAGTGTGTCGCTGCTGAAGCTAAAGACTTCCGGACCAATGTTTTCGTTGCTAGCGAGCTGAGGCAGTGTGTCGCTGATGGAAAGACTTCTGGACTAACGTTTTCGTTGCTAGCGAGCTGAGACAGTGTGTCGCTGCTGAAGCTAAAGACTTCCGGACTAACGTTTTCATTGCTAGCGAGCTGATGCAGTGTGTCGCTGCTGGAGCTAAAGACTCCCGGGCTAACGCTTTCGTTGCTAGCGAGATGAGGCAGTGTGTCTCTACTGGAGCTAAAGACTCCCGGGCTAACGTTTTCGTTGCTAGCTAGCTGAGGCAGTGTGTCGCTGCTGGAGCTAAAGACTCCCGGGCTAATGTTTTCGTTGCTAGCGAGCTGAGGCAGTGTGTCGCTGCTGGAAAGACTTCTGGACTAACGTTTTCATTGCTAGCGAGGTGAGGCAGTGTGTCGCTGCTGAAGCTAAAGACTTCCGGACTAACGTTTTCATTGCTAGCGAGCTGAGGCTGTGTGTCGCTGCTAGAGCTAAAGACTCCCGGACTAACGTTTTCGTTGCTAGCGAGCTGAGGCAGTGTGTCGCTATTGGAGCTAAAGACTGCCGGACTAACGTTTTCGTTGCTAGCGAGCTGAGGCAGTGTGTCGCTGCTGGAGCTAAAGACTCCCGGGCTAATGTTTTCATTGCTACCGAGCTGAGGCAGTGTGTCGCTGCTGAAGCTAAAGACTTCGGGACCAATGTTTTCGTTGCTAGCGAGCTGAGGCAGTGTGTCGCTGCTGGAAAGACTTCTGGACTAACGTTTTCGTTGCTAGCGAGCTGAGACAGTGTGTCGCTGCTGAAGCTAAAGACTTCTGGACTAACGTTTTCATTGCTAGCGAGCTGATGCAGTGTGTCGCTGCTGGAGCTAAAGACTCCCGGGCTAACGCTTTCGTTGCTAGCGAGCTGAGGCAGTGTGTCGCTGCTGAAGCTAAAGACTTCTGGACTATCGTATTTGTTGCTAGCGAGCTGAGGCAGTGTGTCGCTGCTGAAGCTAAAGACTTCCGGACCAATGTTTTCGTTGCTAGCGAGCTGAGGCAGTGTGTCGCTGCTGAAGCTAAAGACTTCTGGACTATCGTATTCGTTGCTAGCGAGCTGAGGCAGTGTGTCGCTGCTGAAGCTAAAGACTTCCGGACTAATGTTTTCATTGCTAGCGAGCTGAGGCAGTGTGTCGCTGCTGGAGCTAAAGACTTCCGGACTAATGTTTTCGTTGCTAGCGAGCTGAGGCAGGCAGTGTGTCGCTGCTGGAGCTAAAGACTCCCGGACTAACATTTTCATTGCTAGCGAGCAGAGGCAGTGTGTCACTGCTGAAGCTAAAGACTTCCAGACTAATGTTTTCGTTGCTAGCGAGCTGAGGCAGTGTGTCGCTGCTGGAAAGACTTCTGGACTAACGTTTTCGTTGCTAGCGAGCTGAGACAGTGTGTCGCTGCTGAAGCTAAAGACTTCTGGACTAACGTTTTCATTGCTAGCGAGCTGATGCAGTGTGTCGCTGCTGGAGCTAAAGACTCCCGGGCTAACGCTTTCGTTGCTAGCGAGATGAGGCAGTGTGTCTCTACTGGAGCTAAAGACTCCCGTACTAACGTTTTCGTTGCTAGCTAGCTGAGGCAGTGTGTCGCTGCTGGAGCTAAAGACTCCCGGGCTAATGTTTTCGTTGCTAGCGAGCTGAGGCAGTGTGTCGCTGCTGGAGCTAAAGACTCCCGGGCTAACGCTTTCGTTGCTAGCGAGATGAGGCAGTGTGTCTCTACTCGAGCTAAAGACTCCCGGGCTAACGTTTTCTTTGCTAGCGAGCTGACGCAGTGTGTCGCTGCTGGAAAGACTTCTGGACTAACGTTTTCATTGCTAGCGAGGTGAGGCAGTGTGTCGCTGCTGAAGCTAAAGACTTCCGGACTATAGTTTTCATTGCTAGCGAGCTGAGGCTGTGTGTCGCTGCTGGAGCTAAAGACTCCCGGACTAACGTTTTCGTTGCTAGCGAGCTGAGGCAGTGTGTCGCTGCTGAAGCTAAAGACTTCTGGACTAACGTTTTCATTGCTAGCGAGCTGAGGCAGTGTGTCGCTGCTGGAGCTAAAGACTCCCGGACTAACGTTTTTGTTGCTAGCGAGCTGAGGCAGTGTGTCGCTGCTGGAGCTAAAGACTCCCGGACTAATTTTTTCATTGCTACCGAGCTGAGGCAGTGTGTCGCTGCTGAAGCTAAAGACTTCCGGACCAATGTTTTCGTTGCTAGCGAGCTGAGGCAGTGTGTCGCTGCTGAAGCTAAAGACTTCTGGACTATCGTATTCGTTGCTAGCGAGCTGAGGCAGTGTGTCGCTGCTGAAGCTAAAGACTTCCGGACTAATGTTTTCATTGCTAGCGAGCTGAGGCAGTTTGTCGCTGCTGGAGCTAAAGACTTCCGGACTAATGTTTTCGTTGCTAGCGAGCTGAGGCAGACAGTGTGTCGCTGCTGGAGCTAAAGACTCCCGGACTAACATTTTCATTGTTAGCGAGCAGAGGCAGTGTGTCACTGCTGAAGCTAAAGACTTCCAGACTAATGTTTTCGTTGCTAGCGAGCTGAGGCAGTGTGTCGCTGCTGGAAAGACTTCTGGACTAACGTTTTCGTTGCTAGCGAGCTGAGACAGTGTGTCGCTGCTGAAGCTAAAGACTTCTGGACTAACGTTTTCATTGCTAGCGAGCTGATGCAGTGTGTCGCTGCTGGAGCTAAAGACTCCCGGGCTAACGCTTTCGTTGCTAGCGAGATGAGGCAGTGTGTCTCTACTGGAGCTAAAGACTCCCGGGCTAACGTTTTCGTTGCTAGCTAGCTGAGGCAGTGTGTCGCTGCTGGAGCTAAAGACTCCCGGGTAAATGTTTTCGTTGCTAGCGAGCTGAGGCAGTGTGTCGCTGCTGGAAAGACTTCTGGACTAACGTTTTCATTGCTAGCGAGGTGAGGCAGTGTGTCGCTGCTGAAGCTAAAGTCTTCCGGACTAACGTTTTCATTGCTAGCGAGCTGAGGCTGTGTGTCGCTGCTGGAGCTAAAGACTCCCGGACTAACGTTTTCGTTGCTAGCGAGCTGAGGCAGTGTGTCGCTGCTGAAGCTAAAGACTTCTGGACTAACGTTTTCATTGCTAGCGAGCTGAGGCAGTGTGTCGCTGCTGGAGCTAAAGACTCCCGGACTAACGTTTTCGTTGCTAGCGAGCTGAGGCAGTGTGTCGCTGCTGGAGCTAAAGACTCCCGGGCTAATTTTTTCATTGCTACCGAGCTGAGGCAGTGTGTCGCTGCTGAAGCTAAAGACTTCCGGACCAATGTTTTCGTTGCTAGCGAGCTGAGGCAGTGTGTCGCTGCTGAAGCTAAAGACTTCTGGACTATCGTATTCGTTGCTAGCGAGCTGAGGCAGTGTGTCGCTGCTGAAGCTAAAGACTTCCGGACTAATGTTTTCATTGCTAGCGAGCTGAGGCAGTGTGTCGCTGCTGGAGCTAAAGACTTCCGGACTAATGTTTTCGTTGCTAGCGAGCTGAGGCAGGCAGTGTGTCGCTGCTGGAGCTAAACACTCCCGGACTAACATTTTCATTGCTAGCGAGCAGAGGCAGTGTGTCACTGCTGAAGCTAAAGACTTCCAGACTAATGTTTTCGTTGCTAGCGAGCTGAGGCAGTGTGTCGCTGCTGGAAAGACTTCTGGAGTGACGTATTCGTTGCTAGCGAGCTGAGGCAGTGTGTCGCTGCTGGAGCTAAAGACTCCCGTACTAACGTTTTCGTTGCTAGCGAGCTGAGGCAGTGTGTCACTGCTGGAGCTAAAGACTCCCGGGCTAATGTTGTCGTTGCTAGCTAGCAGAGGCAGTGTGTCGCTGCTGGAGCTAAAGACTCCCGTACTAACGTTTTCGTTGCTAGCGAGCTGAGGCAGTGTGTCGCTGCTGCAGCTTAAGACTCCCGGACTAACGTTGTCGTTGCTAGCTAGCAGAGGCAGTGTGTCGCTGCTACAGCTAAAGACTCCCGGACTAACGTTTTCGTTGTCAGCTAGCAGAGGCAGCGTGTCGCTGCTGGAGCTAAAGACTTCCGGACTAACGTTTTCGTTGCTAGCGAGCTGAGGCAGTGTGTCGCTGCTGAAGCTAAAGACTTCCGGACCAATGTTTTCGTTGCTAGCGAGCTGAGGCAGTGTGTCGCTGATGGAAAGACTTCTGGACTAACGTTTTCGTTGCTAGCGAGCTGAGACAGTGTGTCGCTGCTGAAGCTAAAGACTTCCGGACTAACGTTTTCATTGCTAGCGAGCTGATGCAGTGTGTCGCTGCTGGAGCTAAAGACTCCCGGGCTAACGCTTTCGCTGCTAGCGAGATGAGGCAGTGTGTCTCTACTGGAGCTAAAGACTCCCGGGCTAACGTTTTCGTTGCTAGCTAGCTGAGGCAGTGTGTCGCTGCTGGAGCTAAAGACTCCCGGGCTAATGTTTTCGTTGCTAGCGAGCTGAGGCAGTGTGTCGCTGCTGGAAAGACTTCTGGACTAACGTTTTCATTGCTAGCGAGGTGAGGCAGTGTGTCGCTGCTGAAGCTAAAGACTTCCGGACTAACGTTTTCATTGCTAGCGAGCTGAGGCTGTGTGTCGCTGCTGGAGCTAAAGACTCCCGGACCAACGTTTTCGTTGCTAGCGAGCTGAGGCAGTGTGTCGCTGCTGAACCTAAAGATTTCCGGACTAACGTTTTCATTGCTAGCGAGCTGAGGCAGTGTGTCGCTGCTGGAGCTAAAGACTCCCGGGCTAACGTTTTCGTTGCTATCTAGCTGAGGCAATGTGTCGCTGCTAAAGCTTAAGAATCCCGGACTAACGTTGTCGTTGCTAGGTAGCTGAGACAGTGTGTCGCTGCTGGAGCTACAGACTTCCGGACTAACGTTTTCGTTGCTAGCGAGCTGAGGCAGTGTGTCGCTGCTGGAGCTAAAGACTTCTGGACTATCGTATTTGTTGCTAGCGAGCTGAGGCAGTGTGTCGCTGCTGAAGCTAAAGACTTCTGGACTAACGTTTTCATTGCTAGCGAGCTGATGCAGTGTGTCGCTGCTGGAGCTAAAGACTCCCGGGCTAACGCTTTCGTTGCTAGCGAGCTGAGGCAGTGTGTCGCTGCTGAAGCTAAAGACTTCTGGACTATCGTATTTGTTGCTAGCGAGCTGAGACAGTGTGTCGCTGCTGGAGCTACAGACTTCCGGACTAACGTTTTCGTTGCTAGCGAGCTGAGGCAGTGTTTTCGCTGCTGGAGCTAAAGACTCCCGGGCTAATGTTTTCATTGCTGCCGAGCTGAGGCAGTGTGTCGCTGCTGCAGCTTAAGACTCCCGGATAACGTTGTCGTTGCTAGCTAGCAGAGGCAGTGTGTCGCTGCTACAGCTAAAGACTCCCGGACTAACGTTTTCGTTGCTAGCGAGCTGAGGCAGTGTGTCGCTGCTGAAGCTAAAGACTTCCGGACCAATGTTTTCGTTGCTAGCGAGCTGAGGCAGTGTGTCGCTGCTGAAGCTAAAGACTTCTGGACTATCGTATTCGTTGCTAGCGAGCTGAGGCAGTGTGTCGCTGCTGAAGCTAAAGACTTCCGGACTAATGTTTTCATTGCTAGCGAGCTGAGGCAGTGTGTCGCTGCTGGAGCTAAAGACTTCCGGACTAATGTTTTCGTTGCTAGCGAGCTGAGGCAGGCAGTGTGTCACTGCTGAAGCTAAAGACTTCCAGACTAATGTTTTCGTTGCTAGCGAGCTGAGGCAGTGTGTCGCTGCTGGAAAGACTTCTGGACTAACGTTTTCGTTGCTAGCGAGCTGAGACAGTGTGTCGCTGCTGAAGCTAAAGACTTCTGGACTAACGTTTTCATTGCTAGCGAGCTGATGCAGTGTGTCGCTGCTGGAGCTAAAGACTCCCGGGCTAACGCTTTCGTTGCTAGCGAGATGAGGCAGTGTGTCTCTACTGGAGCTAAAGACTCCCGGGCTAACGTTTTCGTTGCTAGCTAGCTGAGGCAGTGTGTCGCTGCTGGAGCTAAAGACTCCCGGGCTAATGTTTTCGTTGCTAGCGAGCTGAGGCAGTGTGTCGCTGCTGGAGCTAAAGACTCCCGGGCTAACGCTTTCGTTGCTAGCGAGATGAGGCAGTGTGTCTCTACTCGAGCTAAAGACTCCCGGGCTAACGTTTTCTTTGCTAGCGAGCTGACGCAGTGTGTCGCTGCTGGAAAGACTTCTGGACTAACGTTTTCATTGCTAGCGAGGTGAGGCAGTGTGTCGCTGCTGAAGCTAAAGACTTCCGGACTAACGTTTTCATTGCTAGCGAGCTGAGGCTGTGTGTCGCTGCTGGAGCTAAAGACTCCCGGACTAACGTTTTCGTTGCTAGCGAGCTGAGGCAGTGTGTCGCTGCTGAAGCTAAAGACTTCTGGACTAACGTTTTCATTGCTAGCGAGCTGAGGCAGTGTGTCGCTGCTGGAGCTAAAGACTCCCGGACTAACGTTTTTGTTGCTAGCGAGCTGAGGCAGTGTGTCGCTGCTGGAGCTAAAGACTCCCGGACTAATTTTTTCATTGCTACCGAGCTGAGGCAGTGTGTCGCTGCTGAAGCTAAAGACTTCCGGAAAAATGTTTTCGTTGCTAGCGAGCTGAGGCAGTGTGTCGCTGCTGAAGCTAAAGACTTCTGGACTATCGTATTCGTTGCTAGCGAGCTGAGGCAGTGTGTCGCTGCTGAAGCTAAAGACTTCCGGACTAATGTTTTCATTGCTAGCGAGCTGAGGCAGTGTGTCGCTGCTGGAGCTAAAGACTTCCGGACTAATGTTTTCGTTGCTAGCGAGCTGAGGCAGACAGTGTGTCGCTGCTGGAGCTAAAGACTCCCGGACTAACATTTTCATTGTTAGCGAGCAGAGGCAGTGTGTCACTGCTGAAGCTAAAGACTTCCAGACTAATGTTTTCGTTGCTAGCGAGCTGAGGCAGTGTGTCGCTGCTGGAAAGACTTCTGGACTAACGTTTTCGTTGCTAGCGAGCTGAGACAGTGTGTCGCTGCTGAAGCTAAAGACTTCTGGACTAACGTTTTCATTGCTAGCGAGCTGATGCAGTGTGTCGCTGCTGGAGCTAAAGACTCCCGGGCTAACGCTTTCGTTGCTAGCGAGATGAGGCAGTGTGTCTCTACTGGAGCTAAAGACTCCCGGGCTAACGTTTTCGTTGCTAGCTAGCTGAGGCAGTGTGTCGCTGCTGGAGCTAAAGACTCCCGGGTAAATGTTTTCGTTGCTAGCGAGCTGAGGCAGTGTGTCGCTGCTGGAAAGACTTCTGGACTAACGTTTTCATTGCTAGCGAGGTGAGGCAGTGTGTCGCTGCTGAAGCTAAAGTCTTCCGGACTAACGTTTTCATTGCTAGCGAGCTGAGGCTGTGTGTCGCTGCTGGAGCTAAAGACTCCCGGACTAACGTTTTCGTTGCTAGCGAGCTGAGGCAGTGTGTCGCTGCTGAAGCTAAAGACTTCTGGACTAACGTTTTCATTGCTAGCGAGCTGAGGCAGTGTGTCGCTGCTGGAGCTAAAGACTCCCGGACTAACGTTTTCGTTGCTAGCGAGCTGAGGCAGTGTGTCGCTGCTGGAGCTAAAGACTCCCGGGCTAATTTTTTCATTGCTACCGAGCTGAGGCAGTGTGTCGCTGCTGAAGCTAAAGACTTCCGGACCAATGTTTTCGTTGCTAGCGAGCTGAGGCAGTGTGTCGCTGCTGAAGCTAAAGACTTCTGGACTATCGTATTCGTTGCTAGCGAGCTGAGGCAGTGTGTCGCTGCTGAAGCTAAAGACTTCCGGACTAATGTTTTCATTGCTAGCGAGCTGAGGCAGTGTGTCGCTGCTGGAGCTAAAGACTTCCGGACTAATGTTTTCGTTGCTAGCGAGCTGAGGCAGGCAGTGTGTCGCTGCTGGAGCTAAACACTCCCGGACAAACATTTTCATTGCTAGCGAGCAGAGGCAGTGTGTCACTGCTGAAGCTAAAGACTTCCAGACTAATGTTTTCGTTGCTAGCGAGCTGAGGCAGTGTGTCGCTGCTGGAAAGACTTCTGGAGTAACGTATTCGTTGCTAGCGAGCTGAGGCAGTGTGTCGCTGCTGGAGCTAAAGACTCCCGTACTAACGTTTTCGTTGCTAGCGAGCTGAGGCAGTGTGTCACTGCTGGAGCTAAAGACTCCCGGGCTAATGTTTTCATTGCTAGTGAGCTGTGGCAGTGTGTCGCTGCTGAAGCTAAAGACTTCCGGACTAACGTTTTCGTTGCTAGCGAGCTGAGGCAGTGTGTCGCTGCTGGAGCTAAAGACTCCCGGACTAACGTTTTCGTTGCTAGCGAGCTGAGGCAGTGTGTCGCTGCTGGAAAGACTTCTGGACTAACGTTTTCATTGCTAGCGAGGTGAGGCAGTGTGTCGCTGCTGAAGCTAAAGACTTCCGGACTAACGTTTTCATTGCTAGCGAGCTGAGGCTGTGTGTCGCTGCTGGAGCTAAAGACTCCCGGACTAACGTTTTCGTTGCTAGCGAGCTGAGGCAGTGTGTCGCTGCTTGAGCTAAAGACTCCCGGACTAACGTTTTCGTTGCTAGCGAGCTGAGGCAGTGTGTCGCTGCTGGAGCTAAAGACTCCCGGGCTAATGTTTTCATTGCTACCGAGCTGAGGCAGTGTGTCGCTGCTGAAGCTAAAGACTTCCGGACCAATGTTTTCGTTGCTACCGAGCTGAGGCAGTGTGTCGCTGCTGGAGCTAAAGACTTCCGGACTAATGTTTTCGTTGCTAGCGAGCTGAGGCAGGCAGTGTGTCGCTGCTGGAGCTAAAGACTCCCGGACTAACATTTTCATTGCTAGCGAGCAGAGGCAGTGTGTCGCTGCTGAAGCTAAAGACTTCCAGACTAATGTTTTCGTTGCTAGCGAGCTGAGGCAGTGTGTCGCTGCTGGAAAGACTTCTGGACTAACGTATTCGTTGCTAGCGAGCTGAGGCAGTGTGTCGCTGCTGGAGCTAAAGACTCCCGTACTAACGTTTTCGTTGCTAGCGAGCTGAGGCAGTGTGTCACTGCTGGAGTTAAAGACTCCCGGGCTAATGTTTTCATTGCTAGTGAGCTGTGGCAGTGTGTCGCTGCTGAAGCTAAAGACTTCCGGACTAACGTTTTCGTTGCTAGCGAGCTGAGGCAGTGTGTCGCTGCTGGAGCTAAAGACTCCCGGACTAACGTTTTCGTTGCTAGCGAGCTGAGGCAGTGTGTCGCTGCTGGAAAGACTTCTGGACTAACGTTTTCATTGCTAGCGAGGTGAGGCAGTGTGTCGCTGCTGAAGCTAAAGACTTCCGGACTAACGTTTTCATTGCTAGCGAGCTGAGGCTGTGTGTCGCTGCTGGAGCTAAAGACTCCCGGACTAACGTTTTCGTTGCTAGCGAGCTGAGGCAGTGTGTCGCTGCTGAAGCTAAAGACTTCCGGACTAACGTTTTCATTGCTAGCGAGCTGAGGCAGTGTGTCGCTGCTGGAGCTAAAGACTCCCGGACTAACGTTTTCGTTGCTAGCGAGCTGAGGCAGTGTGTCGCTGCTGGAGCTAAAGACTCCCGGGCTAATGTTTTCATTGCTACCGAGCTGAGGCAGTGTGTCGCTGCTGAAGCTAAAGACTTCCGGACCAATGTTTTCGTTGCTAGCGAGCTGAGGCAGTGTGTCGCTGCTGAAGCTAAAGACTTCTGGACTATCGTATTCGTTGCTAGCGAGCTGAGGCAGTGTGTCGCTGCTGAAGCTAAAGACTTCCGGACTAATGTTTTCATTGCTAGCGAGCTGAGGCAGTGTGTCGCTGCTGGAGCTAAAGACTTCCGGACTAATGTTTTCGTTGCTAAAGAGCTGAGGCAGTGTGTCGCTGCTGGAGCTAAAGACTCCCGGACTAACATTTTCATTGCTAGCGAGCAGAGGCAGTGTGTCGCTGCTGAAGCTAAAGACTTCCAGACTAATGTTTTCGTTGCTAGCGAGCTGAGGCAGTGTGTCGCTGCTGGAAAGACTTCTGGACTAACGTATTCGTTGCTAGCGAGCTGAGGCAGTGTGTCGCTGCTGGAGCCAAAGACTCCCGTACTAACGTTTTCGTTGCTAGCGAGCGGAGGCAGTGTGTCACTGCTGGAGCTAAAGACTCCCGGGCTAATGTTTTCATTGCTAGTGAGCTCTGGCAGTGTGTCGCTGCTGAAGCTAAAGACTTCCGGACTAACGTTTTCGTTGCTAGCGAGCTGAGGCAGTGTGTCGCTGCTGGAGCTAAAGACTCCCGGACTAATGTTGTCGTTGCTAGCGAGCTGAGGTAGTGTGTCGCTGCTGAAGCTAAAGATTTCTGCACTAATGTATTCGTTGCTAGCGAGCTGAGGCAGTGTGTCGCTGCTGAAGCTAAAGACTTCCGGACTAACGTTTTCATTGCTAGCGAGCTGAGGCTGTGTGTCTCTGGTGGAGCTAAATACTTCCGGACTAATGTTTTCGTTGCTAGCGAGCTGAGGCAGTGTGTCGCTGCTGGAGCTACAGACTCCCGGACTAACATTTTCATTGCTAGCGAGCAGAGGCAGTGTGTCGCTGCTGAAGCTAAAGACTTCCAGACTAATGTTTTCGTTGCTAGCGAGCTGAGGCAGTGTGTCGCTGCTGGAAAGACTTCTGGACTAACGTTTTCGTTGCTAGCGAGCTGAGACAGTGTGTCGCTGCTGAAGCTAAAGACTTCTGGACTAACGTTTTCATTGCTAGCGAGCTGATGCAGTGTGTCGCTGCTGGAGCTATAGACTCCCGGGCTAACGCTTTCATTGCTAGCGAGATGAGGCAGTGTGTCTCTACTGGAGCTAAAGACTCCCGGGCTAACGTTTTCGTTGCTAGCTAGCTGAGGCAGTGTGTCGCTGCTGGAGCTAAAGACTCCCGGGCTAATGTTTTCGTTGCTAGCGAGCTGAGGCAGTGTGTCGCTGCTGGAAAGACTTCTGGACTAACGTTTTCATTGCTAGCGAGGTGAGGCAGTGTGTCGCTGCTGAAGCTAAAGACTTCCGGACTAACGTTTTCATTGCTAGCGAGCTGAGGCTATGTGTCGCTGCTGGAGCTAAAGACTCCCGGACTAACGTTTTCGTTGCTAGCGAGCTGAGGCAGTGTGTCGCTGCTGGAGCTAAAGACTCCCGGGCTAATGTTTTCATTGCTACCGAGCTGAGGCAGTGTGTCGCTGCTGAAGCTAAAGACTTCCGGACCAATGTTTTCGTTGCTAGCGAGCTGAGGCAGTGTGTCGCTGCTGAAGCTAAAGACTTCTGGACTATCGTATTCGTTGCTAGCGAGCTGAGGCAGTGTGTCGCTGCTGAAGCTAAAGACTTCCGGACTAATGTTTTCATTGCTAGCGAGCTGAGGCAGTGTGTCGCTGCTGGAGCTAAAGACTTCCGGACTAATGTTTTCGTTGCTAAAGAGCTGAGGCAGTGTGTCGCTGCTTGAGCTAAAGACTCCCGGACTAACATTTTCATTGCTAGCGAGCAGAGGCAGTGTGTCGCTGCTGAAGCTAAAGACTTCCAGACTAATGTTTTCGTTGCTAGCGAGCTGAGGCAGTGTGTCGCTGCTGGAAAGACTTCTGGACTAACGTATTCGTTGCTAGCGAGCTGAGGCAGTGTGTCGCTGCTGGAGCCAAAGACTCCCGTACTAACGTTTTTGTTGCTAGCGAGCGGAGGCAGTGTGTCACTGCTGGAGCTAAAGACTCCCGGGCTAATGTTTTCATTGCTAGTGAGCTCTGGCAGTGTGTCGCTGCTGAAGCTAAAGACTTCCGGACTAACGTTTTCGTTGCTAGCGAGCTGAGGCAGTGTGTCGCTGCTGGAGCTAAAGACTCCCGGACTAATGTTGTCGTTGCTAGCGAGCTGAGGTAGTGTGTCGCTGCTGAAGCTAAAGATTTCTGCACTAATGTATTCGTTGCTAGCGAGCTGAGGCAGTGTGTCGCTGCTGAAGCTAAAGACTTCCGGACTAACGTTTTCATTGCTAGCGAGCTGAGGCTGTGTGTCTCTGGTGGAGCTAAATACTTCCGGACTAATGTTTTCGTTGCTAGCGAGCTGAGGCAGTGTGTCGCTGCTGGAGCTAAAGACTCCCGGACTAACATTTTCATTGCTAGCGAGCAGAGGCAGTGTGTCGCTGCTGAAGCTAAAGACTTCCAGACTAATGTTTTCGTTGCTAGCGAGCTGAGGCAGTGTGTCGCTGCTGGAAAGACTTCTGGACTAACGTTTTCGTTGCTAGCGAGCTGAGACAGTGTGTCGCTGCTGAAGCTAAAGACTTCTGGACTAACGTTTTCATTGCTAGCGAGCTGATGCAGTGTGTCGCTGCTGGAGCTATAGACTCCCGGGCTAACGCTTTCATTGCTAGCGAGATGAGGCAGTGTGTCTCTACTGGAGCTAAAGACTCCCGGGCTAACGTTTTCGTTGCTAGCTAGCTGAGGCAGTGTGTCGCTGCTGGAGCTAAAGACTCCCGGGCTAATGTTTTCGTTGCTAGCGAGCTGAGGCAGTGTGTCGCTGCTGGAAAGACTTCTGGACTAACGTTTTCATTGCTAGCGAGGTGAGGCAGTGTGTCGCTGCTGAAGCTAAAGACTTCCGGACTAACGTTTTCATTGCTAGCGAGCTGAGGCTATGTGTCGCTGCTGGAGCTAAAGACTCCCGGACTAACGTTTTCGTTGCTAGCGAGCTGAGGCAGTGTGTCGCTGCTGGAGCTAAAGACTCCCGGGCTAATGTTTTCATTGCTACCGAGCTGAGGCAGTGTGTCGCTGCTGAAGCTAAAGACTTCCGGACTAATGTTTTCGTTGCTAAAGAGCTGAGGCAGTGTGTCGCTGCTGGAGCTAAAGACTCCCGGACTAACATTTTCATTGCTAGCGAGCAGAGGCAGTGTGTCGCTGCTGAAGCTAAAGACTTCCAGACTAATGTTTTCGTTGCTAGCGAGCTGAGGCAGTGTGTCGCTGCTGGAAAGACTTC
The DNA here is from genome assembly GCF_029633865.1 of Lampris incognitus. NCBI lineage: Eukaryota > Metazoa > Chordata > Actinopteri > Lampriformes > Lampridae > Lampris > Lampris incognitus. Next base: position 74,014,304 of record NC_079211.1, read on the forward strand.
TGGACTAACGTATTCGTTGCTAGCGAGCTGAGGCAGTGTGTCGCTGCTGGAGCCAAAGACTCCCGTACTAACGTTTTCGTTGCTAGCGAGCGGAGGCAGTGTGTCACTGCTGGAGCTAAAGACTCCCGGGCTAATGTTTTCATTGCTAGTGAGCTGTGGCAGTGTGTCGCTGCTGAAGCTAAAGACTTCCGGACTAACGTTTTCGTTGCTAGCGAGCTGAGGCAGTGTGTCGCTGCTGGAGCTAAAGACTCCCGGACTAATGTTGTCGTTGCTAGCGAGCTGAGGTAGTGTGTCGCTACTGAAGCTAAAGATTTCTGCACTAATGTATTCGTTGCTAGCGAGCTGAGGCAGTGTGTCGCTGCTGAAGCTAAAGACTTCCGGACTAACGTTTTCATTGCTAGCGAGCTGAGGCTGTGTGTCTCTGGTGGAGCTAAATACTTCCGGACTAATGTTTTCGTTGCTAGCGAGCTGAGGCAGTGTGTCGCTGCTGGAGCTAAAGACTCCCGGACTAACATTTTCATTGCTAGCGAGCAGAGGCAGTGTGTCGCTGCTGAAGCTAAAGACTTCCAGACTAATGTTTTCGTTGCTAGCGAGCTGAGGCAGTGTGTCGCTGCTGGAAAGACTTCTGGACTAACGTTTTCGTTGCTAGCGAGCTGAGACAGTGTGTCGCTGCTGAAGCTAAAGACTTCTGGACTAACGTTTTCATTGCTAGCGAGCTGATGCAGTGTGTCGCTGCTGGAGCTATAGACTCCCGGGCTAACGCTTTCATTGCTAGCGAGATGAGGCAGTGTGTCTCTACTGGAGCTAAAGACTCCCGGGCTAACGTTTTCGTTGCTAGCTAGCTGAGGCAGTGTGTCGCTGCTGGAGCTAAAGACTCCCGGGCTAATGTTTTCGTTGCTAGCGAGCTGAGGCAGTGTGTCGCTGCTGGAAAGACTTCTGGACTAACGTTTTCATTGCTAGCGAGGTGAGGCAGTGTGTCGCTGCTGAAGCTAAAGACTTCCGGACTAACGTTTTCATTGCTAGCGAGCTGAGGCTATGTGTCGCTGCTGGAGCTAAAGACTCCCGGACTAACGTTTTCGTTGCTAGCGAGCTGAGGCAGTGTGTCGCTGCTGGAGCTAAAGACTCCCGGGCTAATGTTTTCATTGCTACCGAGCTGAGGCAGTGTGTCGCTGCTGAAGCTAAAGACTTCCGGAAAAATGTTTTCGTTGCTAGCGAGCTGAGGCAGTGTGTCGCTGCTGAAGCTAAAGACTTCTGGACTATCGTATTCGTTGCTAGCGAGCTGAGGCAGTGTGTCGCTGCTGAAGCTAAAGACTTCCGGACTAATGTTTTCATTGCTAGCGAGCTGAGGCAGTGTGTCGCTGCTGGAGCTAAAGACTTCCGGACTAATGTTTTCGTTGCTAAAGAGCTGAGGCAGTGTGTCGCTGCTGGAGCTAAAGACTCCCGGACTAACATTTTCATTGCTAGCGAGCAGAGGCAGTGTGTCGCTGCTGAAGCTAAAGACTTCCAGACTAATGTTTTCGTTGCTAGCGAGCTGAGGCAGTGTGTCGCTGCTGGAAAGACTTCTGGACTAACGTATTCGTTGCTAGCGAGCTGAGGCAGTGTGTCGCTGCTGGAGCCAAAGACTCCCGTACTAACGTTTTCGTTGCTAGCGAGCGGAGGCAGTGTGTCACTGCTGGAGCTAAAGACTCCCGGGCTAATGTTTTCATTGCTAGTGAGCTGTGGCAGTGTGTCGCTGCTGAAGCTAAAGACTTCCGGACTAACGTTTTCGTTGCTAGCGAGCTGAGGCAGTGTGTCGCTGCTGGAGCTAAAGACTCCCGGACTAATGTTGTCGTTGCTAGCGAGCTGAGGTAGTGTGTCGCTACTGAAGCTAAAGATTTCTGCACTAATGTATTCGTTGCTAGCGAGCTGAGGCAGTGTGTCGCTGCTGAAGCTAAAGACTTCCGGACTAACGTTTTCATTGCTAGCGAGCTGAGGCTGTGTGTCTCTGGTGGAGCTAAATACTTCCGGACTAATGTTTTCGTTGCTAGCGAGCTGAGGCAGTGTGTCGCTGCTGGAGCTAAAGACTCCCGGACTAACATTTTCATTGCTAGCGAGCAGAGGCAGTGTGTCGCTGCTGAAGCTAAAGACTTCCAGACTAATGTTTTCGTTGCTAGCGAGCTGAGGCAGTGTGTCGCTGCTGGAAAGACTTCTGGACTAACGTTTTCGTTGCTAGCGAGCTGAGACAGTGTGTCGCTGCTGAAGCTAAAGACTTCTGGACTAACGTTTTCATTGCTAGCGAGCTGATGCAGTGTGTCGCTGCTGGAGCTATAGACTCCCGGGCTAACGCTTTCGTTGCTAGCGAGATGAGGCAGTGTGTCTCTACTGGAGCTAAAGACTCCCGGGCTAACGTTTTCGTTGCTAGCTAGCTGAGGCAGTGTGTCGCTGCTGGAGCTAAAGACTCCCGGGCTAATGTTTTCGTTGCTAGCGAGCTGAGGCAGTGTGTCGCTGCTGGAAAGACTTCTGGACTAACGTTTTCATTGCTAGCGAGGTGAGGCAGTGTGTCGCTGCTGAAGCTAAAGACTTCCGGACTAACGTTTTCATTGCTAGCGAGCTGAGGCTATGTGTCGCTGCTGGAGCTAAAGACTCCCGGACTAACGTTTTCGTTGCTAGCGAGCTGAGGCAGTGTGTCGCTGCTGAAGCTAAAGACTTCTGGACTAACGTTTTCATTGCTAGCGAGGTGAGGCAGTGTGTCGCTGCTGAAGCTAAAGACTTCCGGACTAATGTTTTCATTGCTACCGAGCTGAGGCAGTGTGTCGCTGCTGAAGCTAAAGACTTCCGGACCAATGTTTTCGTTGCTAGCAAGCTGAGGCAGTGTGTCGCTGCTGAAGCTAAAGACTTCTGGACTATCGTATTCGTTGCTAGCAAGCTGAGGCAGTGTGTCGCTGCTGAAGCTAAAGACTTCCGGACTAATGTTTTCATTGCTAGCGAGCTGAGGCAGTGTGTCGCTGCTGGAGCTAAAGACTTCCGGACTAATGTTTTCGTTGCTAAAGAGCTGAGGCAGTGTGTCGCTGCTGGAGCTAAAGACTCCCGGACTAATGTTGTCGTTGCTAGCGAGCAGAGGTAGTGTGTCGCTGCTGGAAAGACTTCTTGACTAACGTATTCGTTGCTAGCGAGCTTAGGCAGTGTGTCGCTGCTGGAGCCAAAGACTCCCGTACTAACGTTTTCGTTGCTAGCGAGCGGAGGCAGTGTGTCACTGCTGGAGCTAAAGACTCCCGGGCTAATGTTTTCATTGCTAGTGAGCTGTGGCAGTGTGTCGCTGCTGAAGCTAAAGACTTCCGGACTAACGTTTTCGTTGCTAGCGAGCTGAGGCAGTGTGTCGCTGCTGGAGCTAAAGACTCCCGGACTAATGTTGTCGTTGCTAGCGAGCTGAGGTAGTGTGTCGCTGCTGAAGCTAAAGATTTCTGCACTAATGTATTCGTTGCTAGCGAGCTGAGGCAGTGTGTCGCTGCTGAAGCTAAAGACTTCCGGACTAACGTTTTCATTGCTAGCGAGCTGAGGCTGTGTGTCTCTGGTGGAGCTAAATACTTCCGGACTAATGTTTTCGTTGCTAGCGAGCTGAGGCAGTGTGTCGCTGCTGGAGCTAAAGACTCCCGGACTAACATTTTCATTGCTAGCGAGCAGAGGCAGTGTGTCGCTGCTGAAGCTAAAGACTTCCAGACTAATGTTTTCGTTGCTAGCGAGCTGAGGCAGTGTGCCGCTGCTGGAAAGACTTCTGGACTAACGTTTTCGTTGCTAGCGAGCTGAGACAGTGTGTCGCTGCTGAAGCTAAAGACTTCTGGACTAACGTTTTCATTGCTAGCGAGCTGATGCAGTGTGTCGCTGCTGGAGCTATAGACTCCCGGGCTAACGCTTTCGTTGCTAGCGAGATGAGGCAGTGTGTCTCTACTGGAGCTAAAGACTCCCGGGCTAACGTTTTCGTTGCTAGCTAGCTGAGGCAGTGTGTCGCTGCTGGAGCTAAAGACTCCCGGGCTAATGTTTTCGTTGCTAGCGAGCTGAGGCAGTGTGTCGCTGCTGGAAAGACTTCTGGACTAACGTTTTCATTGCTAGCGAGGTGAGGCAGTGTGTCGCTGCTGAAGCTAAAGACTTCCGGACTAACGTTTTCATTGCTAGCGAGCTGAGGATGTGTGTCGCTGCTGGAGCTAAAGACTCCCGGACTAACGTTTTCGTTGCTAGCGAGCTGAGGCAGTGTGTCGCTGCTGAAGCTAAAGACTTCTGGACTAACGTTTTCATTGCTAGCGAGCTGAGGCAGTGTGTCGCTGCTGGAGCTAAAGACTCCCGGACTAACGTTTTCGTTGCTAGCGAGCTGAGGCAGTGTGTCGCTGCTGGAGCTAAAGACTCCCGGGCTAATTTTTTCATTGCTACCGAGCTGAGGCAGTGTGTCGCTGCTGAAGCTAAAGACTTCCGGACCAATGTTTTCGTTGCTAGCAAGCTGAGGCAGTGTGTCGCTGCTGAAGCTAAAGACTTCTGGACTATCGTATTCGTTGCTAGCGAGCTGAGACAGTGTGTCGCTGCTGAAGCTAAAGACTTCCGGACTAATGTTTTCATTGCTAGCGAGCTGAGGCAGTGTGTCGCTGCTGGAGCTAAAGACTTCCGGACTAATGTTTTCATTGCTAGCGAGCTGAGGCAGGCAGTGTGTCGCTGCTGGAGCTAAAGACTCCCGGACTAACATTTTCATTGCTAGCGAGCAGAGGCAGTGTGTCACTGCTGAAGCTAAAGACTTCCAGACTAATGTTTTCGTTGCTAGCGAGCTGAGGCAGTGTGTCGCTGCTGGAAAGACTTCTGGACTAACGTATTCGTTGCTAGCGAGCTGAGGCAGTGTGTCGCTGCTGGAGCTAAAGACTCCCGTACTAACGTTTTCGTTGCTACCGAGCTGAGGCAGTGTGTCACTGCTGGAGCTAAAGACTCCCGGGCTAATGTTTTCATTGCTAGTGAGCTGTGGCAGTGTGTCGCTGCTGAAGCTAAAGACTTCCGGACTAACGTTTTCGTTGCTAGCGAGCTGAGGCAGTGTGTCGCTGCTGGAGCTAAAGACTCCCGGACTAACGTTTTCGTTGCTAGCGAGCTGAGGCAGTGTGTCGCTGCTGGAAAGACTTCTGGACTAACGTTTTCATTGCTAGCGAGGTGAGGCAGTGTGTCGCTGCTGAAGCTAAAGACTTCCGGACTAACGTTTTCATTGCTAGCGAGCTGAGGCTGTGTGTCTCTGGTGGAGCTAAATACTTCCGGACTAATGTTTTCGTTGCTAGCGAGCTGAGGCAGTGTGTCGCTGCTGGAGCTAAAGACTCCCGGACTAACATTTTCATTGCTAGCGAGCAGAGGCAGTGTGTCGCTGCTGAAGCTAAAGACTTCCAGACTAATGTTTTCGTTGCTAGCGAGCTGAGGCAGTGTGTCGCTGCTGGAAAGACTTCTGGACTAACGTTTTCGTTGCTAGCGAGCTGAGACAGTGTGTCGCTGCTGAAGCTAAAGACTTCTGGACTAACGTTTTCATTGCTAGCGAGCTGATGCAGTGTGTCGCTGCTGGAGCCAAAGAATCCCGTACTAACGTTTTCGTTGCTAGCGAGCGGAGGCAGTGTGTCACTGCTGGAGCTAAAGACTCCCGGGCTAATGTTTTCATTGCTAGTGAGCTGTGGCAGTGTGTCGCTGCTGAAGCTAAAGACTTCCGGACTAACGTTTTCGTTGCTAGCGAGCTGAGGCAGTTTGTCGCTGCTGGAGCTAAAGACTCCCGGACTAATGTTGTCGTTGCTAGCGAGCTGAGGTAGTGTGTCGCTGCTGAAGCTAAAGATTTCTGCACTAATGTATTCGTTGCTAGCGAGCTGAGGCAGTGTGTCGCTGCTGAAGCTAAAGACTTCCGGACTAACGTTTTCATTGCTAGCGAGCTGAGGCTGTGTGTCTCTGGTGGAGCTAAATACTTCCGGACTAATGTTTTCGTTGCTAGCGAGCTGAGGCAGTGTGTCGCTGCTGGAGCTAAAGACTCCCGGACTAACATTTTCATTGCTAGCGAGCAGAGGCAGTGTGTCGCTGCTGAAGCTAAAGACTTCCAGACTAATGTTTTCGTTGCTAGCGAGCTGAGGCAGTGTGCCGCTGCTGGAAAGACTTCTGGACTAACGTTTTCGTTGCTAGCGAGCTGAGACAGTGTGTCGCTGCTGAAGCTAAAGACTTCTGGACTAACGTTTTCATTGCTAGCGAGCTGATGCAGTGTGTCGCTGCTGGAGCTATAGACTCCCGGGCTAACGCTTTCGTTGCTAGCGAGATGAGGCAGTGTGTCTCTACTGGAGCTAAAGACTCCCGGGCTAACGTTTTCGTTGCTAGCTAGCTGAGGCAGTGTGTCGCTGCTGGAGCTAAAGACTCCCGGGCTAATGTTTTCGTTGCTAGCGAGCTGAGGCAGTGTGTCGCTGCTGGAAAGACTTCTGGACTAACGTTTTCATTGCTAGCGAGGTGAGGCAGTGTGTCGCTGCTGAAGCTAAAGACTTCCGGACTAACGTTTTCATTGCTAGCGAGCTGAGGCTGTGTGTCGCTGCTGGAGCTAAAGACTCCCGGACTAACGTTTTCGTTGCTAGCGAGCTGAGGCAGTGTGTCGCTGCTGAAGCTAAAGACTTCTGGACTAACGTTTTCATTGCTAGCGAGCTGAGGCAGTGTGTCGCTGCTGGAGCTAAAGACTCCCGGACTAACGTTTTCGTTGCTAGCGAGCTGAGGCAGTGTGTCGCTGCTGGAGCTAAAGACTCCCGGGCTAATTTTTTCATTGCTACCGAGCTGAGGCAGTGTGTCGCTGCTGAAGCTAAAGACTTCCGGACCAATGTTTTCGTTGCTAGCAAGCTGAGGCAGTGTGTCGCTGCTGAAGCTAAAGACTTCTGGACTATCGTATTCGTTGCTAGCGAGCTGAGACAGTGTGTCGCTGCTGAAGCTAAAGACTTCCGGACTAATGTTTTCATTGCTAGCGAGCTGAGGCAGTGTGTCGCTGCTGGAGCTAAAGACTTCCGGACTAATGTTTTCGTTGCTAGCGAGCTGAGGCAGGCAGTGTGTCGCTGCTGGAGCTAAAGACTCCCGGACTAACATTTTCATTGCTAGCGAGCAGAGGCAGTGTGTCACTGCTGAAGCTAAAGACTTCCAGACTAATGTTTTCGTTGCTAGCGAGCTGAGGCAGTGTGTCGCTGCTGGAAAGACTTCTGGACTAACGTATTCGTTGCTAGCGAGCTGAGGCAGTGTGTCGCTGCTGGAGCTAAAGACTCCCGTACTAACGTTTTCGTTGCTACCGAGCTGAGGCAGTGTGTCACTGCTGGAGCTAAAGACTCCCGGGCTAATGTTTTCATTGCTAGTGAGCTGTGGCAGTGTGTCGCTGCTGAAGCTAAAGACTTCCGGACTAACGTTTTCGTTGCTAGCGAGCTGAGGCAGTGTGTCGCTGCTGGAGCTAAAGACTCCCGGACTAACGTTTTCGTTGCTAGCGAGCTGAGGCAGTGTGTCGCTGCTGGAAAGACTTCTGGACTAACGTTTTCATTGCTAGCGAGGTGAGGCAGTGTGTCGCTGCTGAAGCTAAAGACTTCCGGACTAACGTTTTCATTGCTAGCGAGCTGAGGCTGTGTGTCGCTGCAGGAGCTAAAGACTCCCGGACTAACATTTTCATTGCTAGCGAGCAGAGGCAGTGTGTCGCTGCTGAAGCTAAAGACTTCCAGACTAATGTTTTCGTTGCTAGCGAGCTGAGGCAGTGTGTCGCTGCTGGAAAGACTTCTGGACTAACGTTTTCGTTGCTAGCGAGCTGAGACAGTGTGTCGCTGCTGAAGCTAAAGACTTCTGGACTAACGTTTTCATTGCTAGCGAGCTGATGCAGTGTGTCGCTGCTGGAGCTATAGACTCCCGGGCTAACGCTTTCGTTGCTAGCGAGATGAGGCAGTGTGTCTCTACTGGAGCTAAAGACTCCCGGGCTAACGTTTTCGTTGCTAGCTAGCTGAGGCAGTGTGTCGCTGCTGGAGCTAAAGACTCCCGGGCTAATGTTTTCGTTGCTAGCGAGCTGAGGCAGTGTGTCGCTGCTGGAAAGACTTCTGGACTAACGTTTTCATTGCTAGCGAGGTGAGGCAGTGTGTCGCTGCTGAAGCTAAAGACTTCCGGACTAACGTTTTCATTGCTAGCGAGCTGAGGCTGTGTGTCGCTGCTGGAGCTAAAGACTCCCGGACTAACGTTTTCGTTGCTAGCGAGCTGAGGCAGTGTGTCGCTGCTGAAGCTAAAGACTTCCGGACTAACGTTTTCATTGCTAGCGAGCTGAGGCAGTGTGTCGCTGCTGGAGCTAAAGACTCCCGGACTAACGTTTTCGTTGCTAGCGAGCTGAGGCAGTGTGTCGCTGCTGAAACTAAAGACTTCCGGACTAATGTTGTCGTTGCTAGCGAGCTGAGGTAGTGTGTCTCTGCTGAAGCTAAAGACTTCCGGACCAACGTTTTCGTTGCTAGCGAGCTGAGGCATTGTGTTGCTGCTGAAGCTAAAGACTTCTGGACTATCGTATTCGTTGCTAGCGAGCTGAGGCAGTGTGTCGCTGCTGAAGCTAAAGACTTCCGGACTAATGTTTTCATTGCTAGCGAGCTGAGGCAGTGTGTCGCTGCTGGAGCTAAAGACTTCCGGACTAATGTTTTCGTTGCTAGCGAGCTGAGGCAGGCAGTGTGTCGCTGCTGGAGCTAAAGACTCCCGGACTAACATTTTCATTGCTAGTGAGCAGAGGCAGTGTGTCGCTGCTGAAGCTACAGACTTCCAGACCAATGTTTTCGTTGCTAGCGAGCTGAGGCAGTGTGTCGCTGCTGGAAAGACTTCTGGACTAACGTATTCGTTGCTAGCGAGCTGAGGCAGTGTGTCGCTGCTGGAGCCAAAGACTCCCGTACTAACGTTTTCGTTGCTAGCGAGCGGAGGCAGTGTGTCACTGCTGGAGCTAAAGACTCCCGGGCTAATGTTTTCATTGCTAGTGAGCTCTGGCAGTGTGTCGCTGCTGAAGCTAAAGACTTCCGGACTAACGTTTTCGTTGCTAGCGAGCTGAGGCAGTGTGTCGCTGCTGGAGCTAAAGACTCCCGAACTAATGTTGTCGTTGCTAGCGAGCTGAGGTAGTGTGTCGCTGCTGAAGCTAAAGATTTCTGCACTAATGTATTCGTTGCTAGCGAGCTGAGGCAGTGTGTCGCTGCTGAAGCTAAAGACTTCCGGACTAACGTTTTCATTGCTAGCGAGCTGAGGCTGTGTGTCTCTGGTGGAGCTAAATACTTCCGGACTAATGTTTTCGTTGCTAGCGAGCTGAGGCAGTGTGTCGCTGCTGGAGCTAAAGACTCCCGGACTAACATTTTCATTGCTAGCGAGCAGAGGCAGTGTGTCGCTGCTGAAGCTAAAGACTTCCAGACTAATGTTTTCGTTGCTAGCGAGCTGAGGCAGTGTGTCGCTGCTGGAAAGACTTCTGGACTAACGTTTTCGTTGCTAGCGAGCTGAGACAGTGTGTCGCTGCTGAAGCTAAAGACTTCTGGACTAACGTTTTCATTGCTAGCGAGCTGATGCAGTGTGTCGCTGCTGGAGCTATAGACTCCCGGGCTAACGCTTTCATTGCTAGCGAGATGAGGCAGTGTGTCTCTACTGGAGCTAAAGACTCCCGGGCTAACGTTTTCGTTGCTAGCTAGCTGAGGCAGTGTGTCGCTGCTGGAGCTAAAGACTCCCGGGCTAATGTTTTCGTTGCTAGCGAGCTGAGGCAGTGTGTCGCTGCTGGAAAGACTTCTGGACTAACGTTTTCATTGCTAGCGAGGTGAGGCAGTGTGTCGCTGCTGAAGCTAAAGACTTCCGGACTAACGTTTTCATTGCTAGCGAGCTGAGGCTATGTGTCGCTGCTGGAGCTAAAGACTCCCGGACTAACGTTTTCGTTGCTAGCGAGCTGAGGCAGTGTGTCGCTGCTGGGGCTAAAGACTCCCGGGCTAATGTTTTCATTGCTACCGAGCTGAGGCAGTGTGTCGCTGCTGAAGCTAAAGACTTCCGGACCAATGTTTTCGTTGCTAGCGAGCTGAGGCAGTGTGTCGCTGCTGAAGCTAAAGACTTCTGGACTATCGTATTCGTTGCTAGCGAGCTGAGGCAGTGTGTCGCTGCTGAAGCTAAAGACTTCCGGACTAATATTTTCATTGCTAAAGAGCTGAGGCAGTGTGTCGCTGCTGGAGCTAAAGACTCCCGGACTAACATTTTCATTGCTAGCGAGCAGAGGCAGTGTGTCGCTGCTGAAGCTAAAGACTTCCAGACTAATGTTTTCGTTGCTAGCGAGCTGAGGCAGTGTGTAGCTGCTGGAGCCAAAGACTCCCGTACTAACGTTTTCGTTGCTAGCGAGCGGAGGCAGTGTGTCACTGCTGGAGCTAAAGACTCCCGGGCTAATGTTTTCATTGCTAGTGAGCTGTGGCAGTGTGTCGCTGCTGAAGCTAAAGACTTCCGGACTAACGTTTTCGTTGCTAGCGAGCTGAGGCAGTGTGTCGCTGCTGGAGCTAAAGACTCCCGGACTAATGTTGTCGTTGCTAGCGAGCTGAGGTAGTGTGTCGCTACTGAAGCTAAAGATTTCTGCACTAATGTATTCGTTGCTAGCGAGCTGAGGCAGTGTGTCGCTGCTGAAGCTAAAGACTTCCGGACTAACGTTTTCATTGCTAGCGAGCTGAGGCTGTGTGTCTCTGGTGGAGCTAAATACTTCCGGACTAATGTTTTCGTTGCTAGCGAGCTGAGGCAGTGTGTCGCTGCTGGAGCTAAAGACTCCCGGACTAACATTTTCATTGCTAGCGAGCAGAGGCAGTGTGTCGCTGCTGAAGCTAAAGACTTCCAGACTAATGTTTTCGTTGCTAGCGAGCTGAGGCAGTGTGTCGCTGCTGGAAAGACTTCTGGACTAACGTTTTCGTTGCTAGCGAGCTGAGACAGTGTGTCGCTGCTGAAGCTAAAGACTTCTGGACTAACGTTTTCATTGCTAGCGAGCTGATGCAGTGTGTCGCTGCTGGAGCTATAGACTCCCGGGCTAACGCTTTCATTGCTAGCGAGATGAGGCAGTGTGTCTCTACTGGAGCTAAAGACTCCCGGGCTAACGTTTTCGTTGCTAGCTAGCTGAGGCAGTGTGTCGCTGGTGGAGCTAAAGACTCCCGGGCTAATGTTTTCGTTGCTAGCGAGCTGAGGCAGTGTGTCGCTGCTGGAAAGACTTCTGGACTAACGTTTTCATTGCTAGCGAGGTGAGGCAGTGTGTCGCTGCTGAAGCTAAAGACTTCCGGACTAACGTTTTCATTGCTAGCGAGCTGAGGCTATGTGTCGCTGCTGGAGCTAAAGACTCCCGGACTAACGTTTTCGTTGCTAGCGAGCTGAGGCAGTGTGTCGCTGCTGGAGCTAAAGACTCCCGGGCTAATGTTTTCATTGCTACCGAGCTGAGGCAGTGTGTCGCTGCTGAAGCTAAAGACTTCCGGACCAATGTTTTCGTTGCTAGCGAGCTGAGGCAGTGTGTCGCTGCTGAAGCTAAAGACTTCTGGACTATCGTATTCGTTGCTAGCGAGCTGAGGCAGTGTGTCGCTGCTGAAGCTAAAGACTTCCGGACTAATGTTTTCATTGCTAGCGAGCTGAGGCAGTGTGTCGCTGCTGGAGCTAAAGACTTCCGGACTAATGTTTTCGTTGCTAAAGAGCTGAGGCAGTGTGTCGCTGCTGGAGCTAAAGACTCCCGGACTAACATTTTCATTGCTAGCGAGCAGAGGCAGTGTGTCGCTGCTGAAGCTAAAGACTTCCAGACTAATGTTTTCGTTGCTAGCGAGCTGAGGCAGTGTGTCGCTGCTGGAAAGACTTCCGGACTAACGTATTCGTTGCTAGCGAGCTGAGGCAGTGTGTCGCTGCTGGAGCCAAAGACTCCCGTACTAACGTTTTCGTTGCTAGCGAGCGGAGGCAGTGTGTCACTGCTGGAGCTAAAGACTCCCGGGCTAATGTTTTCATTGCTAGTGAGCTGTGGCAGTGTGTCGCTGCTGAAGCTAAAGACTTCCGGACTAACGTTTTCGTTGCTAGCGAGCTGAGGCAGTGTGTCGCTGCTGGAGCTAAAGACTCCCGGACTAATGTTGTCGTTGCTAGCGAGCTGAGGTAGTGTGTCGCTACTGAAGCTAAAGATTTCTGCACTAATGTATTCGTTGCTAGCGAGCTGAGGCAGTGTGTCGCTGCTGAAGCTAAAGACTTCCGGACTAACGTTTTCATTGCTAGCGAGCTGAGGCTGTGTGTCTCTGGTGGAGCTAAATACTTCCGGACTAATGTTTTCGTTGCTAGCGAGCTGAGGCAGTGTGTCGCTGCTGGAGCTAAAGACTCCCGGACTAACATTTTCATTGCTAGCGAGCAGAGGCAGTGTGTCGCTGCTGAAGCTAAAGACTTCCAGACTAATGTTTTCGTTGCTAGCGAGCTGAGGCAGTGTGTCGCTGCTGGAAAGACTTCTGGACTAACGTTTTCGTTGCTAGCGAGCTGAGACTGTGTGTCGCTGCTGAAGCTAAAGACTTCTTGACTAACGTTTTCATTGCTAGCGAGCTGATGCAGTGTGTCGCTGCTGGAGCTATAGACTCCCGGGCTAACGCTTTCGTTGCTAGCGAGATGAGGCAGTGTGTCTCTACTGGAGCTAAAGACTCCCGGGCTAACGTTTTCGTTGCTAGCTAGCTGAGGCAGTGTGTCGCTGCTGGAGCTAAAGACTCCCGGGCTAATGTTTTCGTTGCTAGCGAGCTGAGGCAGTGTGTCGCTGCTGGAAAGACTTCCGGACTAACGTTTTCATTGCTAGCGAGGTGAGGCAGTGTGTCGCTGCTGAAGCTAAAGACTTCCGGACTAACGTTTTCATTGCTAGCGAGCTGAGGCTATGTGTCGCTGCTGGAGCTAAAGACTCCCGGACTAACGTTTTCGTTGCTAGCGAGCTGAGGCAGTGTGTCGCTGCTGAAGCTAAAGACTTCTGGACTAACGTTTTCATTGCTAGCGAGGTGAGGCAGTGTGTTGCTGCTGAAGCTAAAGACTTCCGGACTAATGTTTTCATTGCTACCGAGCTGAGGCAGTGTGTCGCTGCTGAAGCTAAAGACTTCCGGACCAATGTTTTCGTTGCTAGCGAGCTGAGGCAGTGTGTCGCTGCTGAAGCTAAAGACTTCTGGACTATCGTATTCGTTGCTAGCAAGCTGAGGCAGTGTGTCGCTGCTGAAGCTAAAGACTTCCGGACTAATGTTTTCATTGCTAGCGAGCTGAGGCAGTGTGTCGCTGCTGGAGCTAAAGACTTCCGGACTAATGTTTTCGTTGCTAAAGAGCTGAGGCAGTGTGTCGCTGCTGGAGCTAAAGACTCCCGGACTAATGTTGTCGTTGCTAGCGAGCTGAGGTAGTGTGTCGCTGCTGGAAAGACTTCTTGACTAACGTATTCGTTGCTAGCGAGCTGAGGCAGTGTGTCGCTGCTGGAGCCAAAGACTCCCGTACTAACGTTTTCGTTGCTAGCGAGCGGAGGCAGTGTGTCACTGCTGGAGCTAAAGACTCCCGGGCTAATGTTTTCATTGCTAGTGAGCTGTGGCAGTGTGTCGCTGCTGAAGCTAAAGACTTCCGGACTAACGTTTTCGTTGCTAGCGAGCTGAGGCAGTGTGTCGCTGCTGGAGCTAAAGACTCCCGGACTAATGTTGTCGTTGCTAGCGAGCTGAGGTAGTGTGTCGCTGCTGAAGCTAAAGATTTCTGCACTAATGTATTCGTTGCTAGCGATCTGAGGCAGTGTGTCGCTGCTGAAGCTAAAGACTTCCGGACTAACGTTTTCATTGCTAGCGAGCTGAGGCTGTGTGTCTCTGGTGGAGCTAAATACTTCCGGACTAATGTTTTCGTTGCTAGCGAGCTGAGGCAGTGTGTCGCTGCTGGAGCTAAAGACTCCCGGACTAACATTTTCATTGCTAGCGAGCAGAGGCAGTGTGTCGCTGCTGAAGATAAAGACTTCCAGACTAATGTTTTCGTTGCTAGCGAGCTGAGGCAGTGTGTCGCTGCTGGAAAGACTTCTGGACTAACGTTTTCGTTGCTAGCGAGCTGAGACAGTGTGTCGCTGCTGAAGCTAAAGACTTCTGGACTAACGTTTTCATTGCTAGCGAGCTGATGCAGTGTGTCGCTGCTGGAGCTATAGACTCCCGGGCTAACGCTTTCGTTGCTAGCGAGATGAGGCAGTGTGTCTCTACTGGAGCTAAAGACTCCCGGGCTAACGTTTTCGTTGCTAGCTAGCTGAGGCAGTGTGTCGCTGCTGGAGCTAAAGACTCCCGGGCTAATGTTTTCGTTGCTAGCGAGCTGAGGCAGTGTGTCGCTGCTGGAAAGACTTCTGGACTAACGTTTTCATTGCTAGCGAGGTGAGGCAGTGTGTCGCTGCTGAAGCTAAAGACTTCCGGACTAACGTTTTCATTGCTAGCGAGCTGAGGCTGTGTGTCGCTGCTGGAGCTAAAGACTCCCGGACTAACGTTTTCGTTGCTAGCGAGCTGAGGCAGTGTGTCGCTGCTGAAGCTAAAGACTTCTGGACTAACGTTTTCATTGCTAGCGAGCTGAGGCAGTGTGTCGCTGCTGGAGCTAAAGACTCCCGGACTAACGTTTTCGTTGCTAGCGAGCTGAGGCAGTGTGTCGCTGCTGGAGCTAAAGACTCCCGGGCTAATTTTTTCATTGCTACCGAGCTGAGGCAGTGTGTCGCTGCTGAAGCTAAAGACTTCCGGACCAATGTTTTCGTTGCTAGCAAGCTGAGGCAGTGTGTCGCTGCTGAAGCTAAAGACTTCTGGACTATCGTATTCGTTGCTAGCGAGCTGAGACAGTGTGTCGCTGCTGAAGATAAAGACTTCCGGACTAATGTTTTCATTGCTAGCAAGCTGAGGCAGTGTGTCGCTGCTGGAGCTAAAGACTTCCGGACTAATGTTTTCGTTGCTAGCGAGCTGAGGCAGGCAGTGTGTCGCTGCTGGAGCTAAAGACTCCCGGACTAACATTTTCATTGCTAGCGAGCAGAGGCAGTGTGTCACTGCTGAAGCTAAAGACTTCCAGACTAATGTTTTCGTTGCTAGCGAGCTGAGGCAGTGTGTCGCTGCTGAAGCTAAAGACTTCCGGACTAACGTTTTCGTTGCTAGCGAGCTGAGGCAGTGTGTCGCTGCTGGAGCTAAAGACTCCCGGACTAACGTTTTCGTTGCTAGCGAGCTGAGGCAGTGTGTCGCTGCTGGAAAGACTTCTGGACTAACGTTTTCATTGCTAGCGAGGTGAGGCAGTGTGTCGCTGCTGAAGCTAAAGACTTCCGCACTAACGTTTTCATTGCTAGCGAGCTGAGGCTGTGTGTCTCTGGTGGAGCTAAATACTTCCGGACTAATGTTTTCGTTGCTAGCGAGCTGAGGCAGTGTGTCGCTGCTGGAAAGACTTCTGGACTAACGTTTTCATTGCTAGCGAGCTGAGGCAGTGTGTCGCTGCTGGAGCTAAAGACTCCCGGGCTAATGTTTTCGTTGCTAGCGAGCTGAGGCAGTGTGTCGCTGCTGGAAAGACTTCTGGACTAACGTTTTCATTGCTAGCGAGGTGAGGCAGTGTGTCGCTGCTGAAGCTAAAGACTTCCGGACTAACGTTTTCATTGCTAGCGAGCTGAGGCTATGTGTCGCTGCTGGAGCTAAAGACTCCCGGACTAACGTTTTCGTTGCTAGCGAGCTGAGGCAGTGTGTCGCTGCTGGAGCTAAAGACTCCCAGGCTAATGTTTTCATTGCTACCGAGCTGAGGCAGTGTGTCGCTGCTGAAGCTAAAGACTTCCGGACCAATGTTTTCGTTGCTAGCGAGCTGAGGCAGTGTGTCGCTGCTGAAGCTAAAGACTTCTGGACTATCGTATTCGTTGCTAGCGAGCTGAGGCAGTGTGTCGCTGCTGAAGCTAAAGACTTCCGGACTAATGTTTTCATTGCTAGCGAGCTGAGGCAGTGTGTCGCTGCTGGAGCTAAAGACTTCCGGACTAATGTTTTCGTTGCTAAAGAGCTGAGGCAGTGTGTCGCTGCTGGAGCTAAAGACTCCCGGACTAACATTTTCATTGCTAGCGAGCAGAGGCAGTGTGTCGCTGCTGAAGCTAAAGACTTCCAGACTAATGTTTTCGTTGCTAGCGAGCTGAGGCAGTGTGTCGCTGCTGGAAAGACTTCTGGACTAACGTATTCGTTGCTAGCGAGCTGAGGCAGTGTGTCGCTGCTGGAGCCAAAGACTCCCGTACTAACGTTTTCGTTGCTAGCGAGCGGAGGCAGTGTGTCACTGCTGGAGCTAAAGACTCCCGGGCTAATGTTTTCATTGCTAGTGAGCTGTGGCAGTGTGTCGCTGCTGAAGCTAAAGACTTCCGGACTAACGTTTTCGTTGCTAGCGAGCTGAGGCAGTGTGTCGCTGCTGGAGCTAAAGACTCCCGGACTAATGTTGTCGTTGCTAGCGAGCTGAGGTAGTGTGTCGCTACTGAAGCTAAAGATTTCTGCACTAATGTATTCGTTGCTAGCGAGCTGAGGCAGTGTGTCGCTGCTGAAGCTAAAGACTTCCGGACTAACGTTTTCATTGCTAGCGAGCTGAGGCTGTGTGTCTCTGGTGGAGCTAAATACTTCCGGACTAATGTTTTCGTTGCTAGCGAGCTGAGGCAGTGTGTCGCTGCTGGAGCTAAAGACTCCCGGACTAACATTTTCATTGCTAGCGAGCAGAGGCAGTGTGTCGCTGCTGAAGCTAAAGACTTCCAGACTAATGTTTTCGTTGCTAGCGAGCTGAGGCAGTGTGTCGCTGCTGGAAAGACTTCTGGACTAACGTTTTCGTTGCTAGCGAGCTGAGACTGTGTGTCGCTGCTGAAGCTAAAGACTTCTTGACTAACGTTTTCATTGCTAGCGAGCTGATGCAGTGTGTCGCTGCTGGAGCTATAGACTCCCGGGCTAACGCTTTCGTTGCTAGCGAGATGAGGCAGTGTGTCTCTACTGGAGCTAAAGACTCCCGGGCTAACGTTTTCGTTGCTAGCTAGCTGAGGCAGTGTGTCGCTGCTGGAGCTAAAGACTCCCGGGCTAATGTTTTCGTTGCTAGCGAGCTGAGGCAGTGTGTCGCTGCTGGAAAGACTTCTGGACTAACGTTTTCATTGCTAGCGAGGTGAGGCAGTGTGTCGCTGCTGAAGCTAAAGACTTCCGGACTAACGTTTTCATTGCTAGCGAGCTGAGGCTATGTGTCGCTGCTGGAGCTAAAGACTCCCGGACTAACGTTTTCGTTGCTAGCGAGCTGAGGCAGTGTGTCGCTGCTGAAGCTAAAGACTTCTGGACTAACGTTTTCATTGCTAGCGAGGTGAGGCAGTGTGTCGCTGCTGAAGCTAAAGACTTCCGGACTAATGTTTTCATTGCTACCGAGCTGAGGCAGTGTGTCGCTGCTGAAGCTAAAGACTTCCGGACCAATGTTTTCGTTGCTAGCGAGCTGAGGCAGAGTGACGCTGCTGAAGCTAAAGACTTCTGGACTATCGTATTCGTTGCTAGCAAGCTGAGGTAGTGTGTCGCTGCTGAAGCTAAAGACTTCCGGACTAATGTTTTCATTGCTAGCGAGCTGAGGCAGTGTGTCGCTGCTGGAGCTAAAGACTTCCGGACTAATGTTTTCGTTGCTAAAGAGCTGAGGCAGTGTGTCGCTGCTGGAGCTAAAGACTCCCGGACTAATGTTGTCGTTGCTAGCGAGCTGAGGTAGTGTGTCGCTGCTGGAAAGACTTCTTGACTAACGTATTCGTTGCTAGCGAGCTGAGGCAGTGTGTCGCTGCTGGAGCCAAAGACTCCCGTACTAACGTCTTCGTTGCTAGCGAGCGGAGGCAGTGTGTCACTGCTGGAGCTAAAGACTCCCGGGCTAATGTTTTCATTGCTAGTGTGCTGTGGCAGTGTGTCGCTGCTGAAGCTAAAGACTTCCGGACTAACGTTTTCGTTGCTAGCGAGCTGAGGCAGTGTGTCGCTGCTGGAGCTAAAGACTCCCGGACTAATGTTGTCGTTGCTAGCGAGCTGAGGTAGTGTGTCGCTGCTGAAGCTAAAGATTTCTGCACTAATGTATTCGTTGCTAGCGAGCTGAGGCAGTGTGTCGCTGCTGAAGCTAAAGACTTCCGGACTAACGTTTTCATTGCTAGCGAGCTGAGGCTGTGTGTCTCTGGTGGAGCTAAATACTTCCGGACTAATGTTTTCGTTGCTAGCGAGCAGAGGCTGTGTGTCGCTGCTGGAGCTAAAGACTCCCGGACTAACATTTTCATTGCTAGCGAGCAGAGGCAGTGTGTCGCTGCTGAAGCTAAAGACTTCCAGACTAATGTTTTCGTTGCTAGCGAGCTGAGGCAGTGTGTCGCTGCTGGAAAGACTTCTGGACTAACGTTTTCGTTGCTAGCGAGCTGAGACAGTGTGTCGCTGCTGAAGCTAAAGACTTCTGGACTAACGTTTTCATTGCTAGCGAGCTGATGCAGTGTGTCGCTGCTGGAGCTATAGACTCCCGGGCTAACGCTTTCGTTGCTAGCGAGATGAGGCAGTGTGTCTCTACTGGAGCTAAAGACTCCCGGGCTAACGTTTTCGTTGCTAGCTAGCTGAGGCAGTGTGTCGCTGCTGGAGCTAAAGACTCCCGGGCTAATGTTTTCGTTGCTAGCGAGCTGAGGCAGTGTGTCGCTGCTGGAAAGACTTCTGGACTAACGTTTTCATTGCTAGCGAGGTGAGGCAGTGTGTCGCTGCTGAAGCTAAAGACTTCCGGACTAACGTTTTCATTGCTAGCGAGCTGAGGCTGTGTGTCGCTGCTGGAGCTAAAGACTCCCGGACTAACGTTTTCGTTGCTAGCGAGCTGAGGCAGTGTGTCGCTGCTGAAGCTAAAGACTTCTGGACTAACGTTTTCATTGCTAGCGAGCTGAGGCAGTGTGTCGCTGCTGGAGCTAAAGACTCCCGGACTAACGTTTTCGTTGCTAGCGAGCTGAGGCAGTGTGTCGCTGCTGGAGCTAAAGACTCCCGGGCTAATTTTTTCATTGCTACCGAGCTGAGGCAGTGTGTCGCTGCTGAAGCTAAAGACTTCCGGACCAATGTTTTCGTTGCTAGCAAGCTGAGGCAGTGTGTCGCTGCTGAAGCTAAAGACTTCTGGACTATCGTATTCGTTGCTAGCGAGCTGAGACAGTGTGTCGCTGCTGAAGCTAAAGACTTCCGGACTAATGTTTTCATTGCTAGCAAGCTGAGGCAGTGTGTCGCTGCTGGAGCTAAAGACTTCCGGACTAATGTTTTCGTTGCTAGCGAGCTGAGGCAGGCAGTGTGTCGCTGCTGGAGCTAAAGACTCCCGGACTAACATTTTCATTGCTAGCGAGCAGAGGCAGTGTGTCACTGCTGAAGCTAAAGACTTCCAGACTAATGTTTTCGTTGCTAGCGAGCTGAGGCAGTGTGTCGCTGCTGGAAAGACTTCTGGACTAACGTATTCGTTGCTAGCGAGCTGAGGCATTGTGTCGCTGCTGGAGCTAAAGACTCCCGTACTAACGTTTTCGTTGCTAGCGAGCTGAGGCAGTGTGTCACTGCTGGAGCTAAAGACTCCCGGGCTAATGTTTTCATTGCTAGTGAGCTGTGGCAGTGTGTCGCTGCTGAAGCTAAAGACTTCCGGACTAACGTTTTCGTTGCTAGCGAGCTGAGGCAGTGTGTCGCTGCTGGAGCTAAAGACTCCCGGACTAACGTTTTCGTTGCTAGCGAGCTGAGGCAGTGTGTCGCTGCTGGAAAGACTTCTGGACTAACGTTTTCATTGCTAGCGAGGTGAGGCAGTGTGTCGCTGCTGAAGCTAAAGACTTCCGGACTAACGTTTTCATTGCTAGCGAGCTGAGGCAGTGTGTCGCTGCTGGAAAGACTTCTGGACTAACGTTTTCGTTGCTAGCGAGCTGAGACAGTGTGTCGCTGCTGAAGCTAAAGACTTCTGGACTAACGTTTTCATTGCTAGCGAGCTGATGCAGTGTGTCGCTGCTGGAGCTATAGACTCCCGGGCTAACGCTTTCGTTGCTAGCGAGATGAGGCAGTGTGTCTCTACTGGAGCTAAAGACTCCCGGGCTAACGTTTTCGTTGCTAGCTAGCTGAGGCAGTGT
Source organism: Lampris incognitus (assembly GCF_029633865.1). Classification (NCBI taxonomy): domain Eukaryota; kingdom Metazoa; phylum Chordata; class Actinopteri; order Lampriformes; family Lampridae; genus Lampris; species Lampris incognitus. Next base: position 74,034,363 of record NC_079211.1, read on the forward strand.
GTCGCTGCTGGAGCTAAAGAATCCCGGGCTAATGTTTTCGTTGCTAGCGAGCTGAGGCAGTGTGTCGCTGCTGGAAAGACTTCTGGACTAACGTTTTCATTGCTAGCGAGGTGAGGCAGTGTGTCACTGCTGAAGCTAAAGACTTCCGGACTAACGTTTTCATTGCTAGCGAGCTGAGGCTGTGTGTCGCTGCTGGAGCTAAAGACTCCCGGACTAACGTTTTCGTTGCTAGCGAGCTGAGGCAGTGTGTCGCTGCTGAAGCTAAAGACTTCCGGACTAACGTTTTCATTGCTAGCGAGCTGAGGCAGTGTGTCGCTGCTGGAGCTAAAGACTCCCGGACTAACGTTTTCGTTGCTAGCGAGCTGAGGCAGTGTGTCGCTGCTGAAACTAAAGACTTCCGGACTAATGTTGTCGTTGCTAGCGAGCTGAGGTAGTGTGTCTCTGCTGAAGCTAAAGATTTCTGCACTAATGTATTCGTTGCTAGCGAGCTGAGGCAGTGTGTCGCTGCTGAAGCTAAAGACTTCCGGACCAACGTTTTCATTGCTAGCGAGCTGATGCAGTGTGTCGCTGCTGGAGCTATAGACTCCCGGGCTAACGCTTTCGTTGCTAGCGAGATGAGGCAGTGTGTCTCTACTGGAGCTAAAGACTCCCGGGCTAACGTTTTCGTTGCTAGCTAGCTGAGGCAGTGTGTCGCTGCTGGAGCTAAAGACTCCCGGGCTAATGTTTTCGTTGCTAGCGAGCTGAGGCAGTGTGTCGCTGCTGGAAAGACTTCTGGACTAACGTTTTCATTGCTAGCGAGGTGAGGCAGTGTGTCGCTGCTGAAGCTAAAGACTTCCGGACTAACGTTTTCATTGCTAGCGAGCTGAGGCTGTGTGTCGCTGCTGGAGCTAAAGACTCCCGGACTAACGTTTTCGTTGCTAGCGAGCTGAGGCAGTGTGTCGCTGCTGAAGCTAAAGACTTCTGGACTAACGTTTTCATTGCTAGCGAGCTGAGGCAGTGTGTCGCTGCTGGAGCTAAAGACTCCCGGACTAACGTTTTCGTTGCTAGCGAGCTGAGGCAGTGTGTCGCTGCTGGAGCTAAAGACTCCCGGGCTAATTTTTTCATTGCTACCGAGCTGAGGCAGTGTGTCGCTGCTGAAGCTAAAGACTTCCGGACCAATGTTTTCGTTGCTAGCGAGCTGAGGCAGTGTGTCGCTGCTGAAGCTAAAGACTTCTGGACTATCGTATTCGTTGCTAGCGAGCTGAGACAGTGTGTCGCTGCTGAAGCTAAAGACTTCCGGACTAATGTTTTCATTGCTAGCGAGCTGAGGCAGTGTGTCGCTGCTGGAGCTAAAGACTTCCGGACTAATGTTTTCGTTGCTAGCGAGCTGAGGCAGGCAGTGTGTCGCTGCTGGAGCTAAAGACTCCCGGACTAACATTTTCATTGCTAGCGAGCAGAGGCAGTGTGTCACTGCTGAAGCTAAAGACTTCCAGACTAATGTTTTCGTTGCTAGCGAGCTGAGGCAGTGTGTCGCTGCTGGAAAGACTTCTGGACTAACGTATTCGTTGCTAGCGAGCTGAGGCAGTGTGTCGCTGCTGGAGCTAAAGACTCCCGTACTAACGTTTTCGTTGCTAGCGAGCTGAGGCAGTGTGTCACTGCTGGAGCTAAAGACTCCCGGGCTAATGTTTTCATTGCTAGTGAGCTGTGGCAGTGTGTCGCTGCTGAAGCTAAAGACTTCCGGACTAACGTTTTCGTTGCTAGCGAGCTGAGGCAGTGTGTCGCTGCTGGAGCTAAAGACTCCCGGACTAACATTTTCGTTGCTAGCGAGCTGAGGCAGTGTGTCGCTGCTGGAAAGACTTCTGGACTAACGTTTTCATTGCTAGCGAGGTGAGGCAGTGTGTCGCTGCTGAAGCTAAAGACTTCCGGACTAACGTTTTCATTGCTATTGAGCTGAGGCTGTGTGTCGCTGCTGGAGCTAAAGACTCCCGGACTAACGTTTTCGTTGCTAGCGAGCTGAGGCAGTGTGTCGCTGCTGAAGCTAAAGACTTCCGGACTAACGTTTTCATTGCTAGCGAGCTGAGGCAGTGTGTCGCTGCTGGAGCTAAAGACTTCTGGACTATCGTATTCGTTGCTAGCGAGCTGAGGCAGTGTGTCGCTGCTGAAGCTAAAGACTCCCGGACTAACATTTTCATTGCTAGGGAGCAGAGGCAGTGTGTCGCTGCTGAAGCTAAAGACTTCCAGACTAATGTTTTCGTTGCTAGCGAGCTGAGGCAGTGTGTCGCTGCTGGAAAGACTTCTGGACTAACGTATTCGTTGCTAGCGAGCTGAGGCAGTGTGTCGCTGCTGGAGCCAAAGACTCCCGTACTAACGTTTTCGTTGCTAGCGAGCTGAGGCAGTGTGTCACTGCTGGAGCTAAAGACTCCCGGGCTAATGTTTTCATTGCTAGTGAGCTGTGGCAGTGTGTCGCTGCTGAAGCTAAAGACTTCCGGACCAACGTTTTCATTGCTAGCGAGCTGAGGCAGTGTGTCGCTGCTGGAGCTAAAGACTCCCGGACTAACGTTTTCGTTGCTAGCGAGCTGAGGCAGTGTGTCGCTGCTGAAACTAAAGACTTCCGGACTAATGTTGTCGTTGCTAGCGAGCTGAGGTAGTGTGTCTCTGCTGAAGCTAAAGATTTCTGCACTAATGTATTCGTTGCTAGCGAGCTGAGGCAGTGTGTCGCTGCTGAAGCTAAAGACTTCCGGACCAACGTTTTCATTGCTAGCGAGCTGAGGCAGTGTGTCGCTGCTGGAGCTAAAGACTCGCGGGCTAATGTTTTCATTGCTAGCGAGCTGAGGCAGTGTGTCGCTGCTGAAGCTAAAGACTTCCGGACTAACGTTTTCATTGCTAGCGAGCTGAGGCAGTGTGTCGCTGCTCGAGCTAAAGACTCCCGGACTAACGTTTTCGTTGCTAGCGAGCTGAGGCAATGTGTCGCTGCTGGAAAGTCTTCTGGACTAACGTTTTCGTTGCTAGAGAGCTGAGGCAGTGTGCCGCTGCTGAAGCTAAAGCCTTCCGGACTAACGTTTTCATTGCTAGCGAGCTGAGGCAGTGTGTCGCTGCTGGAGCTAAAGACTCCCGGGCTAACGTGTTCGTTGCTATCTAGCTAAGGCAGTGTGTCGCTGCTGCAGCTTAAGACTCCCGGACTAACGTTGTCGTTGCTAGCTAGCAGAGGCAGTGTGTCGCTGCTACAGCTAAAGACTCCCGGACTAACGTTTTCGTTGCCAGCTAGCAGAGGCAGTGTGTCGCTGCTGGAGCTAAACACTTCCGGACTAATGTTTTTGTTGCTAGCTAGCAGAGGCAGTGTGTCGCTGCTGGAGCTAAAGACTTCCGGACTAAAGTTTTCGTTGCTAGCGAGCTGAGGCAGTGTGTCGCTGCTGAAGCTAAAGACTTCCGGACCAATGTTTTCGTTGCTAGCGAGCTGAGGCAGTGTGTCGCTGCTGAAGCTAAAGACTTCCGGACTGACGTTTTCATTGCTAGCGAGCTGAGGCAGTGTGTCGCTGCTGGAGCTAAAGACTTCCGGACTAATTTTTTTGTAGCTAGCGAGCAGAGGCAGTGTGTCGCTGCTGGAGCTAAAGACTTCCGGACTAACGTTTTCGTTGCTAGCGAGCTGAGGCAGTGTGTCGCTGCTGAAGCTAAAGACTTCCGGACTATCGTATTTGTTGCTAGCGAGCTGAGGCAGTTTGTCGCTGCTGAAGCTAAAGACTTCCGGACTAACGTTTTCGTTGCTAGCGAGCTGAGGCAGTGTGTCGCTGCTGAAGCTAAAGACTTCCGGACTAACGTTTTCATTGCTAGCGAGCTGAGGCAGTGTGTCGCTGCTGAAGCTAAAGACTTCCGGACTAATGTTTTCGTTGCTAGCGAGCTGAGGCAGTGTGTCCCTGCTGGAGCTAAAGACTTCCGGACTAATTTTTTTGTAGCTAGCGAGCAGAGTCAGTGTGTCGCTGCTGGAGCTAAAGACTTCCGGGCTAACGTTTTCGTTGCTAGTGAGCTGAGGCAGTGTGTCGCTGCTGAAGCTAAAGACTCCCGGACCAATGTTTTCGTTGCTACCGAGCTGAGGCAGTGTGTCGCTGATGTAAAGACTTCTGGACTAACGTTTTCGTTGCTAGCGAGCTGAGACAGTGTGTCACTGCTGAAGCTAAAGACTTCCGGACTGACGTTTTCATTGCTAGCGAGCTGAGGCAGTGTGTCGCTGCTGGAGCTAAAGACTTCCGGACTAATTTTTTTTTGTAGCTAGTGAGCAGAGGCAGTGTGTCGCTGCTGGAGCTAAAGACTTCCGGACTATCGTTTTCGTTGCTAGTGACCTGAGGCAGTGTGTCGCTGCTGAAGCTAAAGACTTCCGGACCAATGTTTTCGTTGCTACCGAGCTGAGGCAGTGTGTCGCTGATGTAAAGACTTCTGGACTAACGTTATCGTTGCTAGCGAGCTCAGACAGTGTGTCGCTGCTGAAGCTAAAGACTCCCGGGCTAACGTTTTCGTTGTTAGCTAGCAGAGGCAGTGTCGCTGCGGAAGCTAAAGACTTCCGGACTAACGTTTTCATTGCTATCTAGCTGAGGCAGTGTGTCGCTGCTGGAGCTAAAGACTTCTGGACTATCGTATTCGTTGCTAGCGAGCTGAGGCAGTGTGTCGCTGCTGAAGCTAAAGACTTCCGGACTAACGTTTTCATTGCTAGCGAGCTGAGGCAGTGTGTCGCTGCTGGAGCTAAAGACTCCCGGGCTAACGTTTTCATTGCTATCTAGCTGAGGCAGTGTGTCGCTGCTGCAGCTTAAGACTCCCGGACTAACGTTGTCGTTGCTAGCTAGTAGAGGCAGTGTGTCGCTGCTACAGCTAAAGACTCCCGGACTAACGTTTTCGTTGCCAGCTAGCAGAGGCAGTGTGTCGCTGCTGGAGCTAAAGACTTCCGGATTAATTTTTTTGTAGCTAGCAAGCAGAGGCAGTGTGTCGCTGCTGGAAAGACTTCTGGACTAACGTTTTCATTGCTAGCGAGGTGAGGCAGTGTGTCGCTGCTGGAAAGACTTCTGGACTAACGTTTTCATTGCTAGCGAGGTGAGGCAGTGTGTCGCTGCTGAAGCTAAAGACTTCCGGACTAACGTTTTCATTGCTAGCGAGCTGAGGCTGTGTGTCGCTGCTGGAGCTAAAGACTCCCGGACTAACGTTTTCGTTGCTAGCGAGCTGAGGCAGTGTGTCGCTGCTGAAGCTAAAGACTTCTGGACTAACGTTTTCATTGCTAGCGAGCTGAGGCAGTGTGTCGCTGCTGGAGCTAAAGACTCCCGGACTAACGTTTTCGTTGCTAGCGAGCTGAGGCAGTGTGTCGCTGCTGGAGCTAAAGACTCCCGGGCTAATTTTTTCATTGCTACCGAGCTGAGGCAGTGTGTCGCTGCTGAAGCTAAAGACTTCCGGACCAATGTTTTCGTTGCTAGCGAGCTGAGGCAGTGTGTCGCTGCTGAAGCTAAAGACTTCTGGACTATCGTATTCGTTGCTAGCAAGCTGAGACAGTGTGTCGCTGCTGAAGCTAAAGACTTCCGGACTAATGTTTTCATTGCTAGCGAGCTGAGGCAGTGTGTCGCTGCTGGAGCTAAAGACTTCCGGACTAATGTTTTCGTTGCTAGCGAGCTGAGGCAGGCAGTGTGTCGCTGCTGGAGCTAAAGACTCCCGGACTAACATTTTCATTGCTAGCGAGCAGAGGCAGTGTGTCACTGCTGAAGCTAAAGACTTCCAGACTAATGTTTTCGTTGCTAGCGAGCTGAGGCAGTGTGTCGCTGCTGGAAAGACTTCTGGACTAACGTATTCGTTGCTAGCGAGCTGAGGCAGTGTGTCGCTGCTGGAGCTAAAGACTCCCGTACTAACGTTTTCGTTGCTAGCGAGCTGAGGCAGTGTGTCACTGCTGGAGCTAAAGACTCCCGGGCTAATGTTTTCATTGCTAGTGAGCTGTGGCAGTGTGTCGCTGCTGAAGCTAAAGACTTCCGGACTAACGTTTTCGTTGCTAGTGAGCTGAGGCAGTGTGTCGCTGCTGGAGCTAAAGACTCCCGGACTAACGTTTTCGTTGCTAGCGAGCTGAGGCAGTGTGTCGCTGCTGGAAAGACTTCTGGACTAACGTTTTCATTGCTAGCGAGGTGAGGCAGTGTGTCGCTGCTGAAGCTAAAGACTTCCGGACTAACGTTTTCATTGCTAGCGAGCTGAGGCTGTGTGTCGCTGCTGGAGCTAAAGACTCCCGGACTAACGTTTTCGTTGCTAGCGAGCTGAGGCAGTGTGTCGCTGCTGAAGCTAAAGACTTCCGGATTAATTTTTTTGTAGCTAGCAAGCAGAGGCAGTGTGTCGCTGCTGGAAAGACTTCTGGACTAACGTTTTCATTGCTAGCGAGGTGAGGCAGTGTGTCGCTGCTGGAAAGACTTCTGGACTAACGTTTTCATTGCTAGCGAGGTGAGGCAGTGTGTCGCTGCTGAAGCTAAAGACTTCCGGACTAACGTTTTCATTGCTAGCGAGCTGAGGCTGTGTGTCGCTGCTGGAGCTAAAGACTCCCGGACTAACGTTTTCGTTGCTAGCGAGCTGAGGCAGTGTGTCGCTGCTGAAGCTAAAGACTTCTGGACTAACGTTTTCATTGCTAGCGAGCTGAGGCAGTGTGTCGCTGCTGGAGCTAAAGACTCCCGGACTAACGTTTTCGTTGCTAGCGAGCTGAGGCAATGTGTCGCTGCTGGAGCTAAAGACTCCCGGGCTAATTTTTTCATTGCTACCGAGCTGAGGCAGTGTGTCGCTGCTGAAGCTAAAGACTTCCGGACCAATGTTTTCGTTGCTAGCGAGCTGAGGCAGTGTGTCGCTGCTGAAGCTAAAGACTTCTGGACTATCGTATTCGTTGCTAGCAAGCTGAGACAGTGTGTCGCTGCTGAAGCTAAAGACTTCCGGACTAATGTTTTCATTGCTAGCGAGCTGAGGCAGTGTGTCGCTGCTGGAGCTAAAGACTTCCGGACTAATGTTTTCGTTGCTAGCGAGCTGAGGCAGGCAGTGTGTCGCTGCTGGAGCTAAAGACTCCCGGACTAACATTTTCATTGCTAGCGAGCAGAGGCAGTGTGTCACTGCTGAAGCTAAAGACTTCCAGACTAATGTTTTCGTTGCTAGCGAGCTGAGGCAGTGTGTCGCTGCTGGAAAGACTTCTGGACTAACGTATTCGTTGCTAGCGAGCTGAGGCAGTGTGTCGCTGCTGGAGCTAAAGACTCCCGTACTAACGTTTTCGTTGCTAGCGAGCTGAGGCAGTGTGTCACTGCTGGAGCTAAAGACTCCCGGGCTAATGTTTTCATTGCTAGTGAGCTGTGGCAGTGTGTCGCTGCTGAAGCTAAAGACTTCCGGACTAACGTTTTCGTTGCTAGTGAGCTGAGGCAGTGTGTCGCTGCTGGAGCTAAAGACTCCCGGACTAACGTTTTCGTTGCTAGCGAGCTGAGGCAGTGTGTCGCTGCTGGAAAGACTTCTGGACTAACGTTTTCATTGCTAGCGAGGTGAGGCAGTGTGTCGCTGCTGAAGCTAAAGACTTCCGGACTAACGTTTTCATTGCTAGCGAGCTGAGGCTGTGTGTCGCTGCTGGAGCTAAAGACTCCCGGACTAACGTTTTCGTTGCTAGCGAGCTGAGGCAGTGTGTCGCTGCTGAAGCTAAAGACTTCCGGACTAACGTTTTCATTGCTAGCGAGCTGAGGCAGTGTGTCGCTGCTGGAGCTAAAGACTTCTGGACTATCGTATTCGTTGCTAGCGAGCTGAGGCAGTGTGTCGCTGCTGAAGCTAAAGACTCCCGGACTAACATTTTCATTGCTAGCGAGCAGAGGCAGTGTGTCGCTGCTGAAGCTAAAGACTTCCAGACTAATGTTTTCGTTGCTAGCGAGCTGAGGCAGTGTGTCGCTGCTGGAAAGACTTCTGGACTAACGTATTCGTTGCTAGCGAGCTGAGGCAGTGTGTCGCTGCTGGAGCCAAAGACTCCCGTACTAACGTTTTCGTTGCTAGCGAGCTGAGGCAGTGTGTCACTGCTGGAGCTAAAGACTCCCGGGCTAATGTTTTCATTGCTAGCGAGCTGAGGCAGTGTGTCGCTGCTGGAGCTAAAGACTCCCGGACTAACGTTTTCGTTGCTAGCGAGCTGAGGCAGTGTGTCGCTGCTGAAACTAAAGACTTCCGGACTAATGTTGTCGTTGCTAGCGAGCTGAGGCAGTGTGTCGCTGCTGGAGCTAAAGACTCCCGGGCTAACGTGTTCGTTGCTATCTAGCTAAGGCAGTGTGTCGCTGCTGCAGCTTAAGACTCCCGGACTAACGTTGTCGTTGCTAGCTAGCAGAGGCAGTGTGTCGCTGCTACAGCTAAAGACTCCCGGACTAACGTTTTCGTTGCCAGCTAGCAGAGGCAGTGTGTCGCTGCTGGAGCTAAACACTTCCGGACTAATGTTTTTGTTGCTAGCTAGCAGAGGCAGTGTGTCGCTGCTGGAGCTAAAGACTTCCGGACTAACGTTTTCGTTGCTAGCGAGCTGAGGCAGTGTGTCGCTGCTGATGCTAAAGACTTCCGGACCAATGTTTTCGTTGCTAGCGAGCTGAGGCAGTGTGTCGCTGCTGAAGCTAAAGACTTCCGGAATGACGTTTTCATTGCTAGCGAGCTGAGGCAGTGTGTCGCTGCTGGGGCTAAAGACTTCCGGACTAATTTTTTTGTAGCTAGCGAGCAGAGGCAGTGTGTCGCTGCTGGAGCTAAAGACTTCCGGACTAACGTTTTCGTTGCTAGCGAGCTGAGGCAGTGTGTCGCTGCTGAAGCTAAAGACTTCCGGACTATCGTATTTGTTGCTAGCGAGCTGAGGCAGTTTGTCGCTGCTGAAGCTAAAGACTTCCGGACTAATTTTTTTGTAGCTAGCGAGCAGAGTCAGTGTGTCGCTGATGTAAAGACTTCTGGACTAATGTTTTCGTTGCTAGCGAGCTGAGACAGTGTGTCACTGCTGAAGCTAAAGACTTCCGGACTGACGTTTTCATTGCTAGCGAGCTGAGGCAGTGTGTCGCTGCTGGAGCTAAAGACTTCCGGACTAATTTTTTTTTGTAGCTAGTGAGCAGAGGCAGTGTGTCGCTGCTGGAGCTAAAGACTTCCGGACTATCGTTTTCGTTGCTAGTGACCTGAGGCAGTGTGTCGCTGCTGAAGCTAAAGACTTCCGGACCAATGTTTTCGTTGCTACCGAGCTGAGGCAGTGTGTCGCTGATGTAAAGACTTCTGGACTAACGTTATCGTTGCTAGCGAGCTCAGACAGTGTGTCGCTGCTGAAGCTAAAGACTCCCGGGCTAACGTTTTCGTTGCTAGCTAGCAGAGGCAGTGTGTCGCTGCTGGAAAGACTTCTGGACTAACGTTTTCGTTGCTAGCGAGCTGAGGCAGTGTCGCTGCGGAAGCTAAAGACTTCCGGACTAACGTTTTCATTGCTATCTAGCTGAGGCAGTGTGTCGCTGCTGGAGCTAAAGACTTCCAGACTAACGTTTTCATTGCTAGCGAGCTGAGGCAGTGTGTCGCTGCTGGAGCTAAAGACTCCCGGACTAACGTTTTCATTGCTATCTAGCTGAGGCAGTGTGTCGCTGCTGCAGCTTAAGACTCCCGGACTAACGTTGTCGTTGCTAGCTAGCAGAGGCAGTGTGTCGCTGCTACAGCTAAAGACTCCCGGACTAACGTTTTCATTGCTATCTAGCTGAGGCAGTGTGTCGCTGCTGCAGCTTAAGACTCCCGGACTAACGTTGTCGTTGCTAGCTAGCAGAGGCAGTGTGTCGCTGCTACAGCTAAAGACTCCCGGACTAACGTTTTCGTTGCCAGCTAGCAGAGGCAGTGTGTCGCTGCTGGAGCTAAAGACTTCCGGATTAATTTTTTTGTAGCTAGCAAGCAGAGGCAGTGTGTCGCTGCTGGAGCTAAAGATTCCCGGGCTAATGTTTTCATTGCTACCGAGCTGAGGCAGTGTGTCGCTGCTGAAGCTAAAGACTTCCGGACCAATGTTTTCGTTGCTAGCGAGCTGAGGCAGTGTGTTGCTGCTGAAGCTAAAGACTTCTGGACTATCGTATTCGTTGCTAGCGAGCTGAGGCAGTGTGTCGCTGCTGAAGCTAAAGACTTCCGGACTAATGTTTTCATTGCTAGCGAGCTGAGGCAGTGTGTCGCTGCTGGAGCTAAAGACTTCCGGACTAATGTTTTCGTTGCTAGCGAGCTGAGGCAGGCAGTGTGTCGCTGCTGGAGCTAAAGACTCCCGGACTAACATTTTCATTGCTAGCGAGCAGAGGCAGTGTGTCGCTGCTGAAGCTAAAGGCTTCCAGACTAATGTTTTCGTTGCTAGCGAGCTGAGGCAGTGTGTCGCTGCTGGAAAGACTTCTGGACTAACGTATTCGTTGCTAGCGAGCTGAGGCAGTGTGTCGCTGCTGGAGCTAAAGACTCCCATACTAACGTTTTCGTTGCTAGCGAGCTGAGGTAGTGTGTCACTGCTGGAGTTAAAGACTCCCGGGCTAATGTTTTCATTGCTAGTGAGCTGTGGCAGTGTGTCGCTGCTGAAGCTAAAGACTTCCGGACTAACGTTTTCGTTGCTAGCGAGCTGAGGCAGTGTGTCGCTGCTGGAGCTAAAGACTCCCGGACTAACGTTTTCGTTGCTAGCGAGCTGAGGCAGTGTGTCGCTGCTGGAAAGACTTCTGGACTAACGTTTTCATTGCTAGCGAGGTGAGGCAGTGTGTCGCTGCTGAAGCTAAAGACTTCCGGACTAACGTTTTCGTTGCTAGCGAGCTGAGGCAGTGTGTCACTGCTGGAGCTAAAGACTCCCGGGCTAATGTTTTCATTGCTAGCGAGCTGAGGCAGTGTGTCGCTGCTGGAGCTAAAGACTCCCGGACTAACGTTTTCGTTGCTAGCGAGCTGAGGCAGTGTGTCGCTGCTGAAACTAAAGACTTCCGGACTAATGTTGTCGTTGCTAGCGAGCTGAGGCAGTGTGTCGCTGCTGGAGCTAAAGACTCCCGGGCTAACGTGTTCGTTGCTATCTAGCTAAGGCAGTGTGTCGCTGCTGCAGCTTAAGACTCCCGGACTAACGTTGTCGTTGCTAGCTAGCAGAGGCAGTGTGTCGCTGCTACAGCTAAAGACTCCCGGACTAACGTTTTCGTTGCCAGCTAGCAGAGGCAGTGTGTCGCTGCTGGAGCTAAACACTTCCGGACTTATGTTTTTGTTGCTAGCTAGCAGAGGCAGTGTGTCGCTGCTGGAGCTAAAGACTTCCGGACTAACGTTTTCGTTGCTAGCGAGCTGAGGCAGTGTGTCGCTGCTGATGCTAAAGACTTCCGGACCAATGTTTTCGTTGCTAGCGAGCTGAGGCAGTGTGTCGCTGCTGAAGCTAAAGACTTCCGGACTGACGTTTTCATTGCTAGCGAGCTGAGGCAGTGTGTCGCTGCTGGGGCTAAAGACTTCCGGACTAATTTTTTTGTAGCTAGCGAGCAGAGGCAGTGTGTCGCTGCTGGAGCTAAAGACTTCCGGACTAACGTTTTCGTTGCTAGCGAGCTGAGGCAGTGTGTCGCTGCTGAAGCTAAAGACTTCCGGACTAATTTTTTTGTAGCTAGCGAGCAGAGTCAGTGTGTCACTGCTGGAGCTAAAGACTTCCGGGCTAACGTTTTCGTTGCTAGTGAGCTGAGGCAGTGTGTCGCTGCTGAAGCTAAAGACTTCCGGACCAATGTTTTCGTTGCTACCGAGCTGAGGCAGTGTGTCGCTGATGTAAAGACTTCTGGACTAATGTTTTCGTTGCTAGCGAGCTGAGACAGTGTGTCACTGCTGAAGCTAAAGACTTCCGGACTGACGTTTTCATTGCTAGCGAGCTGAGGCAGTGTGTCGCTGCTGGAGCTAAAGACTTCCGGACTAATTTTTTTTTGTAGCTAGTGAGCAGAGGCAGTGTGTCGCTGCTGGAGCTAAAGACTTCCGGACTATCGTTTTCGTTGCTAGTGACCTGAGGCAGTGTGTCGCTGCTGAAGCTAAAGACTTCCGGACCAATGTTTTCGTTGCTACCGAGCTGAGGCAGTGTGTCGCTGATGTAAAGACTTCTGGACTAACGTTATCGTTGCTAGCGAGCTCAGACAGTGTGTCGCTGCTGAAGCTAAAGACTCCCGGGCTAACGTTTTCGTTGCTAGCTAGCAGAGGCAGTGTGTCGCTGCTGGAAAGACTTCTGGACTAACGTTTTCGTTGCTAGCGAGCTGAGGCAGTGTCGCTGCGGAAGCTAAAGACTTCCGGACTAACGTTTTCATTGCTATCTAGCTGAGGCAGTGTGTCGCTGCTGGAGCTAAAGACTTCCAGACTAACGTTTTCATTGCTAGCGAGCTGAGGCAGTGTGTCGCTGCTGGAGCTAAAGACTCCCGGACTAACGTTTTCATTGCTATCTAGCTGAGGCAGTGTGTCGCTGCTGCAGCTTAAGACTCCCGGACTAACGTTGTCGTTGCTAGCTAGCAGAGGCAGTGTGTCGCTGCTACAGCTAAAGACTCCCGGACTAACGTTTTCATTGCTATCTAGCTGAGGCAGTGTGTCGCTGCTGCAGCTTAAGACTCCCGGACTAACGTTGTCGTTGCTAGCTAGCAGAGGCAGTGTGTCGCTGCTACAGCTAAAGACTCCCGGACTAACGTTTTCGTTGCCAGCTAGCAGAGGCAGTGTGTCGCTGCTGGAGCTAAAGACTTCCGGATTAATTTTTTTGTAGCTAGCAAGCAGAGGCAGTGTGTCGCTGCTGGAGCTAAAGACTCCCGGGCTAATGTTTTCATTGCTACCGAGCTGAGGCAGTGTGTCGCTGCTGAAGCTAAAGACTTCCGGACCAATGTTTTCGTTGCTAGCGAGCTGAGGCAGTGTGTTGCTGCTGAAGCTAAAGACTTCTGGACTATCGTATTCGTTGCTAGCGAGCTGAGGCAGTGTGTCGCTGCTGAAGCTAAAGACTTCCGGACTAATGTTTTCATTGCTAGCGAGCTGAGGCAGTGTGTCGCTGCTGGAGCTAAAGACTTCCGGACTAATGTTTTCGTTGCTAGCGAGCTGAGGCAGGCAGTGTGTCGCTGCTGGAGCTAAAGACTCCCGGACTAACATTTTCATTGCTAGCGAGCAGAGGCAGTGTGTCGCTGCTGAAGCTAAAGGCTTCCAGACTAATGTTTTCGTTGCTAGCGAGCTGAGGCAGTGTGTCGCTGCTGGAAAGACTTCTGGACTAACGTATTCGTTGCTAGCGAGCTGAGGCAGTGTGTCGCTGCTGGAGCTAAAGACTCCCGTACTAACGTTTTCGTTGCTAGCGAGCTGAGGTAGTGTGTCACTGCTGGAGTTAAAGACTCCCGGGCTAATGTTTTCATTGCTAGTGAGCTGTGGCAGTGTGTCGCTGCTGAAGCTAAAGACTTCCGGACTAACGTTTTCGTTGCTAGCGAGCTGAGGCAGTGTGTCGCTGCTGGAGCTAAAGACTCCCGGACTAACGTTTTCGTTGCTAGCGAGCTGAGGCAGTGTGTCGCTGCTGGAAAGACTTCTGGACTAACGTTTTCATTGCTAGCGAGGTGAGGCAGTGTGTCGCTGCTGAAGCTAAAGACTTCCGGACTAACGTTTTCATTGCTAGCGAGCTGAGGCTGTGTGTCGCTGCTGGAGCTAAAGACTCCCGGACTAACGTTTTCGTTGCTAGCGAGCTGAGGCAGTGTGTCGCTGCTGAAGCTAAAGACTTCCGGACTAACGTTTTCATTGCTAGCGAGCTGAGGCAGTGTGTCGCTGCTGGAGCTAAAGACTCCCGGACTAACGTTTTCGTTGCTAGCGAGCTGAGGCAGTGTGTCGCTGCTGGAGCTAAAGACTCCCGGGCTAATGTTTTCATTGCTACCGAGCTGAGGCAGTGTGTCGCTGCTGAAGCTAAAGACTTCCGGACCAATGTTTTCGTTGCTAGCGAGCTGAGGCAGTGTGTCGCTGCTGAAGCTAAAGACTTCTGGACTATCGTATTCGTTGCTAGCGAGCTGAGGCAGTGTGTCGCTGCTGAAGCTAAAGACTTCCGGACTAATGTTTTCATTGCTAGCGAGCTGAGGCAGTGTGTCGCTGCTGGAGCTAAAGACTTCCGGACTAATGTTTTCGTTGCTAAAGAGCTGAGGCAGTGTGTCGCTGCTGGAGCTAAAGACTCCCGGACTAACATTTTCATTGCTAGCGAGCAGAGGCAGTGTGTCGCTGCTGAAGCTAAAGACTTCCAGACTAATGTTTTCGTTGCTAGCGAGCTGAGGCAGTGTGTCGCTGCTGGAAAGACTTCTGGACTAAGGTATTCGTTGCTAGCGAGCTGAGGCAGTGTGTCGCTGCTGGAGCTAAAGACTCCCGGACTAACGTTTTCATTGCTATCTAGCTGAGGCAGTGTGTCGCTGCTGCAGCTTAAGACTCCCGGACTAACGTTGTCGTTGCTAGCTAGCAGAGGCAGTGTGTCGCTGCTACAGCTAAAGACTCCCGGACTAACGTTTTCATTGCTATCTAGCTGAGGCAGTGTGTCGCTGCTGCAGCTTAAGACTCCCGGACTAACGTTGTCGTTGCTAGCTAGCAGAGGCAGTGTGTCGCTGCTACAGCTAAAGACTCCCGGGCTAACGTGTTCGTTGCTATCTAGCTAAGGCAGTGTGTCGCTGCTGCAGCTTAAGACTCCCGGACTAACGTTGTCGTTGCTAGCTAGCAGAGGCAGTGTGTCGCTGCTACAGCTAAAGACTCCCGGACTAACGTTTTCGTTGCCAGCTAGCAGAGGCAGTGTGTCGCTGCTGGAGCTAAACACTTCCGGACTTATGTTTTTGTTGCTAGCTAGCAGAGGCAGTGTGTCGCTGCTGGAGCTAAAGACTTCCGGACTAACGTTTTCGTTGCTAGCGAGCTGAGGCAGTGTGTCGCTGCTGATGCTAAAGACTTCCGGACCAATGTTTTCGTTGCTAGCGAGCTGAGGCAGTGTGTCGCTGCTGAAGCTAAAGACTTCCGGACTGACGTTTTCATTGCTAGCGAGCTGAGGCAGTGTGTCGCTGCTGGGGCTAAAGACTTCCGGACTAATTTTTTTGTAGCTAGCGAGCAGAGGCAGTGTGTCGCTGCTGGAGCTAAAGACTTCCGGACTAACGTTTTCGTTGCTAGCGAGCTGAGGCAGTGTGTCGCTGCTGAAGCTAAAGACTTCCGGACTAATTTTTTTGTAGCTAGCGAGCAGAGTCAGTGTGTCACTGCTGGAGCTAAAGACTTCCGGGCTAACGTTTTCGTTGCTAGTGAGCTGAGGCAGTGTGTCGCTGCTGAAGCTAAAGACTTCCGGACCAATGTTTTCGTTGCTACCGAGCTGAGGCAGTGTGTCGCTGATGTAAAGACTTCTGGACTAATGTTTTCGTTGCTAGCGAGCTGAGACAGTGTGTCACTGCTGAAGCTAAAGACTTCCGGACTGACGTTTTCATTGCTAGCGAGCTGAGGCAGTGTGTCGCTGCTGGAGCTAAAGACTTCCGGACTAATTTTTTTTTGTAGCTAGTGAGCAGAGGCAGTGTGTCGCTGCTGGAGCTAAAGACTTCCGGACTATCGTTTTCGTTGCTAGTGACCTGAGGCAGTGTGTCGCTGCTGAAGCTAAAGACTTCCGGACCAATGTTTTCGTTGCTACCGAGCTGAGGCAGTGTGTCGCTGATGTAAAGACTTCTGGACTAACGTTATCGTTGCTAGCGAGCTCAGACAGTGTGTCGCTGCTGAAGCTAAAGACTCCCGGGCTAACGTTTTCGTTGCTAGCTAGCAGAGGCAGTGTGTCGCTGCTGGAAAGACTTCTGGACTAACGTTTTCGTTGCTAGCGAGCTGAGGCAGTGTCGCTGCGGAAGCTAAAGACTTCCGGACTAACGTTTTCATTGCTATCTAGCTGAGGCAGTGTGTCGCTGCTGGAGCTAAAGACTTCCAGACTAACGTTTTCATTGCTAGCGAGCTGAGGCAGTGTGTCGCTGCTGGAGCTAAAGACTCCCGGACTAACGTTTTCATTGCTATCTAGCTGAGGCAGTGTGTCGCTGCTGCAGCTTAAGACTCCCGGACTAACGTTGTCGTTGCTAGCTAGCAGAGGCAGTGTGTCGCTGCTACAGCTAAAGACTCCCGGACTAACGTTTTCATTGCTATCTAGCTGAGGCAGTGTGTCGCTGCTGCAGCTTAAGACTCCCGGACTAACGTTGTCGTTGCTAGCTAGCAGAGGCAGTGTGTCGCTGCTACAGCTAAAGACTCCCGGACTAACGTTTTCGTTGCCAGCTAGCAGAGGCAGTGTGTCGCTGCTGGAGCTAAAGACTTCCGGATTAATTTTTTTGTAGCTAGCAAGCAGAGGCAGTGTGTCGCTGCTGGAGCTAAAGACTCCCGGGCTAATGTTTTCATTGCTACCGAGCTGAGGCAGTGTGTCGCTGCTGAAGCTAAAGACTTCCGGACCAATGTTTTCGTTGCTAGCGAGCTGAGGCAGTGTGTTGCTGCTGAAGCTAAAGACTTCTGGACTATCGTATTCGTTGCTAGCGAGCTGAGGCAGTGTGTCGCTGCTGAAGCTAAAGACTTCCGGACTAATGTTTTCATTGCTAGCGAGCTGAGGCAGTGTGTCGCTGCTGGAGCTAAAGACTTCCGGACTAATGTTTTCGTTGCTAGCGAGCTGAGGCAGGCAGTGTGTCGCTGCTGGAGCTAAAGACTCCCGGACTAACATTTTCATTGCTAGCGAGCAGAGGCAGTGTGTCGCTGCTGAAGCTAAAGGCTTCCAGACTAATGTTTTCGTTGCTAGCGAGCTGAGGCAGTGTGTCGCTGCTGGAAAGACTTCTGGACTAACGTATTCGTTGCTAGCGAGCTGAGGCAGTGTGTCGCTGCTGGAGCTAAAGACTCCCGTACTAACGTTTTCGTTGCTAGCGAGCTGAGGTAGTGTGTCACTGCTGGAGTTAAAGACTCCCGGGCTAATGTTTTCATTGCTAGTGAGCTGTGGCAGTGTGTCGCTGCTGAAGCTAAAGACTTCCGGACTAACGTTTTCGTTGCTAGCGAGCTGAGGCAGTGTGTCGCTGCTGGAGCTAAAGACTCCCGGACTAACGTTTTCGTTGCTAGCGAGCTGAGGCAGTGTGTCGCTGCTGGAAAGACTTCTGGACTAACGTTTTCATTGCTAGCGAGGTGAGGCAGTGTGTCGCTGCTGAAGCTAAAGACTTCCGGACTAACGTTTTCATTGCTAGCGAGCTGAGGCTGTGTGTCGCTGCTGGAGCTAAAGACTCCCGGACTAACGTTTTCGTTGCTAGCGAGCTGAGGCAGTGTGTCGCTGCTGAAGCTAAAGACTTCCGGACTAACGTTTTCATTGCTAGCGAGCTGAGGCAGTGTGTCGCTGCTGGAGCTAAAGACTCCCGGACTAACGTTTTCGTTGCTAGCGAGCTGAGGCAGTGTGTCGCTGCTGGAGCTAAAGACTCCCGGGCTAATGTTTTCATTGCTACCGAGCTGAGGCAGTGTGTCGCTGCTGAAGCTAAAGACTTCCGGACCAATGTTTTCGTTGCTAGCGAGCTGAGGCAGTGTGTCGCTGCTGAAGCTAAAGACTTCTGGACTATCGTATTCGTTGCTAGCGAGCTGAGGCAGTGTGTCGCTGCTGAAGCTAAAGACTTCCGGACTAATGTTTTCATTGCTAGCGAGCTGAGGCAGTGTGTCGCTGCTGGAGCTAAAGACTTCCGGACTAATGTTTTCGTTGCTAAAGAGCTGAGGCAGTGTGTCGCTGCTGGAGCTAAAGACTCCCGGACTAACATTTTCATTGCTAGCGAGCAGAGGCAGTGTGTCGCTGCTGAAGCTAAAGACTTCCAGACTAATGTTTTCGTTGCTAGCGAGCTGAGGCAGTGTGTCGCTGCTGGAAAGACTTCTGGACTAAGGTATTCGTTGCTAGCGAGCTGAGGCAGTGTGTCGCTGCTGGAGCTAAAGACTCCCGGACTAACGTTTTCATTGCTATCTAGCTGAGGCAGTGTGTCGCTGCTGCAGCTTAAGACTCCCGGACTAACGTTGTCGTTGCTAGCTAGCAGAGGCAGTGTGTCGCTGCTACAGCTAAAGACTCCCGGACTAACGTTTTCATTGCTATCTAGCTGAGGCAGTGTGTCGCTGCTGCAGCTTAAGACTCCCGGACTAACGTTGTCGTTGCTAGCTAGCAGAGGCAGTGTGTCGCTGCTACAGCTAAAGACTCCCGGACTAACGTTTTCGTTGCCAGCTAGCAGAGGCAGTGTGTCGCTGCTGGAGCTAAAGACTTCCGGATTAATTTTTTTGTAGCTAGCAAGCAGAGGCAGTGTGTCGCTGCTGGAGCTAAAGACTCCCGGGCTAATGTTTTCATTGCTACCGAGCTGAGGCAGTGTGTCACTGCTGGAGTTAAAGACTCCCGGACTAACGTTTTCGTTGCTAGCGAGCTGAGGCAGTGTGTCGCTGCTGGAGCTAAAGACTCCCGGACTAACGTTTTCGTTGCTAGCGAGCTGAGGCAGTGTGTCGCTGCTGGAAAGACTTCTGGACTAACGTTTTCATTGCTAGCGAGGTGAGGCAGTGTGTCGCTGCTGAAGCTAAAGACTTCCGGACTAACGTTTTCGTTGCTAGCGAGCTGAGGCAGTGTGTCACTGCTGGAGCTAAAGACTCCCGGGCTAATGTTTTCATTGCTAGCGAGCTGAGGCAGTGTGTCGCTGCTGGAGCTAAAGACTCCCGGACTAACGTTTTCGTTGCTAGCGAGCTGAGGCAGTGTGTCGCTGCTGAAACTAAAGACTTCCGGACTAATGTTGTCGTTGCTAGCGAGCTGAGGCAGTGTGTCGCTGCTGGAGCTAAAGACTCCCGGGCTAACGTGTTCGTTGCTATCTAGCTAAGGCAGTGTGTCGCTGCTGCAGCTTAAGACTCCCGGACTAACGTTGTCGTTGCTAGCTAGCAGAGGCAGTGTGTCGCTGCTACAGCTAAAGACTCCCGGACTAACGTTTTCGTTGCCAGCTAGCAGAGGCAGTGTGTCGCTGCTGGAGCTAAACACTTCCGGACTAATGTTTTTGTTGCTAGCTAGCAGAGGCAGTGTGTCGCTGCTGGAGCTAAAGACTTCCGGACTAACGTTTTCGTTGCTAGCGAGCTGAGGCAGTGTGTCGCTGCTGATGCTAAAGACTTCCGGACCAATGTTTTCGTTGCTAGCGAGCTGAGGCAGTGTGTCGCTGCTGAAGCTAAAGACTTCCGGACTGACGTTTTCATTGCTAGCGAGCTGAGGCAGTGTGTCGCTGCTGGGGCTAAAGACTTCCGGACTAATTTTTTTGTAGCTAGCGAGCAGAGGCAGTGTGTCGCTGCTGGAGCTAAAGACTTCCGGACTAACGTTTTCGTTGCTAGCGAGCTGAGGCAGTGTGTCGCTGCTGAAGCTAAAGACTTCCGGACTATCGTATTTGTTGCTAGCGAGCTGAGGCAGTTTGTCGCTGCTGAAGCTAAAGACTTCCGGACTAATTTTTTTGTAGCTAGCGAGCAGAGTCAGTGTGTCACTGCTGGAGCTAAAGACTTCCGGGCTAACGTTTTCGTTGCTAGTGAGCTGAGGCAGTGTGTCGCTGCTGAAGCTAAAGACTTCCGGACCAATGTTTTCGTTGCTACCGAGCTGAGGCAGTGTGTCGCTGATGTAAAGACTTCTGGACTAATGTTTTCGTTGCTAGCGAGCTGAGACAGTGTGTCACTGCTGAAGCTAAAGACTTCCGGACTGACGTTTTCATTGCTAGCGAGCTGAGGCAGTGTGTCGCTGCGGGAGCTAAAGACTTCCGGACTAATTTTTTTTTGTAGCTAGTGAGCAGAGGCAGTGTGTCGCTGCTGGAGCTAAAGACTTCCGGACTATCGTTTTCGTTGCTAGTGACCTGAGGCAGTGTGTCGCTGCTGAAGCTAAAGACTTCCGGACCAATGTTTTCGTTGCTACCGAGCTGAGGCAGTGTGTCGCTGATGTAAAGACTTCTGGACTAACGTTATCGTTGCTAGCGAGCTCAGACAGTGTGTCGCTGCTGAAGCTAAAGACTCCCGGGCTAACGTTTTCGTTGCTAGCTAGCAGAGGCAGTGTGTCGCTGCTGGAAAGACTTCTGGACTAACGTTTTCGTTGCTAGCGAGCTGAGGCAGTGTCGCTGCGGAAGCTAAAGACTTCCGGACTAACGTTTTCATTGCTATCTAGCTGAGGCAGTGTGTCGCTGCTGGAGCTAAAGACTTCCAGACTAACGTTTTCATTGCTAGCGAGCTGAGGCAGTGTGTCGCTGCTGGAGCTAAAGACTCCCGGACTAACGTTTTCATTGCTATCTAGCTGAGGCAGTGTGTCGCTGCTGCAGCTTAAGACTCCCGGACTAACGTTGTCGTTGCTAGCTAGCAGAGGCAGTGTGTCGCTGCTACAGCTAAAGACTCCCGGACTAACGTTTTCATTGCTATCTAGCTGAGGCAGTGTGTCGCTGCTGCAGCTTAAGACTCCCGGACTAACGTTGTCGTTGCTAGCTAGCAGAGGCAGTGTGTCGCTGCTACAGCTAAAGACTCCCGGACTAACGTTTTCGTTGCCAGCTAGCAGAGGCAGTGTGTCGCTGCTGGAGCTAAAGACTTCCGGATTAATTTTTTTGTAGCTAGCAAGCAGAGGCAGTGTGTCGCTGCTGGAGCTAAAGACTCCCGGGCTAATGTTTTCATTGCTACCGAGCTGAGGCAGTGTGTCACTGCTGGAGCTAAAGACTCCCGGGCTAATGTTTTCATTGCTAGTGAGCTGTGGCAGTGTGTCGCTGCTGAAGCTAAAGACTTCCGGACTAACGTTTTCGTTGCTAGCGAGCTGAGGCAGTGTGTCGCTGCTGAAGCTAAAGACTTCCGGACCAATGTTTTCATTGCTAGTGAGCTGTGGCAGTGTGTCGCTGCTGAAGCTAAAGACTTCCGGACTAACGTTTTCGTTGCTAGCGAGCTGAGGCAGTGTGTCGCTGCTGAAGCTAAAGACTTCCGGACCAATGTTTTCGTTGCTAGCGAGCTGAGGCAGTGTGTTGCTGCTGAAGCTAAAGACTTCTGGACTATCGTATTCGTTGCTAGCGAGCTGAGGCAGTGTGTCGCTGCTGAAGCTAAAGACTTCCGGACTAATGTTTTCATTGCTAGCGAGCTGAGGCAGTGTGTCGCTGCTGGAGCTAAAGACTTCCGGACTAATGTTTTCGTTGCTAGCGAGCTGAGGCAGGCAGTGTGTCGCTGCTGGAGCTAAAGACTCCCGGACTAACATTTTCATTGCTAGCGAGCAGAGGCAGTGTGTCGCTGCTGAAGCTAAAGGCTTCCAGACTAATGTTTTCGTTGCTAGCGAGCTGAGGCAGTGTGTCGCTGCTGGAAAGACTTCTGGACTAACGTATTCGTTGCTAGCGAGCTGAGGCAGTGTGTCGCTGCTGGAGCTAAAGACTCCCGTACTAACGTTTTCGTTGCTAGCGAGCTGAGGTAGTGTGTCACTGCTGGAGTTAAAGACTCCCGGGCTAATGTTTTCATTGCTAGTGAGCTGTGGCAGTGTGTCGCTGCTGAAGCTAAAGACTTCCGGACTAACGTTTTCGTTGCTAGCGAGCTGAGGCAGTGTGTCGCTGCTGGAGCTAAAGACTCCCGGACTAACGTTTTCGTTGCTAGCGAGCTGAGGCAGTGTGTCGCTGCTGGAAAGACTTCTGGACTAACGTTTTCATTGCTAGCGAGGTGAGGCAGTGTGTCGCTGCTGAAGCTAAAGACTTCCGGACTAACGTTTTCATTGCTAGCGAGCTGAGGCTGTGTGTCGCTGCTGGAGCTAAAGACTCCCGGACTAACGTTTTCGTTGCTAGCGAGCTGAGGCAGTGTGTCGCTGCTGAAGCTAAAGACTTCCGGACTAACGTTTTCATTGCTAGCGAGCTGAGGCAGTGTGTCGCTGCTGGAGCTAAAGACTCCCGGACTAACGTTTTCGTTGCTAGCGAGCTGAGGCAGTGTGTCGCTGCTGGAGCTAAAGACTCCCGGGCTAATGTTTTCATTGCTACCGAGCTGAGGCAGTGTGTCGCTGCTGAAGCTAAAGACTTCCGGACCAATGTTTTCGTTGCTAGCGAGCTGAGGCAGTGTGTCGCTGCTGAAGCTAAAGACTTCTGGACTATCGTATTCGTTGCTAGCGAGCTGAGGCAGTGTGTCGCTGCTGAAGCTAAAGACTTCCGGACTAATGTTTTCATTGCTAGCGAGCTGAGGCAGTGTGTCGCTGCTGGAGCTAAAGACTTCCGGACTAATGTTTTCGTTGCTAAAGAGCTGAGGCAGTGTGTCGCTGCTGGAGCTAAAGACTCCCGGACTAACATTTTCATTGCTAGCGAGCAGAGGCAGTGTGTCGCTGCTGAAGCTAAAGACTTCCAGACTAATGTTTTCGTTGCTAGCGAGCTGAGGCAGTGTGTCGCTGCTGGAAAGACTTCTGGACTAAGGTATTCGTTGCTAGCGAGCTGAGGCAGTGTGTCGCTGCTGGAGCCAAAGACTCCCGTACTAACGTTTTCGTTGCTAGCGAGCGGAGGCAGTGTGTCACTGCTGGAGCTAAAGACTCCCGGGCTAATGTTTTCATTGCTAGTGAGCTCTGGCAGTGTGTCGCTGCTGAAGCTAAAGACTTCCGGACTAACGTTTTCGTTGCTAGCGAGCTGAGGCAGTGTGTCGCTGCTGGAGCTAAAGACTCCCGGACTAATGTTGTCGTTGCTAGCGAGCTGAGGTAGTGTGTCGCTGCTGAAGCTAAAGATTTCTGCACTAATGTATTCGTTGCTAGCGAGCTGAGGCACTGTGTCGCTGCTGAAGCTAAAGACTTCCGGACTAACGTTTTCATTGCTAGCGAGCTGAGGCTGTGTGTCTCTGGTGGAGCTAAATACTTCCGGACTAATGTTTTCGTTGCTAGCGAGCTGAGGCAGTGTGTCGCTGCTGGAGCTAAAGACTCCCGGACTAACATTTTCATTGCTAGCGAGCAGAGGCAGTGTGTCGCTGCTGAAGCTAAAGACTTCCAGACTAATGTTTTCGTTGCTAGCGAGCTGAGGCAGTGTGTCGCTGCTGGAAAGACTTCTGGACTAACGTTTTCGTTGCTAGCGAGCTGAGACAGTGTGTCGCTGCTGAAGCTAAAGACTTCTGGACTAACGTTTTCATTGCTAGCGAGCTGATGCAGTGTGTCGCTGCTGGAGCTATAGACTCCCGGGCTAACGCTTTCATTGCTAGCGAGATGAGGCAGTGTGTCTCTACTGGAGCTAAAGACTCCCGGGCTAATGTTTTCGTTGCTAGCTAGCTGAGGCAGTGTGTCGCTGCTGGAGCTAAAGACTCCCGGGCTAATGTTTTCGTTGCTAGCGAGCTGAGGCAGTGTGTCGCTGCTGGAAAGACTTCTGGACTAACGTTTTCATTGCTAGCGAGGTGAGGCAGTGTGTCGCTGCTGAAGCTAAAGACTTCCGGACTAACGTTTTCATTGCTAGCGAGCTGAGGCTATGTGTCGCTGCTGGAGCTAAAGACTCCCGGACTAACGTTTTCGTTGCTAGCGAGCTGAGGCAGTGTGTCGCTGCTGGAGCTAAAGACTCCCGGGCTAATGTTTTCATTGCTACCGAGCTGAGGCAGTGTGTCGCTGCTGAAGCTAAAGACTCCCGGGCTAATGTTTTCATTGCTACCGAGCTGAGGCAGTGTGTCATTGCTGGAGCTAAAGACTCCCGGGCTAATGTTTTCATTGCTAGTGAGCTCTGGCAGTGTGTCGCTGCTGAAGCTAAAGACTTCCGGACTAACGTTTTCGTTGCTAGCGAGCTGAGGCAGTGTGTCGCTGCTGGAGCTAAAGACTCCCGGACTAATGTTGTCGTTGCTAGCGAGCTGAGGTAGTGTGTCGCTGCTGAAGCTAAAGATTTCTGCACTAATGTATTCGTTGCTAGCGAGCTGAGGCAGTGTGTCGCTGCTGAAGCTAAAGACTTCCGGACTAACGTTTTCATTGCTAGCGAGCTGAGGCTGTGTGTCTCTGGTGGAGCTAAATACTTCCGGACTAATGTTTTCGTTGCTAGCGAGCTGAGGCAGTGTGTCGCTGCTGGAGCTAAAGACTCCCGGACTAACATTTTCATTGCTAGCGAGCAGAGGCAGTGTGTCGCTGCTGGAGCTAAAGACTTCCAGACTAATGTTTTCGTTGCTAGCGAGCTGAGGCAGTGTGTCGCTGCTGGAAAGACTTCTGGACTAACGTTTTCGTTGCTAGCGAGCTGAGACATTGTGTCGCTGCTGGAAAGACTTCTGGACTAACGTTATCATTGCTAGCGAGGTGAGGCAGTGTGTCGCTGCTGAAGCTAAAGACTTCCGGACTAACGTTTTCATTGCTAGCGAGCTGAGGCTATGTGTCGCTGCTGGAGCTAAAGACTCCCGGACTAACGTTTTCGTTGCTAGCGAGCTGAGGCAGTGTGTCGCTGCTGGAGCTAAAGACTCCCGGGCTAATGTTTTCATTGCTACCGAGCTGAGGCAGTGTGTCGCTGCTGAAGCTAAAGACTTCCGGACCAATGTTTTCGTTGCTAGCGAGCTGAGGCAGTGTGTCGCTGCTGAAGCTAAAGACTTCTGGACTATCGTATTCGTTGCTAGCGAGCTGAGGCAGTGTGTCGCTGCTGAAGCTAAAGACTTCCGGACTAATGTTTTCATTGCTAGCGAGCTGAGGCAGTGTGTCGCTGCTGGAGCTAAAGACTTCCGGACTAATGTTTTCGTTGCTAAAGAGCTGAGGCAGTGTGTCGCTGCTGGAGCTAAAGACTCCCGGACTAACATTTTCATTGCTAGCGAGCAGAGGCAGTGTGTCGCTGCTGAAGCTAAAGACTTCCAGACTAATGTTTTCGTTGCTAGCGAGCTGAGGCAGTGTGTCGCTGCTGGAAAGACTTCTGGACTAACGTATTCGTTGCTAGCGAGCTGAGGCAGTGTGTCGCTGCTGGAGCCAAAGACTCCCGTACTAACGTTTTCGTTGCTAGCGAGCGGAGGCAGTGTGTCACTGCTGGAGCTAAAGACTCCCGGGCTAATGTTTTCATTGCTAGTGAGCTGTGGCAGTGTGTCGCTGCTGAAGCTAAAGACTTCCGGACTAACGTTTTCGTTGCTAGCGAGCTGAGGCAGTGTGTCGCTGCTGGAGCTAAAGACTCCCGGACTAATGTTGTCGTTGCTAGCGAGCTGAGGTAGTGTGTCGCTACTGAAGCTAAAGATTTCTGCACTAATGTATTCGTTGCTAGCGAGCTGAGGCAGTGTGTCGCTGCTGAAGCTAAAGACTTCCGGACTAACGTTTTCATTGCTAGCGAGCTGAGGCTGTGTGTCTCTGGTGGAGCTAAATACTTCCGGACTAATGTTTTCGTTGCTAGCGAGCTGAGGCAGTGTGTCGCTGCTGGAGCTAAAGACTCCCGGACTAACATTTTCATTGCTAGCGAGCAGAGGCAGTGTGTCGCTGCTGAAGCTAAAGACTTCCAGACTAATGTTTTCGTTGCTAGCGAGCTGAGGCAGTGTGTCGCTGCTGGAAAGACTTCTGGACTAACGTTTTCGTTGCTAGCGAGCTGAGACTGTGTGTCGCTGCTGAAGCTAAAGACTTCTGGACTAACGTTTTCATTGCTAGCGAGCTGATGCAGTGTGTCGCTGCTGGAGCTATAGACTCCCGGGCTAACGCTTTCGTTGCTAGCGAGATGAGGCAGTGTGTCTCTACTGGAGCTAAAGACTCCCGGGCTAACGTTTTCGTTGCTAGCTAGCTGAGGCAGTGTGTCTCTGGTGGAGCTAAATACTTCCGGACTAATGTTTTCGTTGCTAGCGAGCTGAGGCAGTGTGTCGCTGCTGGAGCTAAAGACTCCCGGACTAACATTTTCATTGCTAGCGAGCAGAGGCAGTGTGTCGCTGCTGAAGCTAAAGACTTCCAGACTAATGTTTTCGTTGCTAGCGAGCTGAGGCAGTGTGTCGCTGCTGGAAAGACTTCTGGACTAACGTTTTCGTTGCTAGCGAGCTGAGACTGTGTGTCGCTGCTGAAGCTAAAGACTTCTGGACTAACGTTTTCATTGCTAGCGAGCTGAGGCAGTGTGTCGCTGCTGGAAAGACTTCTGGACTAACGTTTTCGTTGCTAGCGAGCTGAGACAGTGTGTCGCTGCTGAAGCTAAAGACTTCTGGACTAACGTTTTCATTGCTAGCGAGCTGATGCAGTGTGTCGCTGCTGGAGCTATAGACTCCCGGGCTAACGCTTTCATTGCTAGCGAGATGAGGCAGTGTGTCTCTACTGGAGCTAAAGACTCCCGGGCTAATGTTTTCGTTGCTAGCTAGCTGAGGCAGTGTGTCGCTGCTGGAGCTAAAGACTCCCGGGCTAATGTTTTCGTTGCTAGCGAGCTGAGGCAGTGTGTCGCTGCTGGAAAGACTTCTGGACTAACGTTTTCATTGCTAGCGAGGTGAGGCAGTGTGTCGCTGCTGAAGCTAAAGACTTCCGGACTAACGTTTTCATTGCTAGCGAGCTGAGGCTATGTGTCGCTGCTGGAGCTAAAGACTCCCGGACTAACGTTTTCGTTGCTAGCGAGCTGAGGCAGTGTGTCGCTGCTGGAGCTAAAGACTCCCGGGCTAATGTTTTCATTGCTACCGAGCTGAGGCAGTGTGTCGCTGCTGAAGCTAAAGACTCCCGGGCTAATGTTTTCATTGCTACCGAGCTGAGGCAGTGTGTCATTGCTGGAGCTAAAGACTCCCGGGCTAATGTTTTCATTGCTAGTGAGCTCTGGCAGTGTGTCGCTGCTGAAGCTAAAGACTTCCGGACTAACGTTTTCGTTGCTAGCGAGCTGAGGCAGTGTGTCGCTGCTGGAGCTAAAGACTCCCGGACTAATGTTGTCGTTGCTAGCGAGCTGAGGTAGTGTGTCGCTGCTGAAGCTAAAGATTTCTGCACTAATGTATTCGTTGCTAGCGAGCTGAGGCAGTGTGTCGCTGCTGAAGCTAAAGACTTCCGGACTAACGTTTTCATTGCTAGCGAGCTGAGGCTGTGTGTCTCTGGTGGAGCTAAATACTTCCGGACTAATGTTTTCGTTGCTAGCGAGCTGAGGCAGTGTGTCGCTGCTGGAGCTAAAGACTCCCGGACTAACATTTTCATTGCTAGCGAGCAGAGGCAGTGTGTCGCTGCTGGAGCTAAAGACTTCCAGACTAATGTTTTCGTTGCTAGCGAGCTGAGGCAGTGTGTCGCTGCTGGAAAGACTTCTGGACTAACGTTTTCGTTGCTAGCGAGCTGAGACATTGTGTCGCTGCTGGAAAGACTTCTGGACTAACGTTATCATTGCTAGCGAGGTGAGGCAGTGTGTCGCTGCTGAAGCTAAAGACTTCCGGACTAACGTTTTCATTGCTAGCGAGCTGAGGCTATGTGTCGCTGCTGGAGCTAAAGACTCCCGGACTAACGTTTTCGTTGCTAGCGAGCTGAGGCAGTGTGTCGCTGCTGGAGCTAAAGACTCCCGGGCTAATGTTTTCATTGCTACCGAGCTGAGGCAGTGTGTCGCTGCTGAAGCTAAAGACTTCCGGACCAATGTTTTCGTTGCTAGCGAGCTGAGGCAGTGTGTCGCTGCTGAAGCTAAAGACTTCTGGACTATCGTATTCGTTGCTAGCGAGCTGAGGCAGTGTGTCGCTGCTGAAGCTAAAGACTTCCGGACTAATGTTTTCATTGCTAGCGAGCTGAGGCAGTGTGTCGCTGCTGGAGCTAAAGACTTCCGGACTAATGTTTTCGTTGCTAAAGAGCTGAGGCAGTGTGTCGCTGCTGGAGCTAAAGACTCCCGGACTAACATTTTCATTGCTAGCGAGCAGAGGCAGTGTGTCGCTGCTGAAGCTAAAGACTTCCAGACTAATGTTTTCGTTGCTAGCGAGCTGAGGCAGTGTGTCGCTGCTGGAAAGACTTCTGGACTAACGTATTCGTTGCTAGCGAGCTGAGGCAGTGTGTCGCTGCTGGAGCCAAAGACTCCCGTACTAACGTTTTCGTTGCTAGCGAGCGGAGGCAGTGTGTCACTGCTGGAGCTAAAGACTCCCGGGCTAATGTTTTCATTGCTAGTGAGCTGTGGCAGTGTGTCGCTGCTGAAGCTAAAGACTTCCGGACTAACGTTTTCGTTGCTAGCGAGCTGAGGCAGTGTGTCGCTGCTGGAGCTAAAGACTCCCGGACTAATGTTGTCGTTGCTAGCGAGCTGAGGTAGTGTGTCGCTACTGAAGCTAAAGATTTCTGCACTAATGTATTCGTTGCTAGCGAGCTGAGGCAGTGTGTCGCTGCTGAAGCTAAAGACTTCCGGACTAACGTTTTCATTGCTAGCGAGCTGAGGCTGTGTGTCTCTGGTGGAGCTAAATACTTCCGGACTAATGTTTTCGTTGCTAGCGAGCTGAGGCAGTGTGTCGCTGCTGGAGCTAAAGACTCCCGGACTAACATTTTCATTGCTAGCGAGCAGAGGCAGTGTGTCGCTGCTGAAGCTAAAGACTTCCAGACTAATGTTTTCGTTGCTAGCGAGCTGAGGCAGTGTGTCGCTGCTGGAAAGACTTCTGGACTAACGTTTTCGTTGCTAGCGAGCTGAGACTGTGTGTCGCTGCTGAAGCTAAAGACTTCTGGACTAACGTTTTCATTGCTAGCGAGCTGATGCAGTGTGTCGCTGCTGGAGCTATAGACTCCCGGGCTAACGCTTTCGTTGCTAGCGAGATGAGGCAGTGTGTCTCTACTGGAGCTAAAGACTCCCGGGCTAACGTTTTCGTTGCTAGCTAGCTGAGGCAGTGTGTCGCTGCTGGAGCTAAAGACTCCCGGGCTAATGTTTTCGTTGCTAGCGAGCTGAGGCAGTGTGTCGCTGCTGGAAAGACTTCTGGACTAACGTTTTCATTGCTAGCGAGGTGAGGCAGTGTGTCGCTGCTGAAGCTAAAGACTTCCGGACTAACGTTTTCATTGCTAGCGAGCTGAGGCTATGTGTCGCTGCTGGAGCTAAAGACTCCCGGACTAACGTTTTCGTTGCTAGCGAGCTGAGGCAGTGTGTCGCTGCTGGAGCTAAAGACTCCCGGGCTAATGTTTTCATTGCTACCGAGCTGAGGCAGTGTGTCGCTGCTGAAGCTAAAGACTTCCGGACCAATGTTTTCGTTGCTAGCGAGCTGAGGCAGTGTGTCGCTGCTGAAGCTAAAGACTTCTGGACTATCGTATTCGTTGCTAGCGAGCTGAGGCAGTGTGTCGCTGCTGAAGCTAAAGACTTCCGGACTAATGTTTTCATTGCTAGCGAGCTGAGGCAGTGTGTCGCTGCTGGAGCTAAAGACTTCCGGACTAATGTTTTCGTTGCTAAAGAGCTGAGGCAGTGTGTCGCTGCTGGAGCTAAAGACTCCCGGACTAACATTTTCATTGCTAGCGAGCAGAGGCAGTGTGTCGCTGCTGAAGCTAAAGACTTCCAGACTAATGTTTTCGTTGCTAGCGAGCTGAGGCAGTGTGTCGCTGCTGGAAAGACTTCTGGACTAACGTATTCGTTGCTAGCGAGCTGAGGCAGTGTGTCGCTGCTGGAGCCAAAGACTCCCGTACTAACGTTTTCGTTGCTAGCGAGCGGAGGCAGTGTGTCACTGCTGGAGCTAAAGACTCCCGGGCTAATGTTTTCATTGCTAGTGAGCTGTGGCAGTGTGTCGCTGCTGGAGCTAAAGACTTCCGGACTAACGTTTTCGTTGCTAGCGAGCTGAGGCAGTGTGTCGCTGCTGGAGCTAAAGACTCCCGGACTAATGTTGTCGTTGCTAGCGAGCTGAGGTAGTGTGTCGCTACTGAAGCTAAAGATTTCTGCACTAATGTATTCGTTGCTAGCGAGCTGAGGCAGTGTGTCGCTGCTGAAGCTAAAGACTTCCGGACTAACGTTTTCATTGCTAGCGAGCTGAGGCTGTGTGTCTCTGGTGGAGCTAAATACTTCCGGACTAATGTTTTCGTTGCTAGCGAGCTGAGGCAGTGTGTCGCTGCTGGAGCTAAAGACTCCCGGACTAACATTTTCATTGCTAGCGAGCAGAGGCAGTGTGTCGCTGCTGAAGCTAAAGACTTCCAGACTAATGTTTTCGTTGCTAGCGAGCTGAGGCAGTGTGTCGCTGCTGGAAAGACTTCTGGACTAACGTTTTCGTTGCTAGCGAGCTGAGACTGTGTGTCGCTGCTGAAGCTAAAGACTTCTGGACTAACGTTTTCATTGCTAGCGAGCTGATGCAGTGTGTCGCTGCTGGAGCTATAGACTCCCGGGCTAACGCTTTCGTTGCTAGCGAGATGAGGCACTGTGTCTCTACTGGAGCTAAAGACTCCCGGGCTAACGTTTTCGTTGCTAGCTAGCTGAGGCAGTGTGTCGCTGCTGGAGCTAAAGACTCCCGGGCTAATGTTTTCGTTGCTAGCGAGCTGAGGCAGTGTGTCGCTGCTGGAAAGACTTCTGGACTAACGTTTTCATTGCTAGCGAGGTGAGGCAGTGTGTCGCTGCTGAAGCTAAAGACTTCCGGACTAACGTTTTCATTGCTAGCGAGCTGAGGCTATGTGTCGCTGCTGGAGCTAAAGACTCCCGGACTAACGTTTTCGTTGCTAGCGAGCTGAGGCAGTGTGTCGCTGCTGAAGCTAAAGACTTCTGGACTAACGTTTTCATTGCTAGCGAGGTGAGGCAGTGTGTCGCTGCTGAAGCTAAAGACTTCCGGACTAATGTTTTCATTGCTACCGAGCTGAGGCAGTGTGTCGCTGCTGAAGCTAAAGACTTCCGGACCAATGTTTTCGTTGCTAGCGAGCTGAGGCAGTGTGTCGCTGCTGAAGCTAAAGACTTCTGGACTATCGTATTCGTTGCTAGCAAGCTGAGGCAGTGTGTCGCTGCTGAAGCTAAAGACTTCCGGACTAATGTTTTCATTGCTAGCGAGCTGAGGCAGCGTGTCGCTGCTGGAGCTAAAGACTTCCGGACTAATGTTTTCGTTGCTAAAGAGCTGAGGCAGTGTGTCGCTGCTGGAGCTAAAGACTCCCGGACTAATGTTGTCGTTGCTAGCGAGCTGAGGTAGTGTGTCGCTGCTGGAAAGACTTCTTGACTAACGTATTCGTTGCTAGCGAGCTGAGGCAGTGTGTCGCTGCTGGAGCCAAAGACTCCCGTACTAACGTTTTCGTTGCTAGCGAGCGGAGGCAGTGTGTCACTGCTGGAGGTAAAGACTCCCGGGCTAATGTTTTCATTGCTAGTGAGCTGTGGCAGTGTGTCGCTGCTGAAGCTAAAGACTTCCGGACTAACGTTTTCATTGCTAGCGAGCTGAGGCAGTGTGTCGCTGCTGGAGCTAAAGACTCCCGGACTATCGTTTTCGTTGCTAGCGAGCTGAGGCAGTGTGTCGCTGCTGGAGCTAAAGACTCCCGGGCTAATGTTTTCATTGCTACCGAGCTGAGGCAGTGTGTCGCTGCTGAAGCTAAAGATCTTCCGGACCAATGTTTTCTTTGCTAGCGAGCTGAGGCAGTGTGTCGCTGCTGAAGCTAAAGATCTTCCGGACTAATGTTTTCGTTGCTAGCGAGCTGAGGCAGTGTGTCGCTGCTGAAGCTAAAGACATCTGGACTATCGTACTCGTTGCTAGCGAGCTGAGGCAGTGTGTCGCTGCTGAAGCTAAAGACTTCCGGACTAATGTTTTCATTGCTAGCGAGCTGAGGCAGTGTGTCGCTGCTGGAAAGACTTCTGGACTAACGTATTCGTTGCTAGCGAGCTGAGGCAGTGTGTCGCTGCTGAAGCTAAAGACTTCCGGACTAACGTTTTCGTTGCTAGCGAGCTGAGGCAGTGTGTCGCTGCTGGAGCTAAAGACTCCCGGACTAATGTTGTCGTTGCTAGCGAGCTGAGGTAGTGTGTCGCTACTGAAGCTAAAGATTTCTGCACTAATGTATTCGTTGCTAGCGAGCTGAGGCAGTGTGTCGCTGCTGAAGCTAAAGACTTCCGGACTAACGTTTTCATTGCTAGCGAGCTGAGGCTGTGTGTCTCTGGTGGAGCTAAATACTTCCGGACTAATGTTTTCGTTGCTAGCGAGCTGAGGCAGTGTGTCGCTGCTGGAGCTAAAGACTCCCGGACTAACATTTTCATTGCTAGCGAGCAGAGGCAGTGTGTCGCTGCTGAAGCTAAAGACTTCCAGACTAATGTTTTCGTTGCTAGCGAGCTGAGGCAGTGTGTCGCTGCTGGAAAGACTTCTGGACTAACGTTTTCGTTGCTAGCGAGCTGAGACTGTGTGTCGCTGCTGAAGCTAAAGACTTCTGGACTAACGTTTTCATTGCTAGCGAGCTGATGCAGTGTGTCGCTGCTGGAGCTATAGACTCCCGGGCTAACGCTTTCGTTGCTAGCGAGATGAGGCAGTGTGTCTCTACTGGAGCTAAAGACTCCCGGGCTAACGTTTTCGTTGCTAGCTAGCTGAGGCAGTGTGTCGCTGCTGGAGCTAAAGACTCCCGGGCTAATGTTTTCGTTGCTAGCGAGCTGAGGCAGTGTGTCGCTGCTGGAAAGACTTCTGGACTAACGTTTTCATTGCTAGCGAGGTGAGGCAGTGTGTCGCTGCTGAAGCTAAAGACTTCCGGACTAACGTTTTCATTGCTAGCGAGCTGAGGCTATGTGTCGCTGCTGGAGCTAAAGACTCCCGGACTAACGTTTTCGTTGCTAGCGAGCTGAGGCAGTGTGTCGCTGCTGGAGCTAAAGACTCCCGGGCTAATGTTTTCATTGCTACCGAGCTGAGGCAGTGTGTCGCTGCTGAAGCTAAAGACTTCCGGACCAATGTTTTCGTTGCTAGCGAGCTGAGGCAGTGTGTCGCTGCTGAAGCTAAAGACTTCTGGACTATCGTATTCGTTGCTAGCGAGCTGAGGCAGTGTGTCGCTGCTGAAGCTAAAGACTTCCGGACTAATGTTTTCATTGCTAGCGAGCTGAGGCAGTGTGTCGCTGCTGGAGCTAAAGACTTCCGGACTAATGTTTTCGTTGCTAAAGAGCTGAGGCAGTGTGTCGCTGCTGGAGCTAAAGACTCCCGGACTAACATTTTCATTGCTAGCGAGCAGAGGCAGTGTGTCGCTGCTGAAGCTAAAGACTTCCAGACTAATGTTTTCGTTGCTAGCGAGCTGAGGCAGTGTGTCGCTGCTGGAAAGACTTCTGGACTAACGTATTCGTTGCTAGCGAGCTGAGGCAGTGTGTCGCTGCTGGAGCCAAAGACTCCCGTACTAACGTTTTCGTTGCTAGCGAGCGGAGGCAGTGTGTCACTGCTGGAGCTAAAGACTCCCGGGCTAATGTTTTCATTGCTAGTGAGCTGTGGCAGTGTGTCGCTGCTGGAGCTAAAGACTTCCGGACTAACGTTTTCGTTGCTAGCGAGCTGAGGCAGTGTGTCGCTGCTGGAGCTAAAGACTCCCGGACTAATGTTGTCGTTGCTAGCGAGCTGAGGTAGTGTGTCGCTACTGAAGCTAAAGATTTCTGCACTAATGTATTCGTTGCTAGCGAGCTGAGGCAGTGTGTCGCTGCTGAAGCTAAAGACTTCCGGACTAACGTTTTCATTGCTAGCGAGCTGAGGCTGTGTGTCTCTGGTGGAGCTAAATACTTCCGGACTAATGTTTTCGTTGCTAGCGAGCTGAGGCAGTGTGTCGCTGCTGGAGCTAAAGACTCCCGGACTAACATTTTCATTGCTAGCGAGCAGAGGCAGTGTGTCGCTGCTGAAGCTAAAGACTTCCAGACTAATGTTTTCGTTGCTAGCGAGCTGAGGCAGTGTGTCGCTGCTGGAAAGACTTCTGGACTAACGTTTTCGTTGCTAGCGAGCTGAGACTGTGTGTCGCTGCTGAAGCTAAAGACTTCTGGACTAACGTTTTCATTGCTAGCGAGCTGATGCAGTGTGTCGCTGCTGGAGCTATAGACTCCCGGGCTAACGCTTTCGTTGCTAGCGAGATGAGGCACTGTGTCTCTACTGGAGCTAAAGACTCCCGGGCTAACGTTTTCGTTGCTAGCTAGCTGAGGCAGTGTGTCGCTGCTGGAGCTAAAGACTCCCGGGCTAATGTTTTCGTTGCTAGCGAGCTGAGGCAGTGTGTCGCTGCTGGAAAGACTTCTGGACTAACGTTTTCATTGCTAGCGAGGTGAGGCAGTGTGTCGCTGCTGAAGCTAAAGACTTCCGGACTAACGTTTTCATTGCTAGCGAGCTGAGGCTATGTGTCGCTGCTGGAGCTAAAGACTCCCGGACTAACGTTTTCGTTGCTAGCGAGCTGAGGCAGTGTGTCGCTGCTGAAGCTAAAGACTTCTGGACTAACGTTTTCATTGCTAGCGAGGTGAGGCAGTGTGTCGCTGCTGAAGCTAAAGACTTCCGGACTAATGTTTTCATTGCTACCGAGCTGAGGCAGTGTGTCGCTGCTGAAGCTAAAGACTTCCGGACCAATGTTTTCGTTGCTAGCGAGCTGAGGCAGTGTGTCGCTGCTGAAGCTAAAGACTTCTGGACTATCGTATTCGTTGCTAGCAAGCTGAGGCAGTGTGTCGCTGCTGAAGCTAAAGACTTCCGGACTAATGTTTTCATTGCTAGCGAGCTGAGGCAGCGTGTCGCTGCTGGAGCTAAAGACTTCCGGACTAATGTTTTCGTTGCTAAAGAGCTGAGGCAGTGTGTCGCTGCTGGAGCTAAAGACTCCCGGACTAATGTTGTCGTTGCTAGCGAGCTGAGGTAGTGTGTCGCTGCTGGAAAGACTTCTTGACTAACGTATTCGTTGCTAGCGAGCTGAGGCAGTGTGTCGCTGCTGGAGCCAAAGACTCCCGTACTAACGTTTTCGTTGCTAGCGAGCGGAGGCAGTGTGTCACTGCTGGAGCTAAAGACTCCCGGGCTAATGTTTTCATTGCTAGTGAGCTGTGGCAGTGTGTCGCTGCTGAAGCTAAAGACTTCCGGACTAACGTTTTCATTGCTAGCGAGCTGAGGCAGTGTGTCGCTGCTGGAGCTAAAGACTCCCGGACTATCGTTTTCGTTGCTAGCGAGCTGAGGCAGTGTGTCGCTGCTGGAGCTAAAGACTCCCGGGCTAATGTTTTCATTGCTACCGAGCTGAGGCAGTGTGTCGCTGCTGAAGCTAAAGATCTTCCGGACCAATGTTTTCTTTGCTAGCGAGCTGAGGCAGTGTGTCGCTGCTGAAGCTAAAGATCTTCCGGACTAATGTTTTCGTTGCTAGCGAGCTGAGGCAGTGTGTCGCTGCTGAAGCTAAAGACATCTGGACTATCGTACTCGTTGCTAGCGAGCTGAGGCAGTGTGTCGCTGCTGAAGCTAAAGACTTCCGGACTAATGTTTTCATTGCTAGCGAGCTGAGGCAGTGTGTCGCTGCTGGAAAGACTTCTGGACTAACGTATTCGTTGCTAGCGAGCTGAGGCAGTGTGTCGCTGCTGAAGCTAAAGACTTCCGGACTAACGTTTTCGTTGCTAGCGAGCTGAGGCAGTGTGTCGCTGCTGGAGCTAAAGACTCCCGGACTAATGTTGTCGTTGCTAGCGAGCTGAGGTAGTGTGTCGCTGCTGAAGCTAAAGATTTCTGCACTAATGTATTCGTTGCTAGCGAGCTGAGGCAGTGTGTCGCTGCTGAAGCTAAAGACTTCCGGACTAACGTTTTCATTGCTAGCGAGCTTAGGCTGTGTCTCTGGTGGAGCTAAATACTTCCGGACTAATGTTTTCGTTGCTAGCGAGCTGAGGCAGTGTGTCGCTGCTGGAGCTAAAGACTCCCGGACTAACATTTTCGTTGCTAGCGAGCAGAGGCAGTGTGTCGCTGCTGAAGCTAAAGACTTCCAGACTAATGTTTTCGTTGCTAGCGAGCTGAGGCAGTGTGTCGCTGCTGGAAAGACTTCTGGACTAACGTTTTCGTTGCTAGCGAGCTGAGACAGTGTGTCGCTGCTGAAGCTAAAGACTTCTGGACTAACGTATTCATTGCTAGCGAGCTGATGCAGTGTGTCGCTGCTGGAGCTAAAGACTCCCGGGCTAACGCTTTCGTTGCTAGCGAGATGAGGCAGTGTGTCTCTACTGGAGCTAAAGACTCCCGGGCTAACGTTTTCGTTGCTAGCTAGCTGAGGCAGTGTGTCGCTGGAGCTAAAGACTCCCGGGCTAATGTTTTCGTTGCTAGCGAGCTGAGGCAGTGTGTCGCTGCTGGAAAGACTTCTGGACTAACGTTTTCATTGCTAGCGAGGAGAGGCAGTGTGTCGCTGCTGAAGCTAAAGACTTCCGGACTAACGTTTTCATTGCTAGCGAGCTGAGGCTGTGTGTCGCTGCTGGAGCTAAAGACTCCCGGACTAACGTTTTCGTTGCTAGCGAGCTGAGGCAGTGTGTCGCTGCTGAAGCTAAAGACTTCTGGACTAACGTTTTCATTGCTAGCGAGCTGAGGCAGTGTGTCGCTGCTGGAGCTAAAGACTCCCGGACTAACGTTTTCGTTGCTAGCGAGCTGAGGCAGTGTGTCACTGCTGAAGCTAAAGACTTCCAGACTAATGTTTTCGTTGCTAGCGAGCTGAGGCAGTGTGTCGCTGCTGGAAAGACTTCTGGACTAACGTATTCTTTGCTAGCGAGCTGAGGCAGTGTGTCGCTGCTGGAGGTAAAGACTCCCGTACTAACGTTTTCGTTGCTAGCGAGCTGAGGCAGTGTGTCACTGCTGGAGCTAAAGACTCCCGGGCTAATGTTTTCATTGCTAGTGAGCTGTGGCAGTGTGTCGCTGCTGAAGCTAAAGACTTCCGGACTAACGTTTTCGTTGCTAGCGAGCTGAGGCAGTGTGTCGCTGCTGGAGCTAAAGACTCCCGGACTAACGTTTTCGTTGCTAGCGAGCTGAGGCAGTGTGTCGCTGCTGGAAAGACTTCTGGACTAACGTTTTCATTGCTAGCGAGGTGAGGCAATGTGTCGCTGCTGAAGCTAAAGACTTCCGGACTAACGTTTTCATTGCTAGCGAGCTGAGGCTGTGTGTCGCTGCTGGAGCTAAAGACTCCCGGACTAACGTTTTCGTTGCTAGCGAGCTGAGGCAGTGTGTCGCTGCTGAAGCTAAAGACTTCCGGACTAACGTTTTCATTGCTAGCGAGCTGAGGCAGTGTGTCGCTGCTGGAGCTAAAGACTCCCGGACTAACGTTTTCGTTGCTAGCGAGCTGAGGCAGTGTGTCGCTGCTGGAGCTAAGGACTCGCGGGCTAATGTTTTCATTGCTACCGAGCTGAGGCAGTGTGTCGCTGCTGAAGCTAAAGACTTCCGGAACAATGTTTTCGTTGCTAGCGAGCTGAGACAGTGTGTCGCTGCTGGAGCTAAAGACTCCCGGACTAACGTTTTCGTTGCTAGCGAGCTGAGGCAGTGTGTCGCTGCTGGAAAGACTTCTGGACTAACGTTTTCATTGCTAGCGAGGTGAGGCAATGTGTCGCTGCTGAAGCTAAAGACTTCCGGACTAACGTTTTCATTGCTAGCGAGCTGAGGCTGTGTGTCGCTGCTGGAGCTAAAGACTCCCGGACTAACGTTTTCGTTGCTAGCGAGCTGAGGCAGTGTGTCGCTGCTGAAGCTAAAGACTTCCGGACTAACGTTTTCATTGCTAGCGAGCTGAGGCAGTGTGTCGCTGCTGGAGCTAAAGACTCCCGGACTAACGTTTTCGTTGCTAGTGAGCTGAGGCAGTGTGTCGCTGCTGGAGCTAAGGACTCGCGGGCTAATGTTTTCATTGCTACCGAGCTGAGGCAGTGTGTCGCTGCTGAAGCTAAAGACTTCCGGAACAATGTTTTCGTTGCTAGCGAGCTGAGGCAGTGTGTCGCTGCTGGAGCTAAAGACTCCCGGACTAACATTTTCATTGCTAGCGAGCAGAGGCAGTGTGTCGCTGCTGAAGCTAAAGACTTCCAGACTAATGTTTTCGTTGCTAGCGAGCTGAGGCAGTGTGTCGCTGCTGGAAAGACTTCTGGACTAACGTATTCGTTGCTAGCGAGCTGAGGCAGTGTGTCTGCTGGAGCCAAAGACTCCCGTACTAACGTTTTCGTTGCTAGCGAGCTGAGGCAGTGTGTCACTGCTGTAGCTAAAGACTCCCGGGCTAATGTTTTCATTGCTAGTGAGCTGTGGCAGTGTGTCGCTGCTGAAGCTAAAGACTTCCGGACTAACGTTTTCGTTGCTAGCGAGCTGAGGCAGTGTGTCGCTGCTGGAGCTAAAGACTCCCGGATTAACGTTTTCGTTGCTAGCGAGCTGAGGCAGTGTGTCGCTGCTGAAACTAAAGACTTCCGGACTAATGTTGTCGTTGCTAGCGAGCTGAGGTAGTGTGTCGCTGCTGAAGCTAAAGACTTCTGCACTAATGTATTCGTTGCTAGCGAGCTGAGGCAGTGTGTTGCTGCTGAAGCTAAAGACTTCCGGACTAACGTTTTCATTGCTAGCGAGCTGAGGCAGTGTGTCGCTGCTGGAGCTAAAGACTCCCGGACTAACGTTTTCATTGCTAGCGAGCTGAGGCAGTGTGTCGCTGCTGAAGCTAAAGACTCCCGGACTAACGTTTTCGTTGCTAGCGAGCTGAGGCAGTGTGTCGCTGCTGGAAAGTCTTCTGGACTAAAGTTTTCGTTGCTAGCGAGCTGAGGCAGTGTGCCGCTGCTGAAGCTAAAGCCTTCCGGACTAACGTTTTCGTTGCTAGCTAGCTAAGGCAGTGTGTCGCTGCTGCAGCTTAAGACTCCCGGACTAACGTTGTCGTTGCTAGCTAGCAGAGGCATTGTGTCGCTGCTACAGCTAAAGACTCCCGGACTAACGTTGTCGTTGCTAGCTAGCAGAGGCAGTGTGTCGCTGCTGCAGCTTAAGACTCCCGGACTAACGTTGTCGTTGCTAGCTAGCAGAGGCAGTGTGTCGCTGCTGGAGCTAAAGACTTCCGGACTAACGTTTTCGTTGCTAGCGAGCTGAGGCAGTGTGTCGCTGCTGAAGCTAAAGACTTCCGGACCAATGTTTTCATTGCTAGCGAACTGAGGCAGTGTGTCGCTGCTGAAGCTAAAGACTTCCGGACTGACGTTTTCATTGCTAGCGAGCTGAGGCAGTGTGTCGCTGCTGGAGCTAAAGACTTCCGGACTAATTTTTTTGTAGCTAGCGAGCAGAGGCAGTGTGTCGCTGCTGGAGCTAAAGACTTCCGGACTAACGTTTTCGTTGCTAGCGAGCTGAGGCAGTGTGTCGCTGCTGAAGCTAAAGACTTCCGGACTATCGTATTTGTTGCTAGCGAGCTGAGGCAGTGTGTCGCTGCTGAAGCTAAAGACTTCCGGACTAACGTTTTCGTTGCTAGCGAGCTGAGGCAGTGTGTCGCTGCTGAAGCTAAAGACTTCCGGACTAACGTTTTCATTGCTAGCGAGCTGAGGCAGTGTGTCGCTGCTGAAGCTAAAGACTTCCGGACTAATGTTTTCGTTGCTAGCGAGCTGAGGCAATGTGTCGCTGCTGGAGCTAAAGACTTCCGGACTAATTTTTTTGTAGCTAGCGAGCAGAGTCAGTGTGTCGCTGCTGGAGCTAAAGACTTCCGGGCTAACGTTTTCGTTGCTAGTGAGCTGAGGCAGTGTGTCGCTGCTGAAGCTAAAGACTTCCGGACAAATGTTTTCGTTGCTACCGAGCTGAGGCAGTGTGTCGCTGATGTAAAGACTTCTGGACTAACGTTATCGTTGCTAGCGAGCTGAGACAGTGTCGCTGCTGAAGCTAAAGACGCCCGGGCTAACGTTTTCGTTGCTAGCTAGCAGAGGCAGTGTGTCGCTGCTGGAAAGACTTCTGGACTAAAGGTTTTCGTTGCTAGCGAGCTGAGGCAGTGTCGCTGCGGAAGCTAAAGACTTCCGGACTAACGTTTTCATTGCTATCTAGCTGAGGCAGTGTGTCGCTGCTGGAGCTAAAGACTTCCAGACTAACGTTTTCATTGCTAGCGAGCTGAGGCAGTGTGTCGCTGCTTGAGCTAAAGACTCCCGCACTAACGTTTTCGTTGCTAGCGAGCTGAGGCAGTGTGTCGCTGCTGAAGCTAAAGACTTCCGGACTAACGTTTTCATTGCTAGCGAGCTGAGGCAGTGTGTCGCTGCTGGAGCTAAAGACTCCCGGACTAACGTTTTCGTTGCTAGCGAGCTGAGGCAGTGTGTCGCTGCTGGAGCTAAAGACTCCCGGGCTAATGTTTTCATTGCTACCGAGCTGAGGCAGTGTGTCGCTGCTGAAGCTAAAGATCTTCCGGACTAATGTTTTCTTTGCTAGCGAGCTGAGGCAGTGTGTCGCTGCTGAAGCTAAAGACTTCTGGACTATCGTATTCGTTGCTAGCGAGCTGAGGCAGTGTGTCGCTGCTGAAGCTAAAGACTTCCGGACTAACGTTTTCATTGCTAGCGAGCTGAGGCAGTGTGTCGCTGCTGGAGCTAAAGACTCCCGGGCTAACGTTTTCATTGCTATCTAGCTGAGGCAGTGTGTCGCTGCTGCAGCTTAAGACTCCCGGACTAACGTTGTCGTTGCTAGCTAGCAGAGGCAGTGTGTCGCTGCTACAGCTAAAGACTCCCGGACTAACGTTTTCGTTGCTAGCGAGCTGAGGCAGTGTGTCGCTGCTGGAGCTAAAGACTCCCGGGCTAATTTTTTCATTGCTACCGAGCTGAGGCAGTGTGTCGCTGCTGAAGCTAAAGACTTCCGGACCAATGTTTTCGTTGCTAGAGAGCTGAGGCAGTGTGTCGCTGCTGAAGCTAAAGACTTCTGGACTATCGTATTCGTTGCTAGCAAGCTGAGACAGTGTGTCGCTGCTGAAGCTAAAGACTTCCGGACTAATGTTTTCATTGCTAGCGAGCTGAGGCAGTGTGTCGCTGCTGGAGCTAAAGACTTCCGGACAAATGTTTTCGTTGCTAGCGAGCTGAGGCAGGCAGTGTGTCGCTGCTGGAGCTAAAGACTCCCGGACTAACATTTTCATTGCTAGCGAGCAGAGGCAGTGTGTCACTGCTGAAGCTAAAGACTTCCAGACTAATGTTTTCGTTGCTAGCGAGCTGAGGCAGTGTGTCGCTGCTGGAAAGACTTCTGGACTAACGTATTCGTTGCTAGCGAGCTGAGGCAGTGTGTCGCTGCTGGAGCTAAAGACTCCCGTACTAACGTTTTCGTTGCTAGCGAGCTGAGGCAGTGTGTCACTGCTGGAGCTAAAGACTCCCGGGCTAATGTTTTCATTGCTAGTGAGCTGTGGCAGTGTGTCGCTGCTGAAGCTAAAGACTTCCGGACTAACGTTTTCGTTGCTAGCGAGCTGAGGCAGTGTGTCGCTGCTGGAGCTAAAGACTCCCGGACTAACGTTTTCGTTGCTAGCGAGCTGAGGCAGTGTGTCGCTGCTGGAAAGACTTCTGGACTAACGTTTTCATTGCTAGCGAGGTGAGGCAATGTGTCGCTGCTGAAGCTAAAGACTTCCGGACTAACGTTTTCATTGCTAGCGAGCTGAGGCTGTGTGTCGCTGCTGGAGCTAAAGACTCCCGGACTAACGTTTTCGTTGCTAGCGAGCTGAGGCAGTGTGTCGCTGCTGAAGCTAAAGACTTCCGGACTAACGTTTTCATTGCTAGCGAGCTGAGGCAGTGTGTCGCTGCTGGAGCTAAAGACTCCCGGACTAACGTTTTCGTTGCTAGCGAGCTGAGGCAGTGTGTCGCTGCTGGAGCTAAGGACTCGCGGGCTAATGTTTTCATTGCTACCGAGCTGAGGCAGTGTGTCGCTGCTGAAGCTAAAGACTTCCGGAACAATGTTTTCGTTGCTAGCGAGCTGAGACAGTGTGTCGCTGCTGGAGCTAAAGACTCCCGGACTAACGTTTTCGTTGCTAGCGAGCTGAGGCAGTGTGTCGCTGCTGGAAAGACTTCTGGACTAACGTTTTCATTGCTAGCGAGGTGAGGCAATGTGTCGCTGCTGAAGCTAAAGACTTCCGGACTAACGTTTTCATTGCTAGCGAGCTGAGGCTGTGTGTCGCTGCTGGAGCTAAAGACTCCCGGACTAACGTTTTCGTTGCTAGCGAGCTGAGGCAGTGTGTCGCTGCTGAAGCTAAAGACTTCCGGACTAACGTTTTCATTGCTAGCGAGCTGAGGCAGTGTGTCGCTGCTGGAGCTAAAGACTCCCGGACTAACGTTTTCGTTGCTAGTGAGCTGAGGCAGTGTGTCGCTGCTGGAGCTAAGGACTCGCGGGCTAATGTTTTCATTGCTACCGAGCTGAGGCAGTGTGTCGCTGCTGAAGCTAAAGACTTCCGGAACAATGTTTTCGTTGCTAGCGAGCTGAGGCAGTGTGTCGCTGCTGGAGCTAAAGACTCCCGGACTAACATTTTCATTGCTAGCGAGCAGAGGCAGTGTGTCGCTGCTGAAGCTAAAGACTTCCAGACTAATGTTTTCGTTGCTAGCGAGCTGAGGCAGTGTGTCGCTGCTGGAAAGACTTCTGGACTAACGTATTCGTTGCTAGCGAGCTGAGGCAGTGTGTCTGCTGGAGCCAAAGACTCCCGTACTAACGTTTTCGTTGCTAGCGAGCTGAGGCAGTGTGTCACTGCTGTAGCTAAAGACTCCCGGGCTAATGTTTTCATTGCTAGTGAGCTGTGGCAGTGTGTCGCTGCTGAAGCTAAAGACTTCCGGACTAACGTTTTCGTTGCTAGCGAGCTGAGGCAGTGTGTCGCTGCTGGAGCTAAAGACTCCCGGATTAACGTTTTCGTTGCTAGCGAGCTGAGGCAGTGTGTCGCTGCTGAAACTAAAGACTTCCGGACTAATGTTGTCGTTGCTAGCGAGCTGAGGTAGTGTGTCGCTGCTGAAGCTAAAGACTTCTGCACTAATGTATTCGTTGCTAGCGAGCTGAGGCAGTGTGTTGCTGCTGAAGCTAAAGACTTCCGGACTAACGTTTTCATTGCTAGCGAGCTGAGGCAGTGTGTCGCTGCTGGAGCTAAAGACTCCCGGACTAACGTTTTCATTGCTAGCGAGCTGAGGCAGTGTGTCGCTGCTGAAGCTAAAGACTCCCGGACTAACGTTTTCGTTGCTAGCGAGCTGAGGCAGTGTGTCGCTGCTGGAAAGTCTTCTGGACTAAAGTTTTCGTTGCTAGCGAGCTGAGGCAGTGTGCCGCTGCTGAAGCTAAAGCCTTCCGGACTAACGTTTTCGTTGCTAGCTAGCTAAGGCAGTGTGTCGCTGCTGCAGCTTAAGACTCCCGGACTAACGTTGTCGTTGCTAGCTAGCAGAGGCATTGTGTCGCTGCTACAGCTAAAGACTCCCGGACTAACGTTGTCGTTGCTAGCTAGCAGAGGCAGTGTGTCGCTGCTGCAGCTTAAGACTCCCGGACTAACGTTGTCGTTGCTAGCTAGCAGAGGCAGTGTGTCGCTGCTGGAGCTAAAGACTTCCGGACTAACGTTTTCGTTGCTAGCGAGCTGAGGCAGTGTGTCGCTGCTGAAGCTAAAGACTTCCGGACCAATGTTTTCATTGCTAGCGAACTGAGGCAGTGTGTCGCTGCTGAAGCTAAAGACTTCCGGACTGACGTTTTCATTGCTAGCGAGCTGAGGCAGTGTGTCGCTGCTGGAGCTAAAGACTTCCGGACTAATTTTTTTGTAGCTAGCGAGCAGAGGCAGTGTGTCGCTGCTGGAGCTAAAGACTTCCGGACTAACGTTTTCGTTGCTAGCGAGCTGAGGCAGTGTGTCGCTGCTGAAGCTAAAGACTTCCGGACTATCGTATTTGTTGCTAGCGAGCTGAGGCAGTGTGTCGCTGCTGAAGCTAAAGACTTCCGGACTAACGTTTTCGTTGCTAGCGAGCTGAGGCAGTGTGTCGCTGCTGAAGCTAAAGACTTCCGGACTAACGTTTTCATTGCTAGCGAGCTGAGGCAGTGTGTCGCTGCTGAAGCTAAAGACTTCCGGACTAATGTTTTCGTTGCTAGCGAGCTGAGGCAATGTGTCGCTGCTGGAGCTAAAGACTTCCGGACTAATTTTTTTGTAGCTAGCGAGCAGAGTCAGTGTGTCGCTGCTGGAGCTAAAGACTTCCGGGCTAACGTTTTCGTTGCTAGTGAGCTGAGGCAGTGTGTCGCTGCTGAAGCTAAAGACTTCCGGACAAATGTTTTCGTTGCTACCGAGCTGAGGCAGTGTGTCGCTGATGTAAAGACTTCTGGACTAACGTTATCGTTGCTAGCGAGCTGAGACAGTGTGTCGCTGCTGAAGCTAAAGACTTCCGGACTGACGTTTTCATTGCTAGCGAGCTGAGGCAGTGTGTCGCTGCTGGAGCTAAAGACTTCCGGACTAATTTGTTTGTAGCTAGTGAGCAGAGGCAGTGTGTCGCTGCAGGAGCTAAAGACTTCCGGACTATCGTTTTCGTTGCTAGTGAGCTGAGGCAGTGTGTCGCTGCTGAAGCTAAAGACTTCCGGACAAATGTTTTCGTTGCTACCGAGCTGAGGCAGTGTGTCGCTGATGTAAAGACTTCTGGACGAACGTTATCGTTGCTAGCGAGCTGAGACAGTGTCGCTGCTGAAGCTAAAGACGCCCGGGCTAACGTTTTCGTTGCTAGCTAGCAGAGGCAGTGTGTCGCTGCTGGAAAGACTTCTGGACTAAAGGTTTTCGTTGCTAGCGAGCTGAGGCAGTGTCGCTGCGGAAGCTAAAGACTTCCGGACTAACGTTTTCATTGCTATCTAGCTGAGGCAGTGTGTCGCTGCTGGAGCTAAAGACTTCCAGACTAACGTTTTCATTGCTAGCGAGCTGAGGCAGTGTGTCGCTGCTTGAGCTAAAGACTCCCGCACTAACGTTTTTGTTGCTAGCGAGCTGAGGCAGTGTGTCGCTGCTGAAGCTAAAGACTTCCGGACTAACGTTTTCATTGCTAGCGAGCTGAGGCAGTGTGTCGCTGCTGGAGCTAAAGACTCCCGGACTAACGTTTTCGTTGCTAGCGAGCTGAGGCAGTGTGT
Source organism: Lampris incognitus (assembly GCF_029633865.1). Classification (NCBI taxonomy): domain Eukaryota; kingdom Metazoa; phylum Chordata; class Actinopteri; order Lampriformes; family Lampridae; genus Lampris; species Lampris incognitus. Next base: position 74,078,970 of record NC_079211.1, read on the forward strand.
CGCTGCTGGAGCTAAAGACTCCCGGGCTAATGTTTTCATTGCTACCGAGCTGAGGCAGTGTGTCGCTGCTGAAGCTAAAGATCTTCCGGACTAATGTTTTCTTTGCTAGCGAGCTGAGGCAGTGTGTCGCTGCTGAAGCTAAAGACTTCTGGACTATCGTATTCGTTGCTAGCGAGCTGAGGCAGTGTGTCGCTGCTGAAGCTAAAGACTTCCGGACTAACGTTTTCATTGCTAGCGAGCTGAGGCAGTGTGTCGCTGCTGGAGCTAAAGACTCCCGGGCTAACGTTTTCATTGCTATCTAGCTGAGGCAGTGTGTCGCTGCTGCAGCTTAAGACTCCCGGACTAACGTTGTCGTTGCTAGCTAGCAGAGGCAGTGTGTCGCTGCTACAGCTAAAGACTCCCGGACTAACGTTTTCGTTGCTAGCGAGCTGAGGCAGTGTGTCGCTGCTGGAGCTAAAGACTCCCGGGCTAATTTTTTCATTGCTACCGAGCTGAGGCAGTGTGTCGCTGCTGAAGCTAAAGACTTCCGGACCAATGTTTTCGTTGCTAGAGAGCTGAGGCAGTGTGTCGCTGCTGAAGCTAAAGACTTCTGGACTATCGTATTCGTTGCTAGCAAGCTGAGACAGTGTGTCGCTGCTGAAGCTAAAGACTTCCGGACTAATGTTTTCATTGCTAGCGAGCTGAGGCAGTGTGTCGCTGCTGGAGCTAAAGACTTCCGGACAAATGTTTTCGTTGCTAGCGAGCTGAGGCAGGCAGTGTGTCGCTGCTGGAGCTAAAGACTCCCGGACTAACATTTTCATTGCTAGCGAGCAGAGGCAGTGTGTCACTGCTGAAGCTAAAGACTTCCAGACTAATGTTTTCGTTGCTAGCGAGCTGAGGCAGTGTGTCGCTGCTGGAAAGACTTCTGGACTAACGTATTCGTTGCTAGCGAGCTGAGGCAGTGTGTCGCTGCTGGAGCTAAAGACTCCCGTACTAACGTTTTCGTTGCTAGCGAGCTGAGGCAGTGTGTCACTGCTGGAGCTAAAGACTCCCGGGCTAATGTTTTCATTGCTAGTGAGCTGTGGCAGTGTGTCGCTGCTGAAGCTAAAGACTTCCGGACTAACGTTTTCGTTGCTAGCGAGCTGAGGCAGTGTGTCGCTGCTGGAGCTAAAGACTCCCGGACTAACGTTTTCGTTGCTAGCGAGCTGAGGCAGTGTGTCGCTGCTGGAAAGACTTCTGGACTAACGTTTTCATTGCTAGCGAGGTGAGGCAGTGTGTCGCTGCTGAAGCTAAAGACTTCCGGACTAACGTTTTCATTGCTAGCGAGCTGAGGCTGTGTGTCGCTGCTGGAGCTAAAGACTCCCGGACTAACGTTTTCGTTGCTAGCGAGCTGAGGCAGTGTGTCGCTGCTGAAGCTAAAGACTTCCGGACTAACGTTTTCATTGCTAGCTAGCTGAGTCAGTGTGTCGCTGCTGGAGGTAAGAACTCCCGGGCTATCGTTTTCATTGCTAGCGAGCAGAGGCAGTGTGTCGCTGCTGGAGGTAAAGACGTCCGGGCTAACGTTTTCATTGCTAGCGAGCTGAGGCAGTGGGTCGCTGCTGAAGCTAAAGATCTTCCGGACTAATGTTTTCGTTGCTAGCGAGCTGAGGCAGTGTGTCGCTGCTGAAGCTAAAGACTTCTGGACTATCGTATTCGTTGCTAGCGAGCTGAGGCAGTGTGTCGCTGCTGAAGCTAAAGACTTCCGGACTAACATTTTCATTGCTAGCGAGCTGAGGCAGTGTGTCGCTGCTGGAGCTAAAGACTCCTGGACTAATGTTTTCGTTGCTAGCGAGCTGAGGCAGTGTGTCGCTGCTGGAAAGACTTCTGGACTAACGTTTTCGTTGCTACCGAGCTGAGGCAGTGTGTCGCTGCTGAAGCTAAAGACTTCCGGGCTAACGTTTTCATTGCTAGCGAGCAGAGGCAGTGTGTCGCTACTGGAGCTAAAGACTCCCGGGCTAACGTTTTCGTTGCTAGCTAGCAGAGGCAGTGTGTCGCTGCTGGAAAGACTTCTGGACTAACGTTTTCGTTGCTAGCGAGCTGAGGCAGTGTCGCTGCGGAAGCTAAAGACTTCCGGACTAACGTTTTCATTGCTATCTAGCTGAGGCAGTGTGTCGCTGCTGGAGCTAAAGACTTCCAGACTAACGTTTTCATTGCTAGCGAGCTGAGGCAGTGTGTCGCTGCTGGAGCTAAAGACTCCCGCACTAACGTTTTCGTTGCTAGCGAGCTGAGGCAGTGTGTCGCTGCTGAAGCTAAAGACTTCCGGACTAACGTTTTCATTGCTAGCGAGCTGAGGCAGTGTGTCGCTGCTGGAGCTAAAGACTCCCGGACTAACGTTTTCGTTGCTAGCGAGCTGAGGCAGTGTGTCGCTGCTGGAGCTAAAGACTCCCGGGCTAATGTTTTCATTGCTACCGAGCTGAGGCAGTGTGTCGCTGCTGAAGCTAAAGATCTTCCGGGATAATGTTTTCGTTGCTAGCGAGCTGAGGCAGTGTGTCGCTGCTGAAGCTAAAGACTTCTGGACTATCGTATTCGTTGCTAGCGAGCTGAGGCAGTGTGTCGCTGCTGAAGCTAAAGACTTCCGGACTAACGTTTTCATTGCTAGCGAGCTGAGGCAGTGTGTCGCTGCTGGAGCTAAAGACTCCCGGGCTAACGTTTTCATTGCTATCTAGCTGAGGCAGTGTGTCGCTGCTGCAGCTTAAGACTCCCGGGCTAACGTTTTCATTGCTATCTAGCTGAGGCAGTGTGTCGCTGCTGCAGCTTAAGACTTCCGGACTAACGTTGTCGTTGCCAGCTAGCAGAGGCAGTGTGTCGCTGCTGGAGCTAAAGACTTCCGGACTAACGTTTTCGTTGCTAGTGAGCTGAGGCAGTGTGTCGCTGCTGAAGCTAAAGACTTCCGTACCAATGTTTTCGTTGCTAGCGAGCTGAGGCAGTGTGTCGCTGATGGAAAGACTTCTGCACTAACGTTTTCGTTGCTAGCGAGCTGAGGCAGTGTGCCGCTGCTGAAGCTAAAGATCTTCCGGACTAATGTTTTCGTTGCTAGCGAGCTGAGGCAGTGTGTCGCTGCTGAAGCTAAAGACTTCTGGACTATCGTATTCGTTGCTAGCGAGCTGAGGCAGTGTGTCGCTGCTGAAGCTAAAGACTTCCGGACTAATGTTATCATTGCTAGCGAGCTGAGGCAGTGTGTCGCTGCTGGAGCTAAAGACTCCCGGGCTAATGTTTTCATTGCTGGCGAGCTGAGGCAGTGTGTCGCTGCTGAAGCTAAAGACTTCCGGACTAATGTTTTCGTTGCTAGCGAGCTGAGGCAGTGTGTCGCTGCTGGAGCTAAAGACTCCCGGACTAACGTTTTCGTTGCTAGCGAGCTGATGCAGTGTGTCGCTGCTGGAGCTAAAGACTGCCGGGCTAATGTCATCATTGCTAGCGAGCAGAGGCAGTGTGTCGCTGCTGAAGCTAAAGACTTCCAGACTAATGTTTTCGTTGCTAGCGAGCTGAGGCAGTGTGTCGCTGCTGGAAAGACTTCTGAACTAACGTATTCGTTGCTGGCGAGCTGAGGCAGTGTGTCGCTGCTGAAGCTAAAGACTTCAGGGCTAACGTTTTCATTGCTAGCGAGCTGAGGCAGTGTGTCGCTGTTGGAGCTAAAGACTCCCGGGCTATCGTTTTCGTTGCTAGCTAGCTGAAGCAGTGTGTCGCTGCTGAAGCTTAAGACTTCCGGACTAATGTTTTCGTTGCTAGCGAGCTGAGGCAGTGTGTCGCTGCTGGAAAGACTTCTGGACTAACGTATTCGTTGCTAGCAAGCTGAGAAAGTGTGTCGCTGCTGGAGCTAAAGACTCCCGGGCTAACGTTTTCGTTGCTAGCTAGCTGAGTCAGTGTGTCGCTGCTGGAGGTAAAAACTCCCGGGCTATCGTTTTCATTGCTAGCGAGCAGAGGCAGTGTGTCGCTGCTGGAGGTAAAGACGTCCGGGCTAACGTTTTCATTGCTAGCGAGCTGAGGCAGTGTGTCCCTGCTGGAGCTAAAGACTCCCGGGCTAACGTTTTCATTGCTAGATAGCAGAGGCAGTGTGTCGCTGCTGGAGCTAAAGACTCCTGGACTAATGTTTTCGTTGCTAGCGAGCTGAGGCAGTGTGTCGCTGCTGGAAAGACTTCTGGACTAACGTTTTCGTTGCTAGCGAGCTGAGGCAGTGTGTCGCTGCTGAAGCTAAAGACTTCCGGACTAACGTTTTCATTGCTAGCGAGCTGAGGCAGTGTGTCGCTACTGGAGCTAAAGAATCCCGGGCTAACGTTTTCGTTGCTAGCTAGCAGAGGCAGTGTGTCGCTGCTGGAAAGACTTCTGGACTAACGTTTTCGTTGCTAGCGAGCTGAGGCAGTGTCGCTGCGGAATCTAAAGACTTCCAGACTAACGTTTTCATTGCTAGAGAGCTGAGGCAGTGTGTCGCTGCTGGAGCTAAAGACTCCCGGACTAACGTTTTCGTTGCTAGCGAGCTGATGCAGTGTGTCGCTGCTGGAGCTAAAGACTGCCGGGCTAATGTCATCATTGCTAGCGAGCAGAGGCAGTGTGTCGCTGCTGAAGCTAAAGACTTCCAGACTAATGTTTTCGTTGCTAGCGAGCTGAGGCAGTGTGTCGCTGCTGGAAAGACTTCTGAACTAACGTATTCGTTGCTGGCGAGCTGAGGCAGTGTGTCGCTGCTGAAGCTAAAGACTTCAGGGCTAACGTTTTCATTGCTAGCGAGCTGAGGCAGTGTGTCGCTGTTGGAGCTAAAGACTCCCGGGCTATCGTTTTCGTTGCTAGCTAGCTGAAGCAGTGTGTCGCTGCTGAAGCTTAAGACTTCCGGACTAATGTTTTCGTTGCTAGCGAGCTGAGGCAGTGTGTCGCTGCTGGAAAGACTTCTGGACTAACGTATTCGTTGCTAGCAAGCTGAGAAAGTGTGTCGCTGCTGGAGCTAAAGACTCCCGGGCTAACGTTTTCGTTGCTAGCTAGCTGAGTCAGTGTGTCGCTGCTGGAGGTAAAAACTCCCGGGCTATCGTTTTCATTGCTAGCGAGCAGAGGCAGTGTGTCGCTGCTGGAGGTAAAGACGTCCGGGCTAACGTTTTCATTGCTAGCGAGCTGAGGCAGTGTGTCCCTGCTGGAGCTAAAGACTCCCGGGCTAACGTTTTCATTGCTAGATAGCAGAGGCAGTGTGTCGCTGCTGGAGCTAAAGACTCCTGGACTAATGTTTTCGTTGCTAGCGAGCTGAGGCAGTGTGTCGCTGCTGGAAAGACTTCTGGACTAACGTTTTCGTTGCTAGCGAGCTGAGGCAGTGTGTCGCTGCTGAAGCTAAAGACTTCCGGACTAACGTTTTCATTGCTAGCGAGCTGAGGCAGTGTGTCGCTACTGGAGCTAAAGAATCCCGGGCTAACGTTTTCGTTGCTAGCTAGCAGAGGCAGTGTGTCGCTGCTGGAAAGACTTCTGGACTAACGTTTTCGTTGCTAGCGAGCTGAGGCAGTGTCGCTGCGGAATCTAAAGACTTCCAGACTAACGTTTTCATTGCTAGAGAGCTGAGGCAGTGTGTCGCTGCTGGAGCTAAAGACTCCCGCACTAACGTTTTCGTTGCTAGCGAGCTGAGGCAGTGTGTCGCTGCTGAAGCTAAAGACTTCCGGACTAACGTTTTCGTTGCTAGCGAGCTGAGGCAGTGTGTCGCTGCTGGAGCTAAAGACACCCGGAGTAACGTTTTCGTTGCTAGCGAGCTGAGGCAGTGTGTCGCTGTGGAGCTAAAGACTCCTGGGCTAATGTTTTCATTGCTACCGAGCTGAGGCAGTGTGTCGCTGCTGAAGCTAAAGATCTTCCGGACTAATGTTTTCGTTGCTAGCGAGCTGAGGCAGTGTGTCGCTGCTGAAGCTAAAGACTTCTGTACTATCGTATTCGTTGCTAGCGAGCTGAGGCAGTGTGTCGCTGCTGAAGCTAAAGACTTCCGGACTAACGTTTTCATTGCTAGCGAGCTGAGGCAGTGTGTCGCTGCTGGAGCTAAACACTCCCGGGCTAATGTTTTCGTTGCTAGCGAGCTGAGGCAGTGTGTCGCTGCTTGAGCTAAAGACTAACGGACTAACGTTTTCGTTGCTAGCGAGCTGATGCAGTGTGTCACTGCTGGAGCTAAAGACTGCCGGGCTAATGTCACCATTTCTAGCGAGCAGAGGCAGTGTGTCGCTGCTGAAGCTAAAGACTTCCAGACTAATGTTTTCGTTGCTAGCGAGCTGAGGCAGTGTGTCGCTGCTGGAAAGACTTCTGAACTAACGTATTCGTTGCTGGCGAGCTGGGGCAGTCTGTCGCTGCTGAAGCTAAAGACTTCCGGGCTAACGTTTCATTGCTAGCGAGCTGAGGCAGTGTGTCGCTGTTGGAGCTAAAGACTCCCGGGCTATCGTTTTGGTTGCTAGCGAGCTGAGGCAGTGTGTCGCTGCTGGAGCTAAAGACTCCCGGGCTAACGTTTTCGTTGCTAACTAGCTGAGGCAGTGTGTCGCTGCTGAAGCTTAAGACTTCCGGACTAATGTTTTCGTTGCTAGCGAGCTGAAGCAGTGTGTCGCTGCTGGAAAGACTTCTGAACTAACGTATTCGTTGCTGGCGAGCTGAGGCAGTGTGTCGCTGCTGAAGCTAAAGACTTCAGGGCTAACGTTTTCATTGCTAGCGAGCTGAGGCAGTGTGTCGCTGCTGGAGGTAAAGACGTCCCGGCTAACGTTTTCATTGCTAGCGAGCTGAGGCAGTGTGTCCCTGCTGGAGCTAAAGACTCCTGGACTAAATTTTTCGTTGCTAGCGAACTGAGGCAGTGTGTCGCTGCTGGAAAGACTTCTGGACTAATGTTTTCGTTGCTAGCGAGCTGAGGCAGTGTGTCGCTGCTGAAGCTAAAGACTTCCGGGCTAACGTTTTCGTTGCTAGCTAGCAGAGGCAGTGTGTCGCTGCTGGAAAGTCTTCTGGACTAACGTTTTCGTTGCTAGCGAGCTGAGGCAGTGTCGCTGCGGAAGCTAAAGACTTCCGGACAAACGTTTTCATTGCTGTCTAGCTGAGGCAGTGTGTCGCTGCTGGAGCTAAAGACTTCCAGAATAACGTTTTCATTGCTAGCGAGCTGAGGCAGTGTGTCGCTGCTGGAGCTAAAGACTCCCGCACTAACGTTTTCGTTGCTAGCGAGCTGAGGCAGTGTGTCGCTGCTGAAGCTAAAGACTTCCGGACTAACGTTTTCATTGCTAGCGAGCTGAGGCAGTGTGTCGCTGCTGGAGCTAAAGACACCCGGACTAACGTTTTCTTTGCTAGCGAGCTGAGGCAGTGTGTCGCTGCTGGAGCTAAAGACTCCCGAGCTAATGTTTTCATTGCTACCGAGCTGAGGCAGTGTGTCGCTGCTGAAGCTAAAGATCTTCCGGACTAATGTTTTCGTTGCTAGCGAGCTCAGGCAGTGTGTCGCTGCTGAAGCTAAAGACTTCTGGACTATCGTATTCGTTGCTAGCGAGCTGAGGCAGTGTGTCGCTGCTGAAGCTAAAGACTTCCGGACTAACGTTTTCATTGCTAGCGAGCTGAGGCAGTGTGTCGCTGCTGGAGCTAAAGACTCCCGGGCTAATGTTTTCATTGCTAGCGAGCTGAGGCAGTGTGTTGCGGCTGAAGCTAAAGACTTCCGGACTAATGTTTTCGTTGCTAGCGAGCTGAGGCAGTGTGTCGCTGCTGGAGCTAAAGACTAACGGACTAACGTTTTCGTTGCTAGCGAGCTGATGCAGTGTGTCGCTGCTGGAGCTAAAGACTGCCGGGCTAATGTCACCATTGCTAGCGAGCAGAGGCAGTGTGTCGCTGCTGAAGCTAAAGACTTCCAGACTAATGTTTTCGTTGCTAGCGAGCTGAGGCAGTGTGTCGCTGCTGGAGCTAAAGACTCCCGGGCTAACGTTTTCGTTGCTAACTAGCTGAGGCAGTCTGTCGCTGCTGAAGCTTAAGACTTCCGGACTAATGTTTTCGTTGCTAGCGAGCTGAGGCAGTGTGTCGCTGCTGGAAAGACTTCTGGACTAACGTATTCGTTGCTAGCAAGCTGAGGCAGTGTGTCGCGGCTGGAGCTAAAGACTCCCGGGCTAACGTTTTCGTTGCTAGCTAGCTGAGTCAGTGTGTCGCTGCTGGAGGTAAGAACTCCCGGGCTATCGTTTTCATTGCTAGCTAGCAGAGGCAGTGTAAGGCTGCTACAGCTAAAGACTCCCGGACTAACGTTTTCGTTGCCAGCTAGCAGAGGCAGTGTGTCGCTGCTGGAGCTAAAGACTTCCGGATTAATTTTTTTGTAGCTAGCAAGCAGAGGCAGTGTGTCGCTGCTGGAGCTAAAGACTTCCGGACTAACGTTTTCGTTGCTAGTGAGCTGAGGCAGTGTGTCGCTGCTGAAGCTAAAGACTTCCGGACCAATGTTTTCGTTGCTAGCGAGCTGAGGCAGTGTGTCGCTGATGGAAAGACTTCTGCACTAACGTTTTCGTTGCTAGCGAGCTGAGACAGTGTGTCGCTGCTGAAGCTAAAGACTTCCGGACTAACGTTTTCATTGCTAGCGAGCTGAGGCAGTGTGTCGCTGCTGGAGCTAAAGACTCCCGGGCTAATGTTTTCATTGCTAGCGAGCTGAGGCAGTGTGTTGCTGCTGAAGCTAAAGACTTCCGGACTAATGTTTTCGTTGCTAGCGAGCTGAGGCAGTGTGTCGCTGCTGGAGCTAAAGACTAACGGACTAACGTTTTCGTTGCTAGCGAGCTGATGCAGTGTGTCGCTGCTGGAGCTAAAGACTGCCGGGCTAATGTCACCATTGCTAGCGAGCAGAGGCAGTGTGTCGCTGCTGAAGCTAAAGACTTCCAGACTAATGTTTTCGTTGCTAGCGAGCTGAGGCAGTGTGTCGCTGCTGGAGCTAAAGACTCCCGGGCTAACGTTTTCGTTGCTAACTAGCTGAGGCAGTCTGTCGCTGCTGAACCTTAAGACTTCCGGACTAATGTTTTCGTTGCTAGCGAGCTGAGGCAGTGTGTCGCTGCTGGAAAGACTTCTGGACTAACGTATTCGTTGCTAGCAAGCTGAGGCAGTGTGTCGCGGCTGGAGCTAAAGACTCCCGGGCTAACGTTTTCGTTGCTAGCTAGCTGAGTCAGTGTGTCGCTGCTGGAGGTAAGAACTCCCGGGCTATCGTTTTCATTGCTAGCGAGCAGAGGCAGTGTGTCGCTGCTGGAGGTAAAGACGTCCGGGCTAACGTTTTCATTGCTAGCGAGCTGAGGCAGTGTGTCCCTGCTGGAGCTAAAGACTCCCGGGCTAACGTTTTCATTGCTAGCTAGCAGAGGCAGTGTGTCGCTGCTGGAGCTAAAGACTCCTGGACTAATATTTTCATTGCTAGCGAGCTGAGGCAGTGTGTCGCTGCTGGAAAGACTTCTGGACTAACGTTTTCGTTGCTAGCGAGCTGAGGCAGTGTGTCGCTGCTGAAGCTAAAGACTTCCGGACTAACGTTTTCATTGCTAGCGAGCTGAGGCAGTGTGTCGCTACTGGAGCTAAAGACTCCCGGGCTAACGTTTTCGTTGCTAGCTAGCAGAGGCAGTGTGTCGCTGCTGGAAAGACTTCTGGACTAACGTTTTCGTTGCTAGCGAGCTGAGGCAGTGTCGCTGCGGAAGCTAAAGACTTCCGGACTAACGTTTTCATTGCTATCTAGCTGAGGCAGTGTGTCGCTGCTGGAGCTAAAGACTTCCAGACTAACGTTTTCATTGCTAGCGAGCTGAGGCAGTGTGTCGCTGCTGGAGCTAAAGACTCCCGCACTAACGTTTTCGTTGCTAGCGAGCTGAGGCAGTGTGTCGCTGCTGAAGCTAAAGACTTCCGGACTAACGTTTTCATTGCTAGCGAGCTGAGGCAGTGTGTCGCTGCTGGAAAGACTTCTGAACTAACGTATTCGTTGCTGGCGAGCTGAGGCAGTGTGTCGCTGCTGAAGCTAAAGACTTCAGGGCTAACGTTTTCATTGCTAGCGAGCTGAGGCAGTGTGTCGCTGTTGGAGCTAAAGAGTCCCGGGCTATCGTTTTCGTTGCTAGCTAGCAGAGGCAGTGTGTCGCTGCTGGAAAGACTCCCGGGCTATCGTTTTCGTTGTTAGCTAGCTGAAGCAGTGTGTCGCTGCTGAAGCTTAAGACTTCCGAACTAATGTTTTCGTTGCTAGCGAGCTGAGGCAGTGTGTCGCTGCTGGAAAAACTTCTGGACTAACGTATTCGTTGCTAGCGAGCAGAGGCAGTGTGTCGCTGCTGGAGGTAAAGACGTCCCGGCTAACGTTTTCATTGCTAGCGAGCTGAGGCAGTGTGTCCCTGCTGGAGCTAAAGACTCCTGGACTAAATTTTTCGTTGCTAGCGAACTGAGGCAGTGTGTCGCTGCTGGAAAGACTTCTGGACTAATGTTTTCGTTGCTAGCGAGCTGAGGCAGTGTGTCGCTGCTGAAGCTAAAGACTTCCGGGCTAACGTTTTCGTTGCTAGCTAGCAGAGGCAGTGTGTCGCTGCTGGAAAGTCTTCTGGACTAACGTTTTCGTTGCTAGCGAGCTGAGGCAGTGTCGCTGCGGAAGCTAAAGACTTCCGGACAAACGTTTTCATTGCTGTCTAGCTGAGGCAGTGTGTCGCTGCTGGAGCTAAAGACTTCCAGAATAACGTTTTCATTGCTAGCGAGCTGAGGCAGTGTGTCGCTGCTGGAGCTAAAGACTCCCGCACTAACGTTTTCGTTGCTAGCGAGCTGAGGCAGTGTGTCGCTGCTGAAGCTAAAGACTTCCGGACTAACGTTTTCATTGCTAGCGAGCTGAGGCAGTGTGTCGCTGCTGGAGCTAAAGACACCCGGACTAACGTTTTCTTTGCTAGCGAGCTGAGGCAGTGTGTCGCTGCTGGAGCTAAAGACTCCCGGGCTAATGTTTTCATTGCTACCGAGCTGAGGCAGTGTGTCGCTGCTGAAGCTAAAGATCTTCCGGACTAATGTTTTCGTTGCTAGCGAGCTCAGGCAGTGTGTCGCTGCTGAAGCTAAAGACTTCTGGACTATCGTATTCGTTGCTAGCGAGCTGAGGCAGTGTGTCGCTGCTGAAGCTAAAGACTTCCGGACTAACGTTTTCATTGCTAGCGAGCTGAGGCAGTGTGTCGGTGCTGGAGCTAAAGACTCCCGGGCTAATGTTTTCATTGCTAGCGAGCTGAGGCAGTGTGTTGCGGCTGAAGCTAAAGACTTCCGGACTAATGTTTTCGTTGCTAGCGAGCTGAGGCAGTGTGTCGCTGCTGGAGCTAAAGACTAACGGACTAACATTTTCGTTGCTAGCGAGCTGATGCAGTGTGTCGCTGCTGGAGCTAAAGACTGCCGGGCTAATGTCACCATTGCTAGCGAGCAGAGGCAGTGTGTCGCTGCTGAAGCTAAAGACTTCCAGACTAATGTTTTCGTTGCTAGCGAGCTGAGGCAGTGTGTCGCTGCTGGAGCTAAAGACTCCCGGGCTAACGTTTTCGTTGCTAACTAGCTGAGGCAGTCTGTCGCTGCTGAAGCTTAAGACTTCCGGACTATTGTTTTCGTTGCTAGCGAACTGAGGCAGTGTGTTGCTGCTGGAAAGACTTCTGGACTAACGTATTCGTTGCTAGCAAGCTGAGGCAGTGTGTCGCTGCTGGAGCTAAAGACTCCCGGGCTAACGTTTTCGTTGCTAGCTAGCTGAGTCAGTGTGTCGCTGCTGGAGGTAAGAACTCCCGGGCTATCGTTTTCATTGCTAGCGAGCAGAGGCAGTGTGTCGCTGCTGGAGGTAAAGACGTCCGGGCTAACGTTTTCATTGCTAGCGAGCTGAGGCAGTGTGTCCCTGCTGGAGCTAAAGACTCCCGGGCTAACGTTTTCATTGCTAGCTAGCAGAGGCAGTGTGTCGCTGCTGGAGCTAAAGACTCCTGGACTAATGTTTTCATTGCTAGCGAGCTGAGGCAGTGTGTCGCTGCTGGAAAGACTTCTGGACTAACGTTTTCGTTGCTAGCGAGCTGAGGCAGTGTGTCGCTGCTGAAGCTAAAGACTTCCGGACTAACGTTTTCATTGCTAGCGAGCTGAGGCAGTGTGTCGCTACTGGAGCTAAAGACTCCCGGGCTAACGTTTTCGTTGCTAGCTAGCAGAGGCAGTGTGTCGCTGCTGGAAAGACTTCTGGACTAACGTTTTCGTTGCTAGCGAGCTGAGGCAGTGTCGCTGCGGAAGCTAAAGACTTCCGGACTAACGTTTTCATTGCTATCTAGCTGAGGCAGTGTGTCGCTGCTGGAGCTAAAGACTTCCAGACTAACGTTTTCATTGCTAGCGAGCTGAGGCAGTGTGTCGCTGCTGGAGCTAAAGACTCCCGCACTAACGTTTTCGTTGCTAGCGAGCTGAGGCAGTGTGTCGCTGCTGAAGCTAAAGACTTCCGGACTAACGTTTTCATTGCTAGCGAGCTGAGGCAGTGTGTCGCTGCTGGAGCTAAAGACTCCCGGACTAACGTTTTCGTTGCTAGCGAGCTGAGGCAGTGTGTCGCTGCTGGAGCTAAAGACTCCCGGGCTAATGTTTTCATTGCTACCGAGCTGAGGCAGTGTGTCGCTGCTGAAGCTAAAGATCTTCCGGACTAATGTTTTCTTTGCTAGCGAGCTGAGGCAGTGTGTCGCTGCTGAAGCTAAAGACTTCTGGACTATCGTATTCGTTGCTAGCGAGCTGAGGCAGTGTGTCGCTGCTGAAGCTAAAGACTTCCGGACTAACGTTTTCATTGCTAGCGAGCTGAGGCAGTGTGTCGCTGCTGGAGCTAAAGACTCCCGGGCTAACGTTTTCATTGCTATCTAGCTGAGGCAGTGTGTCGCTGCTGCAGCTTAAGACTCCCGGACTAACGTTGTCGTTGCTAGCTAGCAGAGGCAGTGTAAGGCTGCTACAGCTAAAGACTCCCGGACTAACGTTTTCGTTGCCAGCTAGCAGAGGCAGTGTGTCGCTGCTGGAGCTAAAGACTTCCGGATTAATTTTTTTGTAGCTAGCAAGCAGAGGCAGTGTGTCGCTGCTGGAGCTAAAGACTTCCGGACTAACGTTTTCGTTGCTAGTGAGCTGAGGCAGTGTGTCGCTGCTGAAGCTAAAGACTTCCGGACCAATGTTTTCGTTGCTAGCGAGCTGAGGCAGTGTGTCGCTGATGGAAAGACTTCTGCACTAACGTTTTCGTTGCTAGCGAGCTGAGACAGTGTGTCGCTGCTGAAGCTAAAGACTTCCGGACTAACGTTTTCATTGCTAGCGAGCTGAGGCAGTGTGTCGCTGCTGGAGCTAAAGACTCCCGGGCTAATGTTTTCATTGCTAGCGAGCTGAGGCAGTGTGTTGCTGCTGAAGCTAAAGACTTCCGGACTAATGTTTTCGTTGCTAGCGAGCTGAGGCAGTGTGTCGCTGCTGGAGCTAAAGACTAACGGACTAACGTTTTCGTTGCTAGCGAGCTGATGCAGTGTGTCGCTGCTGGAGCTAAAGACTGCCGGGCTAATGTCACCATTGCTAGCGAGCAGAGGCAGTGTGTCGCTGCTGAAGCTAAAGACTTCCAGACTAATGTTTTCGTTGCTAGCGAGCTGAGGCAGTGTGTCGCTGCTGGAGCTAAAGACTCCCGGGCTAACGTTTTCGTTGCTAACTAGCTGAGGCAGTCTGTCGCTGCTGAAGCTTAAGACTTCCGGACTAATGTTTTCGTTGCTAGCGAGCTGAGGCAGTGTGTCGCTGCTGGAAAGACTTCTGGACTAACGTATTCGTTGCTAGCAAGCTGAGGCAGTGTGTCGCGGCTGGAGCTAAAGACTCCCGGGCTAACGTTTTCGTTGCTAGCTAGCTGAGTCAGTGTGTCGCTGCTGGAGGTAAGAACTCCCGGGCTATCGTTTTCATTGCTAGCGAGCAGAGGCAGTGTGTCGCTGCTGGAGGTAAAGACGTCCGAGCTAACGTTTTCATTGCTAGCGAGCTGAGGCAGTGTGTCCCTGCTGGAGCTAAAGACTCCCGGGCTAACGTTTTCATTGCTAGCTAGCAGAGGCAGTGTGTCGCTGCTGGAGCTAAAGACTCCTGGACTAATATTTTCATTGCTAGCGAGCTGAGGCAGTGTGTCGCTGCTGGAAAGACTTCTGGACTAACGTTTTCGTTGCTAGCGAGCTGAGGCAGTGTGTCGCTGCTGAAGCTAAAGACTTCCGGACTAACGTTTTCATTGCTAGCGAGCTGAGGCAGTGTGTCGCTACTGGAGCTAAAGACTCCCGGGCTAACGTTTTCGTTGCTAGCTAGCAGAGGCAGTGTGTCGCTGCTGGAAAGACTTCTGGACTAACGTTTTCGTTGCTAGCGAGCTGAGGCAGTGTCGCTGCGGAAGCTAAAGACTTCCGGACTAACGTTTTCATTGCTATCTAGCTGAGGCAGTGTGTCGCTGCTGGAGCTAAAGACTTCCAGACTAACGTTTTCATTGCTAGCGAGCTGAGGCAGTGTGTCGCTGCTGGAGCTAAAGACTCCCGCACTAACGTTTTCGTTGCTAGCGAGCTGAGGCAGTGTGTCGCTGCTGAAGCTAAAGACTTCCGGACTAACGTTTTCATTGCTAGCGAGCTGAGGCAGTGTGTCGCTGCTGGAGCTAAAGACTCCCGGACTAACGTTTTCGTTGCTAGCGAGCTGAGGCAGTGTGTCGCTGCTGGAGCTAAAGACTTCCGGACTAACGTTTTCGTTGCTAGTGAGCTGAGGCAGTGTGTCGCTGCTGAAGCTAAAGACTTCCGGACCAATGTTTTCGTTGCTAGCGAGCTGAGGCAGTGTGTCGCTGATGGAAAGACTTCTGCACTAACGTTTTCGTTGCTAGCGAGCTGAGACAGTGTGTCGCTGCTGAAGCTAAAGACTTCCAGACTAACGTTTTCATTGCTAGCGAGCTGAGGCAGTGTGTCGCTGCTGGAGCTAAAGACTCCGGCACTAACGTTTTCGTTGCTAGCGAGCTGAGGCAGTGTGTCCCTGCTGGAGCTAAAGACTTCTGAACTAACGTATTCGTTGCTGGCGAGCTGAAGCAGTGTGTCGCTGCTGAAGCTTAAGACTTCCGGACTAATGTTTTCGTTGCTAGCGAGCTGAGGCAGTTTGTCGCTGCTGGAAAGACTTCTGGACTAACGTATTCGTTGCTAGCAAGCTGAGGCAGTGTGTCGCTGCTGGAGCTAAAGACTCCCGGGCAAACGTTTTCGTTGCTAGCTAGCTGAGTCAGTGTGTCGCTGCTGGAGGTAAAAACTCCCGGGCTATCGTTTTCATTGCTAGCGAGCAGAGGCAGTGTGTCGCTGCTGGGGGTAAAAACTCCCGGGCTAATGTTTTCATTGCTAGCGAGCAGAGGCAGTGTGTCCCTGCTGGAGCTAAAGACTCCCGGGCTAACGTTTTCATTGCTAGCTAGCAGAGGCAGTGTGTCGCTGCTGGAGCTAAAGACTCCTGGACTAATGTTTTCGTTGCTAGCGAGCTGAGGCAGTGTGTCCCTGCTGGAAAGACTTCTGGACTAACGTTTTCGTTGCTAGCGAGCTGAGGCAGTGTGTCGCTGCTGAAGCTAAAGACTTCCGGACTAACGTTTTCATTGCTAGCGAGCTGAGGCAGTGTGTCGCTACTAGAGCTAAAGACTCCCGGGCTAACGTTTTCGTTGCTAGCTAGCAGAGGCAGTGTGTCGCTGCTGGAAAGACTTCTGGAATAACGTTTTCGTTGCTAGCGAGCTGAGGCAGTGTCGCTGCGGAAGCTAAAGACTTCCGGACTAACGTTTTCATTGCTATCTAGCTGAGGCAGTGTGTCGCTGCTGGAGCTAAAGACTTCCAGACTAACGTTTTCATTGCTAGCGAGCTGAGGCAGTGTGTCGCTGCTGGAGCTAAAGACTCCCGCACTAACGTGTTCGTTGCTAGCGAGCTGAGGCAGTGTGTCGCTGCTGAAGCTAAAGACTTCCGGACTAACGTTTTCATTGCTAGCGGGCTGAGGCAGTGTGTCGCTGCTGGAGCTAAAGACTCCCGGACTAACGTTTTCGTTGCTAGCGAGCTGAGGCAGTGTGTCGCTGCTGGAGCTAAAGACTCCCGGGCTAATGTTTTCATTGCTACCGAGCTGAGGCAGTGTGTCGCTGCTGAAGCTAAAGATCTTCCGGACTAATGTTTTCTTTGCTAGCGAGCTGAGGCAGTGTGTCGCTGCTGAAGCTAAAGACTTCTGGACTATCGTATTCGTTGCTAGCGAGCTGAGGCAGTGTGTCGCTGCTGAAGCTAAAGACTTCCGGACTAACGTTTTCATTGCTAGCGAGCTGAGGCAGTGTGTCGCTGCTGGAGCTAAAGACTCCCGGGCTAACGTTTTCATTGCTATCTAGCTGAGGCAGTGTGTCGCTGCTGCAGCTTAAGACTCCCGGACTAACGTTGTCGTTGCTAGCTAGCAGAGGCAGTGTGTCGCTGCTACAGCTAAAGACTCCCGGACTAACGTTTTCGTTGCCAGCTAGCAGAGGCAGTGTGTCGCTGCTGGAGCTAAAGACTTCCGGATTAATTTTTTTGTAGCTAGCAAGCAGAGGCAGTGTGTCGCTGCTGGAGCTAAAGACTTCCGGACTAACGTTTTCGTTGCTAGTGAGCTGAGGCAGTGTGTCGCTGCTGAAGCTAAAGACTTCCGGACCAATGTTTTCGTTGCTAGCGAGCTGAGGCAGTGTGTCGCTGATGGAAAGACTTCTGCACTAACGTTTTCGTTGCTAGCGAGCTGAGACAGTGTGTCGCTGCTGAAGCTAAAGACTTCCAGACTAACGTTTTCATTGCTAGCGAGCTGAGGCAGTGTGTCGCTGCTGGAGCTAAAGACTCCGGCACTAACGTTTTCGTTGCTAGCGAGCTGAGGCAGTGTGTCGCTGCTGGAGCTAAAGACTCCCGGACTAACGTTTTCGTTGCTAGCGAGCTGAGGCAGTGTGTGGCTGCTGGAGCTAAAGACTCCCGGGCTAATGTTTTCATGCTACCGAGCTGAGGCAGTGTGTCGCTGCTGAAGCTAAAGATCTTATGGACTAATGTTTTCGTTGCTAGCGAGCTGAGGCAGTGTGTCGCTGCTGAAGCTAAAGACTTCCGGACTAATGTTTTCGTTGCTAGCGAGCTGAGGCAGTGTGTCGCTGCTGGAGCTAAAGACTCCCGGACTAACGTTTTCGTTGCTAGCGAGCTGATGCAGTGTGTCGCTGCTGGAGCTAAAGACTGCCGGGCTAATGTCATCATTGCTAGCGAGCAGAGGCAGTGTGTCGTTGCTGAAGCTAAAGACTTCCAGACTAATGTTTTCGTTGCTAGCGAGCTGAGGCAGTGTGTCGCTGCTGGAAAGACTTCTGAACTAACGTATTCGTTGCTGGCGAGCTGAGGCAGTGTGTCGCTGCTGAAGCTAAAGACTTCAGGGCTAACGTTTTCATTGCTATCTAGCTGAGGCAGTGTGTCGCTGCTGGAGCTAAAGACTTCCAGACTAACGTTTTCATTGCTAGCGAGCTGAGGCAGTGTGTCGCTGCTGGAGCTAAAGACTCCCGCACTAACGTTTTCGTTGCTAGCGAGCTGAGGCAGTGTGTCGCTGCTGAAGCTAAAGACTTCCGGACTAACGTTTTCATTGCTAGCGAGCTGAGGCAGTGTGTCGCTGCTGGAGCTAAAGACTCCCGGACTAACGTTTTCGTTGCTAGCGAGCTGAGGCAGTGTGTCGCTGCTGGAGCTAAAGACTCCCGGGCTAATGTTTTCATTGCTACCGAGCTGAGGCAGTGTGTCGCTGCTGAAGCTAAAGATCTTCCGGACTAATGTTTTCTTTGCTAGCGAGCTGAGGCAGTGTGTCGCTGCTGAAGCTAAAGACTTCTGGACTATCGTATTCGTTGCTAGCGAGCTGAGGCAGTGTGTCGCTGCTGAAGCTAAAGACTTCCGGACTAACGTTTTCATTGCTAGCGAGCTGAGGCAGTGTGTCGCTGCTGGAGCTAAAGACTCCCGGGCTAACGTTTTCATTGCTATCTAGCTGAGGCAGTGTGTCGCTGCTGCAGCTTAAGACTCCCGGACTAACGTTGTCGTTGCTAGCTAGCAGAGGCAGTGTGTCGCTGCTACAGCTAAAGACTCCCGGACTAACGTTTTCGTTGCCAGCTAGCAGAGGCAGTGTGTCGCTGCTGGAGCTAAAGACTTCCGGATTAATTTTTTTGTAGCTAGCAAGCAGAGGCAGTGTGTCGCTGCTGGAGCTAAAGACTTCCGGACTAACGTTTTCGTTGCTAGTGAGCTGAGGCAGTGTGTCGCTGCTGAAGCTAAAGACTTCCGGACCAATGTTTTCGTTGCTAGCGAGCTGAGGCAGTGTGTCGCTGATGGAAAGACTTCTGCACTAACGTTTTCGTTGCTAGCGAGCTGAGACAGTGTGTCGCTGCTGAAGCTAAAGACTTCCAGACTAACGTTTTCATTGCTAGCGAGCTGAGGCAGTGTGTCGCTGCTGGAGCTAAAGACTCCGGCACTAACGTTTTCGTTGCTAGCGAGCTGAGGCAGTGTGTCGCTGCTGGAGCTAAAGACTTCTGAACTAACGTATTCGTTGCTGGCGAGCTGAAGCAGTGTGTCGCTGCTGAAGCTTAAGACTTCCGGACTAATGTTTTCGTTGCTAGCGAGCTGAGGCAGTGTGTCGCTGCTGGAAAGACTTCTGGACTAACGTATTCGTTGCTAGCAAGCTGAGGCAGTGTGTCGCTGCTGGAGCTAAAGACTCCCGGGCAAACGTTTTCGTTGCTAGCTAGCTGAGTCAGTGTGTCGCTGCTGGAGGTAAAAACTCCCGGGCTATCGTTTTCATTGCTAGCGAGCAGAGGCAGTGTGTCGCTGCTGGGGGTAAAAACTCCCGGGCTAATGTTTTCATTGCTAGCGAGCAGAGGCAGTGTGTCCCTGCTGGAGCTAAAGACTCCCGGGCTAACGTTTTCATTGCTAGCTAGCAGAGGCAGTGTGTCGCTGCTGGAGCTAAAGACTCCTGGACTAATGTTTTCGTTGCTAGCGAGCTGAGGCAGTGTGTCCCTGCTGGAAAGACTTCTGGACTAACGTTTTCGTTGCTAGCGAGCTGAGGCAGTGTGTCGCTGCTGAAGCTAAAGACTTCCGGACTAACGTTTTCATTGCTAGCGAGCTGAGGCAGTGTGTCGCTACTAGAGCTAAAGACTCCCGGGCTAACGTTTTCGTTGCTAGCTAGCAGAGGCAGTGTGTCGCTGCTGGAAAGACTTCTGGACTAACGTTTTCGTTGCTAGCGAGCTGAGGCAGTGTGTCGCTGCTGGAGCTAAAGACTTCCAGACTAACGTTTTCATTGCTAGCGAGCTGAGGCAGTGTGTCGCTGCTGGAGCTAAAGACTCCCGCACTAACGTGTTCGTTGCTAGCGAGCTGAGGCAGTGTGTCGCTGCTGAAGCTAAAGACTTCCGGACTAACGTTTTCATTGCTAGCGGGCTGAGGCAGTGTGTCGCTGCTGGAGCTAAAGACTCCCGGACTAACGTTTTCGTTGCTAGCGAGCTGAGGCAGTGTGTCGCTGCTGGAGCTAAAGACTCCCGGGCTAATGTTTTCATTGCTACCGAGCTGAGGCAGTGTGTCGCTGCTGAAGCTAAAGATCTTCCGGACTAATGTTTTCTTTGCTAGCGAGCTGAGGCAGTGTGTCGCTGCTGAAGCTAAAGACTTCTGGACTATCGTATTCGTTGCTAGCGAGCTGAGGCAGTGTGTCGCTGCTGAAGCTAAAGACTTCCGGACTAACGTTTTCATTGCTAGCGAGCTGAGGCAGTGTGTCGCTGCTGGAGCTAAAGACTCCCGGGCTAACGTTTTCATTGCTATCTAGCTGAGGCAGTGTGTCGCTGCTGCAGCTTAAGACTCCCGGACTAACGTTGTCGTTGCTAGCTAGCAGAGGCAGTGTGTCGCTGCTACAGCTAAAGACTCCCGGACTAACGTTTTCGTTGCCAGCTAGCAGAGGCAGTGTGTCGCTGCTGGAGCTAAAGACTTCCGGATTAATTTTTTTGTAGCTAGCAAGCAGAGGCAGTGTGTCGCTGCTGGAGCTAAAGACTTCCGGACTAACGTTTTCGTTGCTAGTGAGCTGAGGCAGTGTGTCGCTGCTGAAGCTAAAGACTTCCGGACCAATGTTTTCGTTGCTAGCGAGCTGAGGCAGTGTGTCGCTGATGGAAAGACTTCTGCACTAACGTTTTCGTTGCTAGCGAGCTGAGACAGTGTGTCGCTGCTGAAGCTAAAGACTTCCAGACTAACGTTTTCATTGCTAGCGAGCTGAGGCAGTGTGTCGCTGCTGGAGCTAAAGACTCCGGCACTAACGTTTTCGTTGCTAGCGAGCTGAGGCAGTGTGTCGCTGCTGGAGCTAAAGACTCCCGGACTAACGTTTTCGTTGCTAGCGAGCTGAGGCAGTGTGTGGCTGCTGGAGCTAAAGACTCCCGGGCTAATGTTTTCATGCTACCGAGCTGAGGCAGTGTGTCGCTGCTGAAGCTAAAGATCTTCCGGACTAATGTTTTCGTTGCTAGCGAGCTGAGGCAGTGTGTCGCTGCTGAAGCTAAAGACTTCCGGACTAATGTTTTCGTTGCTAGCGAGCTGAGGCAGTGTGTCGCTGCTGGAGCTAAAGACTCCCGGACTAACGTTTTCGTTGCTAGCGAGCTGATGCAGTGTGTCGCTGCTGGAGCTAAAGACTGCCGGGCTAATGTCATCATTGCTAGCGAGCAGAGGCAGTGTGTCGTTGCTGAAGCTAAAGACTTCCAGACTAATGTTTTCGTTGCTAGCGAGCTGAGGCAGTGTGTCGCTGCTGGAAAGACTTCTGAACTAACGTATTCGTTGCTGGCGAGCTGAGGCAGTGTGTCGCTGCTGAAGCTAAAGACTTCAGGGCTAACGTTTTCATTGCTAGCGAGCTGAGGCAGTGTGTCGCTGTTGGAGCTATAGACTCCCGGGCTATCGTTTTCGTTGCTAGCTAGCTGAAGCAGTGTGTCGCTGCTGAAGCTTAAGACTTCCGGACTAATGTTTTCGTTGCTAGCGAGCTGAGGCAGTGTGTCGCTGCTGGAAAGACTTCTGGACTAACGTATTCGTTGCTAGCAAGCTGAGGCAGTGTGTCGCTGCTGGAGCTAAAGACGCCCGGGCAAACGTTTTCGTTGCTAGCTAGCTGAGTCAGTGTGTCGCTGCTGGAGGTAAAACTCCCGGGCTATCGTTTTCATTGCTAGCGAGCAGAGGCAGTGTGTCGCTGCTGGGGGTAAAAACTCCCGGGCTAATGTTTTCATTGCTAGCGAGCAGAGGCAGTGTGTCCCTGCTGGAGCTAAAGACTCCCGGGCTAACGTTTTCATTGCTAGCTAGCAGAGGCAGTGTGTCGCTGCTGGAGCTAAAGACTCCTGGACTAATGTTTTCGTTGCTAGCGAGCTGAGGCAGTGTGTCGCTGCTGGAAAGACTTCTGGACTAACGTTTTCGTTGCTAGCGAGCTGAGGCAGTGTGTCGCTGCTGAAGCTAAAGACTTCCGGACTAACGTTTTCATTGCTAGCGAGCTGAGGCAGTGTGTCGCTACTAGAGCTAAAGACTCCCGGGCTAACGTTTTCTTTGCTAGCTAGCAGAGGCAGTGTGTCGCTGCTGGAAAGACTTCTGGACTAACGTTTTCGTTGCTAGCGAGCTGAGGCAGTGTCGCTGCGGAAGCTAAAGACTTCCGGACTAACGTTTTCATTGCTATCTAGCTGAGGCAGTGTGTCGCTGCTGGAGCTAAAGACTTCCAGACTAACGTTTTCATTGCTAGCGAGCTGAGGCAGTGTGTCGCTGCTGGAGCTAAAGACTCCCGCACTAACGTGTTCGTTGCTAGCGAGCTGAGGCAGTGTGTCGCTGCTGAAGCTAAAGACTTCCGGACTAACGTTTTCATTGCTAGCGGGCTGAGGCAGTGTGTCGCTGCTGGAGCTAAAGACTCCCGGACTAACGTTTTCGTTGCTAGCGAGCTGAGGCAGTGTGTCGCTGCTGGAGCTAAAGACTCCCGGGCTAATGTTTTCATTGCTACCGAGCTGAGGCAGTGTGTCGCTGCTGAAGCTAAAGATCTTCCGGACTAATGTTTTCTTTGCTAGCGAGCTGAGGCAGTGTGTCGCTGCTGAAGCTAAAGACTTCTGGACTATCGTATTCGTTGCTAGCGAGCTGAGGCAGTGTGTCGCTGCTGAAGCTAAAGACTTCCGGACTAACGTTTTCATTGCTAGCGAGCTGAGGCAGTGTGTCGCTGCTGGAGCTAAAGACTCCCGGGCTAACGTTTTCATTGCTATCTAGCTGAGGCAGTGTGTCGCTGCTGCAGCTTAAGACTCCCGGACTAACGTTGTCGTTGCTAGCTAGCAGAGGCAGTGTGTCGCTGCTACAGCTAAAGACTCCCGGACTAACGTTTTCGTTGCCAGCTAGCAGAGGCAGTGTGTCGCTGCTGGAGCTAAAGACTTCCGGATTAATTTTTTTGTAGCTAGCAAGCAGAGGCAGTGTGTCGCTGCTGGAGCTAAAGACTTCCGGACTAACGTTTTCGTTGCTAGTGAGCTGAGGCAGTGTGTCGCTGCTGAAGCTAAAGACTTCCGGACCAATGTTTTCGTTGCTAGCGAGCTGAGGCAGTGTGTCGCTGATGGAAAGACTTCTGCACTAACGTTTTCGTTGCTAGCGAGCTGAGACAGTGTGTCGCTGCTGAAGCTAAAGACTTCCAGACTAACGTTTTCATTGCTAGCGAGCTGAGGCAGTGTGTCGCTGCTGGAGCTAAAGACTCCGGCACTAACGTTTTCGTTGCTAGCGAGCTGAGGCAGTGTGTCGCTGCTGGAGCTAAAGACTCCCGGACTAACGTTTTCGTTGCTAGCGAGCTGAGGCAGTGTGTGGCTGCTGGAGCTAAAGACTCCCGGGCTAATGTTTTCATTGCTACCGAGCTGAGGCAGTGTGTCGCTGCTGAAGCTAAAGATCTTCCGGACTAATGTTTTCGTTGCTAGCGAGCTGAGGCAGTGTGTCGCTGCTGAAGCTAAAGACTTCCGGACTAATGTTTTCGTTGCTAGCGAGCTGAGGCAGTGTGTCGCTGCTGGAGCTAAAGACTCCCGGACTAACGTTTTCGTTGCTAGCGAGCTGATGCAGTGTGTCGCTGCTGGAGCTAAAGACTGCCGGGCTAATGTCATCATTGCTAGCGAGCAGAGGCAGTGTGTCGTTGCTGAAGCTAAAGACTTCCAGACTAATGTTTTCGTTGCTAGCGAGCTGAGGCAGTGTGTCGCTGCTGGAAAGACTTCTGAACTAACGTATTCGTTGCTGGCGAGCTGAGGCAGTGTGTCGCTGCTGAAGCTAAAGACTTCAGGGCTAACGTTTTCATTGCTAGCGAGCTGAGGCAGTGTGTCGCTGTTGGAGCTATAGACTCCCGGGCTATCGTTTTCGTTGCTAGCTAGCTGAAGCAGTGTGTCGCTGCTGAAGCTTAAGACTTCCGGACTAATGTTTTCGTTGCTAGCGAGCTGAGGCAGTGTGTCGCTGCTGGAAAGACTTCTGGACTAACGTATTCGTTGCTAGCAAGCTGAGGCAGTGTGTCGCTGCTGGAGCTAAAGACGCCCGGGCAAACGTTTTCGTTGCTAGCTAGCTGAGTCAGTGTGTCGCTGCTGGAGGTAAAACTCCCGGGCTATCGTTTTCATTGCTAGCGAGCAGAGGCAGTGTGTCGCTGCTGGGGGTAAAAACTCCCGGGCTAATGTTTTCATTGCTAGCGAGCAGAGGCAGTGTGTCCCTGCTGGAGCTAAAGACTCCCGGGCTAACGTTTTCATTGCTAGCTAGCAGAGGCAGTGTGTCGCTGCTGGAGCTAAAGACTCCTGGACTAATGTTTTCGTTGCTAGCGAGCTGAGGCAGTGTGTCGCTGCTGGAAAGACTTCTGGACTAACGTTTTCGTTGCTAGCGAGCTGAGGCAGTGTGTCGCTGCTGAAGCTAAAGACTTCCGGACTAATGTTTTCGTTGCTAGCGAGCTGAGGCAGTGTGTCGCTGCTGGAGCTAAAGACTCCCGGACTAACGTTTTCGTTGCTAGCGAGCTGATGCAGTGTGTCGCTGCTGGAGCTAAAGACTGCCGGGCTAATGTCATCATTGCTAGCGAGCAGAGGCAGTGTGTCGTTGCTGAAGCTAAAGACTTCCAGACTAATGTTTTCGTTGCTAGCGAGCTGAGGCAGTGTGTCGCTGCTGGAAAGACTTCTGAACTAACGTATTCGTTGCTGGCGAGCTGAGGCAGTGTGTCGCTGCTGAAGCTAAAGACTTCAGGGCTAACGTTTTCATTGCTAGCGAGCTGAGGCAGTGTGTCGCTGTTGGAGCTATAGACTCCCGGGCTATCGTTTTCGTTGCTAGCTAGCTGAAGCAGTGTGTCGCTGCTGAAGCTTAAGACTTCCGGACTAATGTTTTCGTTGCTAGCGAGCTGAGGCAGTGTGTCGCTGCTGGAAAGACTTCTGGACTAACGTATTCGTTGCTAGCAAGCTGAGGCAGTGTGTCGCTGCTGGAGCTAAAGACGCCCGGGCAAACGTTTTCGTTGCTAGCTAGCTGAGTCAGTGTGTCGCTGCTGGAGGTAAAACTCCCGGGCTATCGTTTTCATTGCTAGCGAGCAGAGGCAGTGTGTCGCTGCTGGGGGTAAAAACTCCCGGGCTAATGTTTTCATTGCTAGCGAGCAGAGGCAGTGTGTCCCTGCTGGAGCTAAAGACTCCCGGGCTAACGTTTTCATTGCTAGCTAGCAGAGGCAGTGTGTCGCTGCTGGAGCTAAAGACTCCTGGACTAATGTTTTCGTTGCTAGCGAGCTGAGGCAGTGTGTCGCTGCTGGAAAGACTTCTGGACTAACGTTTTCGTTGCTAGCGAGCTGAGGCAGTGTGTCGCTGCTGAAGCTAAAGACTTCCGGACTAATGTTTTCGTTGCTAGCGAGCTGAGGCAGTGTGTCGCTGCTGGAGCTAAAGACTCCCGGACTAACGTTTTCGTTGCTAGCGAGCTGATGCAGTGTGTCGCTGCTGGAGCTAAAGACTGCCGGGCTAATGTCATCATTGCTAGCGAGCAGAGGCAGTGTGTCGTTGCTGAAGCTAAAGACTTCCAGACTAATGTTTTCGTTGCTAGCGAGCTGAGGCAGTGTGTCGCTGCTGGAAAGACTTCTGAACTAACGTATTCGTTGCTGGCGAGCTGAGGCAGTGTGTCGCTGCTGAAGCTAAAGACTTCAGGGCTAACGTTTTCATTGCTAGCGAGCTGAGGCAGTGTGTCGCTGTTGGAGCTATAGACTCCCGGGCTATCGTTTTCGTTGCTAGCTAGCTGAAGCAGTGTGTCGCTGCTGAAGCTTAAGACTTCCGGACTAATGTTTTCGTTGCTAGCGAGCTGAGGCAGTGTCTCGCTGCTGAAGCTTAAGACTTCCGGACTAATGTTTTCGTTGCTAGCGAGCTGAGGCAGTGTCTCGCTGTTGGAGCTATAGACTCCCGGGCTATCGTTTTCGTTGCTAGCTAGCTGAAGCAGTGTGTCGCTGCTGAAGCTTAAGACTTCCGGACTAATGTTTTCGTTGCTAGCGAGCTGAGGCAGTGTCTCGCTGCTGGAAAGACTTCTGGACTAACGTATTCGTTGCTAGCAAGCTGAGGCAGTGTGTCGCTGCTGGAGCTAAAGACTCCCGGGCAAACGTTTTCGTTGCTAGCTAGCTGAGTCAGTGTGTCGCTGCTGGAGGTAAAAACTCCCGGGCTATCGTTTTCATTGCTAGCGAGCAGAGGCAGTGTGTCGCTGCTGGGGGTAAAAACTCCCGGGCTAATGTTTTCATTGCTAGCGAGCAGAGGCAGTGTGTCCCTGCTGGAGCTAAAGACTCCCGGGCTAACGTTTTCATTGCTAGCTAGCAGAGGCAGTGTGTCGCTGCTGGAGCTAAAGACTCCTGGACTAATGTTTTCGTTGCTAGCGAGCTGAGGCAGTGTGTCGCTGCTGGAAAGACTTCTGGACTAACGTTTTCGTTGCTAGCGAGCTGAGGCAGTGTGTCGCTGCTGAAGCTAAAGACTTCCGGACTAACGTTTTCATTGCTAGCGAGCTGAGGCAGTGTGTCGCTACTGGAGCTAAAGACTCCCGGGCTAACGTTTTCGTTGCTAGCTAGCAGAGGCAGTGTGTCGCTGCTGGAAAGACTTCTGGACTAACGTTTTCGTTGCTAGCGAGCTGAGGCAGTGTGTCGCTGCGGAAGCTAAAGACTTCCGGACTAACGTTTTCATTGCTAGCGAGCTGAGGCAGTGTGTCGCTGCTGGAGCTAAAGACTTCCAGACTAACGTTTTCATTGCTAGCGAGCTGAGGCAGTGTGTCGCTGCTGGAGCTAAAGACTCCCGCACTAACGTTTTCGTTGCTAGCGAGCTGAGGCAGTGTGTCGCTGCTGAAGCTAAAGACTTCCGGACTAACGTTTTCATTGCTAGCGGGCTGAGGCAGTGTGTCGCTGCTGGAGCTAAAGACTCCCGGACTAACGTTTTCGTTGCTAGCGAGCTGAGGCAGTGTGTCGCTGCTGGAGCTAAAGACTCCCGGGCTAATGTTTTCATTGCTACCGAGCTGAGGCAGTGTGTCGCTGCTGAAGCTAAAGATCTTCCGGACTAATGTTTTCTTTGCTAGCGAGCTGAGGCAGTGTGTCGCTGCTGAAGCTAAAGACTTCTTGACTATCGTATTCGTTGCTAGCGAGCTGAGGCAGTGTGTCGCTGCTGAAGCTAAAGACTTCCGGACTAACGTTTTCATTGCTAGCGAGCTGAGGCAGTGTGTCGCTGCTGGAGCTAAAGACTCCCGGGCTAACGTTTTCATTGCTATCTAGCTGAGGCAGTGTGTCGCTGCTGCAGCTTAAGACTCCCGGACTAACGTTGTCGTTGCTAGCTAGCAGAGGCAGTGTGTCGCTGCTACAGCTAAAGACTCCCGGACTAACGTTTTCGTTGCCAGCTAGCAGAGGCAGTGTGTCGCTGCTGGAGCTAAAGACTTCCGGATTAATTTTTTTGTAGCTAGCAAGCAGAGGCAGTGTGTCGCTGCTGGAGCTAAAGACTTCCGGACTAACGTTTTCGTTGCTAGTGAGCTGAGGCAGTGTGTCGCTGCTGAAGCTAAAGACTTCCGGACCAATGTTTTCGTTGCTAGCGAGCTGAGGCAGTGTGTCGCTGATGGAAAGACTTCTGCACTAACGTTTTCGTTGCTAGCGAGCTGAGACAGTGTGTCGCTGCTGAAGCTAAAGACTTCCAGACTAACGTTTTCATTGCTAGCGAGCTGAGGCAGTGTGTCGCTGCTGGAGCTAAAGACTCCGGCACTAACGTTTTCGTTGCTAGCGAGCTGAGGCAGTGTGTCGCTGCTGGAGCTAAAGACTCCCGGACTAACGTTTTCGTTGCTAGCGAGCTGAGGCAGTGTGTGGCTGCTGGAGCTAAAGACTCCCGGGCTAATGTTTTCATTGCTACCGAGCTGAGGCAGTGTGTCGCTGCTGAAGCTAAAGATCTTCCGGACTAATGTTTTCGTTGCTAGCGAGCTGAGGCAGTGTGTCGCTGCTGAAGCTAAGACTTCCGGACTAATGTTTTCGTTGCTAGCGAGCTGAGGCAGTGTGTCGCTGCTGGAGCTAAAGACTCCCGGACTAACGTTTTCGTTGCTAGCGAGCTGATGCAGTGTGTCGCTGCTGGAGCTAAAGACTGCCGGGCTAATGTCATCATTGCTAGCGAGCAGAGGCAGTGTGTCGTTGCTGAAGCTAAAGACTTCCAGACTAATGTTTTCGTTGCTAGCGAGCTGAGGCAGTGTGTCGCTGCTGGAAAGACTTCTGAACTAACGTATTCGTTACTGGCGAGCTGAGGCAGTGTGTCGCTGCTGAAGCTAAAGACTTCAGGGCTAACGTTTTCATTGCTAGCGAGCTGAGGCAGTGTGTCGCTGTTGGAGCTATAGACTCCCGGGCTATCGTTTTCGTTGCTAGCTAGCTGAAGCAGTGTGTCGCTGCTGAAGCTTAAGACTTCCGGACTAATGTTTTCGTTGCTAGCGAGCTGAGGCAGTGTGTCGCTGCTGGAAAGACTTCTGGACTAACGTATTCGTTGCTAGCAAGCTGAGGCAGTGTGTCGCTGAGGCAGTGTGTCGCTGCTGAAGCTAAAGACTCCCGGGCAAACGTTTTCGTTGCTAGCTAGCTGAGTCAGTGTGTCGCTGCTGGATGTAAAAACTCCCGGGCTATCGTTTTCATTGCTAGCGAGCAGAGGCAGTGTGTCGCTGCTGGGGGTAAAAACTCCCGGGCTAATGTTTTCATTGCTAGCGAGCAGAGGCAGTGTGTCGCTGCTGAAGCTAAAGACTTCCGGACTAACGTTTTCATTGCTAGCGAGCTGAGGCAGTGTGTCGCTACTGGAGCTAAAGACTCCTGGGCTAACGTTTTCGTTGCTAGCTAGCAGAGGCAGTGTGTCGCTGCTGGAAAGACTTCTGGACTAACGTTTTCGTTGCTAGCGAGCTGAGGCAGTGTGTCGCTGCTGAAGCTAAAGACTTCCGGACTAACGTTTTCATTGCTAGCGAGCTGAGGCAGTGTGTCGCTACTGGAGCTAAAGACTCCCGGGCTAACGTTTTCGTTGCTAGCTAGCAGAGGCAGTGTGTCGCTGCTGGAAAGACTTCTGGACTAACGTTTGCGTTGCTAGCGAGCTGAGGCAGTGTGTCGCTGCTGAAGCTAAAGACTTCCAGACTAACGTTTTCTTTGCTAGCGAGCTGAGGCAGTGTGTCGCTACTGGAGCTAAAGACCCCCGGGCTAACGTTTTCGTTGCTAGCTAGCAGAGGCAGTGTATCGCTGCTGGAAAGACTTCTGGACTAACGTTTTCGTTGCTAGCGAGCTGAGGCAGTGTCGCTGCGGAAGCTAAAGACTTCCGGACTAACGTTTTCATTGCTATCTAGCTGAGGCAGTGTGTCGCTGCTGAAGCTAAAGATCTTCCGGACTAATGTTTTCTTTGCTAGCGAGCTGAGGCAGTGTGTCGCTGCTGAAGCTAAAGACTTCTGGACTATCGTATTCGTTGCTAGCGAGCTGAGGCAGTGTGTCGCTGCTGAAGCTAAAGACGTCCGGACTAACGTTTTCATTGCTAGCGAGCTGAGGCAGTGTGTCGCTGCTGGAGCTAAAGACTCCCGGGCTAACGTTTTCCTTGCTATCTAGCTGAGGCAGTGTGTCGCTGCTGCAGCTTAAGACTCCCGGACTAATGTTGTCGTTGCTAGCTAGCAGAGGCAGTGTGTCGCTGCTACAGCTAAAGACTCCCGGACTAACGTTTTCGTTGCCAGCTAGCAGAGGCAGTGTGTCGCTGCTGGAGCTAACGACTTCCGGACCAATTTTTTTGTAGCTAGCAAGCAGAGGCAGTGTGTCGCTGCTGGAGCTAA
Source organism: Lampris incognitus (assembly GCF_029633865.1). NCBI lineage: Eukaryota > Metazoa > Chordata > Actinopteri > Lampriformes > Lampridae > Lampris > Lampris incognitus. The sequence goes on from NC_079211.1 coordinate 74,108,150, forward strand.
AGACTTCCGGACTAACGTTTTCGTTGCTAGTGAGCTGAGGCAGTGTGTCGCTGCTGAAGCTAAAGACTTCCGGACCAATGTTTTCGTTGCTAGCGAGCTGAGGCAGTGTGTCGCTGATGGAAAGACTTCTGCACTAAAGTTTTCGTTGCTAGCGAGCTGAGACAGTGTGTCGCTGCTGAAGCTAAAGACTTCCAGACTAACGTTTTCATTGCTAGCGAGCTGAGGCAGTGTGTCGCTGCTGGAGCTAAAGACTCCGGCACTAACGTTTTCGTTGCTGGCGAGCTGAGGCAGTGTGTCGCTGCTGGAGCTAAAGACTCCCGGACTAACGTTTTCGTTGCTAGCGAGCTGATGCAGTGTGTCGCTGCTGGAGCTAAAGACTGCCGGGCTAATGTCGTCATTGCTAGCGAGCAGAGGCAGTGTGTCGTTGCTGAAGCTAAAGACTTCCAGACTAATGTTTTCGTTGCTAGCGAGCTGAGGCAGTGTGTCGCTGCTGGAAAGACTTCTGAACTAACGTATTCGTTGCTGGCGAGCTGAGGCAGTGTGTCGCTGCTGAAGCTAAAGACTTCAGGGCTAACGTTTTCATTGCTAGCGAGCTGAGGCAGTGTGTCGCTGTTGGAGCTATAGACTCCCGGGCTATCGTTTTCGTTGCTAGCTAGCTGAAGCAGTGTGTCGCTGCTGAAGCTTAAGACTTCCGGACTAATGTTTTCGTTGCTAGCGAGCTGAGGCAGTGTGTCGCTGCTGGAAAGACTTCTGGACTAACGTATTCGTTGCTAGCAAGCTGAGGCAGTGTGTCGCTGAGGCAGTGTGTCGCTGCTGGAGCTAAAGACTCCCGGGCAAAAGTTTTCGTTGCTAGCTAGCTGAGTCAGTGTGTCGCTGCTGGAGTTAAAAACTCCCGGGCTATCGTTTTCATTGCTAGCGAGCAGAGGCAGTGTGTCGCTGCTGGGGGTAAAAACTCCCGGGCTAATGTTTTCATTGCTAGCGAGCAGAGGCAGTGTGTCGCTGCTGAAGCTAAAGACTTCCGGACTAACGTTTTCATTGCTAGCGAGCTGAGGCAGTGTGTCGCTACTGGAGCTAAAGACTCCCGGGCTAACGTTTTCGTTGCTAGCTAGCAGAGGCAGTGTGTCGCTGCTGGAAAGACTTCTGGACTAACGTTTTCGTTGCTAGCGAGCTGAGGCAGTGTGTCGCTGCTGAAGCTAAAGACTTCCGGACTAACGTTTTCATTGCTAGCGAGCTGAGGCAGTGTGTCGCTACTGGAGCTAAAGACTCCCGGGCTAACGTTTTCGTTGCTAGCTAGCAGAGGCAGTGTGTCGCTGCTGGAAAGACTTCTGGACTAACGTTTGCGTTGCTAGCGAGCTGAGGCAGTGTATCGCTGCTGGAAAGACTTCTGGACTAACGTTTTCGTTGCTAGCGAGCTGAGGCAGTGTCGCTGCGGAAGCTAAAGACTTCCGGACTAACGTTTTCATTGCTATCTAGCTGAGGCAGTGTGTCGCTGTTGAAGCTAAGGACTTCCAGACTAATGTTTTCATTGCTATCTAGCTGAGGCAGTGTGTCGCTGCTGAAGCTAAAGACTTCCGGACTAACGTTTTCATTGCTAGCGAGCTGAGGCAGTGTGTCGCTGCTGGAGCTAAAGACTCCCGGACTAACGTTTTCGTTGCTAGCGAGCTGAGGCAGTGTGTCGCTGCTGGAGCTAAAGATCTTCCGGACTAATGTTTTCTTTGCTAGTGAGCTGAGGCAGTGTGTCGCTGCTGAAGCTAAAGACTTCTGGACTATCGTATTCGTTGCTAGCGAGCTGAGGCAGTGTGTCGCTGCTGAAGCTAAAGACGTCCGGACTAACGTTTTCATTGCTAGCGAGCTGAGGCAGTGTGTCGCTGCTGGAGCTAAAGACTCCCGGGCTAACGTTTTCATTGCTATCTAGCTGAGGCAGTGTGTCGCTGCTGCAGCTTAAGACTCCCGGACTAACGTTGTCGTTGCTAGCTAGCAGAGGCAGTGTGTCGCTGCTACAGCTAAAGACTCCCGGACTAACGTTTTCGTTGCCAGCTAGCAGAGGCAGTGTGTCGCTACTGGAGCTAAAGACCCCCGGGCTAACGTTTTCGTTGCTAGCTAGCAGAGGCAGTGTGTCGCTGCTGGAAAGACTTCTGGACTAACGTTTGCGTTGCTAGCGAGCTGAGGCAGTGTGTCGCTGCTGAAGCTAAAGACTTCCAGACTAACGTTTTCTTTGCTAGCGAGCTGAGGCAGTGTGTCGCTACTGGAGCTAAAGACCCCCGGGCTAACGTTTTCGTTGCTAGCTAGCAGAGGCAGTGTATCGCTGCTGGAAAGACTTCTGGACTAACGTTTTCGTTGCTAGCGAGCTGAGGCAGTGTCGCTGCGGAAGCTAAAGACTTCCGGACTAACGTTTTCATTGCTATCTAGCTGAGGCAGTGTGTCGCTGCTGAAGCTAAAGATCTTCCGGACTAATGTTTTCTTTGCTAGCGAGCTGAGGCAGTGTGTCGCTGCTGAAGCTAAAGACTTCTGGACTATCGTATTCGTTGCTAGCGAGCTGAGGCAGTGTGTCGCTGCTGAAGCTAAAGACGTCCGGACTAACGTTTTCATTGCTAGCGAGCTGAGGCAGTGTGTCGCTGCTGGAGCTAAAGACTCCCGGGCTAACGTTTTCATTGCTATCTAGCTGAGGCAGTGTGTCGCTGCTGCAGCTTAAGACTCCCGGACTAACGTTGTCGTTGCTAGCTAGCAGAGGCAGTGTGTCGCTGCTACAGCTAAAGACTCCCGGACTAACGTTTTCGTTGCCAGCTAGCAGAGGCAGTGTGTCGCTGCTGGAGCTAAAGACTTCCGGACCAATTTTTTTGTAGCTAGCAAGCAGAGGCAGTGTGTCGCTGCTGGAGCTAAAGACTTCCGGACTAACGTTTTCGTTGCTAGTGAGCTGAGGCAGTGTGTCGCTGCTGAAGCTAAAGAGTTCCGGACCAATGTTTTCGTTGCTAGCGAGCTGAGGCAGTGTGTCGCTGATGGAAAGACTTCTGCACTAACGTTTTCGTTGCTAGCGAGCTGAGACAGTGTGTCGCTGCTGAAGCTAAAGACTTCCAGACTAACGTTTTCATTGCTAGCGAGCTGAGGCAGTGTGTCGCTGCTGGAGCTAAAGACTCCGGCACTAACGTTTTCGTTGCTGGCGAGCTGAGGCAGTGTGTCGCTGCTGGAGCTAAAGACTCCCGGACTAACGTTTTCGTTGCTAGCGAGCTGATGCAGTGTGTCGCTGCTGGAGCTAAAGACTGCCGGGCTAATGTCATCATTGCTAGCGAGCAGAGGCAGTGTGTCGTTGCTGAAGCTAAAGACTTCCAGACCAATGTTTTCGTTGCTAGCGAGCTGAGGCAGTGTGTCGCTGCTGGAAAGACTTCTGAACTAACGTATTCGTTGCTGGCGAGCTGAGGCAGTGTGTCGCTGCTGAAGCTAAAGACTTCAGGGCTAACGTTTTCATTGCTAGCGAGCTGAGGCAGTGTGTCGCTGTTGGAGCTATAGACTCCCGGGCTATCGTTTTCGTTGCTAGCTAGCTGAAGCAGTGTGTCGCTGCTGAAGCTTAAGACTTCCGGACTAATGTTTTCGTTGCTAGCGAGCTGAGGCAGTGTGTCGCTGCTGGAAAGACTTCTGGACTAACGTATTCGTTGCTAGCAAGCTGAGGCAGTGTGTCGCTGAGGCAGTGTGTCGCTGCTGGAGCTAAAGACTCCCGGGCAAACGTTTTCGTTGCTAGCTAGCTGAGTCAGTGTGTCGCTGCTGGAGGTAAAAACTCCCGGGCTATCGTTTTCATTGCTAGCGAGCAGAGGCAGTGTGTCGCTGCTGGGGGTAAAAACTCCCGGGCTAATGTTTTCATTGCTAGCGAGCAGAGGCAGTGTGTCGCTGCTGAAGCTAAAGACTTCCGGACTAACGTTTTCATTGCTAGCGAGCTGAGGCAGTGTGTCGCTACTGGAGCTAAAGACTCCCGGGCTAACGTTTTCGTTGCTAGCTAGCAGAGGCAGTGTGTCGCTGCTGGAAAGACTTCTGGACTAACGTTTTCGTTGCTAGCGAGCTGAGGCAGTGTGTCGCTGCTGAAGCTAAAGACTTCCGGACTAACGTTTTCATTGCTAGCGAGCTGAGGCAGTGTGTCGCTACTGGAGCTAAAGACTCCCGGGCTAACGTTTTCGTTGCTAGCTAGCAGAGGCAGTGTGTCGCTGCTGGAAAGACTTCTGGACTAACGTTTGCGTTGCTAGCGAGCTGAGGCAGTGTATCGCTGCTGGAAAGACTTCTGGACTAACGTTTTCGTTGCTAGCGAGCTGAGGCAGTGTCGCTGCGGAAGCTAAAGACTTCCGGACTAACGTTTTCATTGCTATCTAGCTGAGGCAGTGTGTCGCTGCTGAAGCTAAAGACTTCCAGACTAACGTTTTCATTGCTATCTAGCTGAGGCAGTGTGTCGCTGCTGAAGCTAAAGACTTCCGGACTAACGTTTTCATTGCTAGCGAGCTGAGGCAGTGTGTCGCTGCTGGAGCTAAAGACTCCCGGACTAACGTTTTCGTTGCTAGCGAGCTGAGGCAGTGTGTCGCTGCTGGAGCTAAAGACTCCCGGGCTAATGTTTTCATTGCTACCGAGCTGAGGCAGTGTGTCGCTGCTGAAGCTAAAGATCTTCCGGACTAATGTTTTCTTTGCTAGCGAGCTGAGGCAGTGTGTCGCTGCTGAAGCTAAAGACTTCTGGACTATCGTATTCGTTGCTAGCGAGCTGAGGCAGTGTGTCGCTGCTGAAGCTAAAGACGTCCGGACTAACGTTTTCATTGCTAGCGAGCTGAGGCAGTGTGTCGCTGCTGGAGCTAAAGACTCCCGGGCTAACGTTTTCATTTCTATCTAGCTGAGGCAGTGTGTCGCTGCTGCAGCTTATGACTCCCGGACTAACGTTGTCGTTGCTAGCTAGCAGAGGCAGTGTGTCGCTGCTACAGCTAAAGACTCCCGGACTAACGTTTTCGTTGCCAGCTAGCAGAGGCAGTGTGTCGCTGCTGGAGCTAAAGACTTCCGGATTAATTTTTTTGTAGCTAGCAAGCAGAGGCAGTGTGTCGCTGCTGGAGCTAAAGACTTCCGGACTAACGTTTTCGTTGCTAGTGAGCTGAGGCAGTGTGTCGCTGCTGAAGCTAAAGACTTCCGGACCAATGTTTTCGTTGCTAGCGAGCTGAGGCAGTGTGTCGCTGATGGAAAGACTTCTGCACTAACGTTTTCGTTGCTAGCGAGCTGAGACAGTGTGTCGCTGCTGAAGCTAAAGACTTCCAGACTAACGTTTTCATTGCTAGCGAGCTGAGGCAGTGTGTCGCTGCTGGAGCTAAAGACTCCGGCACTAACGTTTTCGTTGCTAGCGAGCTGAGGCAGTGTGTCTCTGCTGGAGCTAAAGACTCCCGGACTAACGTTTTCGTTGCTAGCGAGCTGAGGCAGTGTGTGGCTGCTGGAGCTAAAGACTCCCGGGCTAATGTTTTCATTGCTACCGAGCTGAGGCAGTGTGTCGCTGCTGAAGCTAAAGATCTTCCGGACTAATGTTTTCGTTGCTAGCGAGCTGAGGCAGTGTGTCGCTGCTGAAGCTAAAGACTTCCGGACTAATGTTTTCGTTGCTAGCGAGCTGAGGCAGTGTGTCGCTGCTGGAGCTAAAGACTCCCGGACTAACGTTTTCGTTGCTAGCGAGCTGATGCAGTGTGTCGCTGCTGGAGCTAAAGACTGCCGGGCTAATGTCATCATTGCTAGCGAGCAGAGGCAGTGTGTCGTTGCTGAAGCTAAAGACTTCCAGACTAATGTTTTCGTTGCTAGCGAGCTGAGGCAGTGTGTCGCTGCTGGAAAGACTTCTGAACTAACATATTCGTTGCTGGCGAGCTGAGGCAGTGTGTCGCTGCTGAAGCTAAAGACTTCAGGGCTAACGTTTTCATTGCTAGCGAGCTGAGGCAGTGTGTCGCTGTTGGAGCTATAGACTCCCGGGCTATCGTTTTCGTTGCTAGCTAGCTGAAGCAGTGTGTCGCTGCTGAAGCTTAAGACTTCCGGACTAATGTTTTCGTTGCTAGCGAGCTGAGGCAGTGTGTCGCTGCTTGAAAGACTTCTGGACTAACGTATTCGTTGCTAGCAAGCTGAGGCAGTGTGTCGCTGCTGGAGCTAAAGACTCCCGGACTAATGTTGTCGTTGCTAGCGAGCTGAGGTAGTGTGTCGCTGCTGAAGCTAAAGATTTCTGCACTAATGTATTCGTTGCTAGCGAGCTGAGGCAGTGTGTCGCTGCTGAAGCTAAAGACTTCCGGACTAACGTTTTCATTGCTAGCGAGCTGAGGCTGTGTCTCTGGTGGAGCTAAATACTTCCGGACTAATGTTTTCGTTGCTAGCGAGCTGAGGCAGTGTGTCGCTGCTGGAGCTAAAGACTCCCGGACTAACATTTTCATTGCTAGCGAGCAGAGGCAGTGTGTCGCTGCTGAAGCTAAAGACTTCCAGACTAATGTTTTCGTTGCTAGCGAGCTGAGGCAGTGTGTCGCTGCTGGAAAGACTTCTGGACTAACGTTTTCGTTGCTAGCGAGCTGAGACAGTGTGTCGCTGCTGAAGCTAAAGACTTCTGGACTAACGTTTTCATTGCTAGCGAGCTGATGCAGTGTGTCGCTGCTGGAGCTAAAGACTCCCGGGCTAACTCTTTCGTTGCTAGCGAGATGAGGCAGTGTGTCTCTACTGGAGCTAAAGACTCCCGGGCTAACGTTTTCGTTGCTAGCTAGCTGAGGCAGTGTGTCGCTGCTGGAGCTAAAGACTCCCGGGCTAATGTTTTCGTTGCTAGCGAGCTGAGGCAGTGTGTCGCTGCTGGAAAGACTTCTGGACTAACGTTTTCATTGCTAGCGAGGTGAGGCAGTGTGTCGCTGCTGAAGCTAAAGACTTCCGGACTAACGTTTTCATTGCTAGCGAGCTTAGGCTGTGTGTCGCTGCTGGAGGTAAAAACTCCCGGGCTATCGTTTTCATTGCTAGCGAGCAGAGGCAGTGTGTCGCTGCTGGGGGTAAAAACTCCCGGGCTAATGTTTTCATTGCTAGCGAGCAGAGGCAGTGTGTCGCTGCTGAAGCTAAAGACTTCCGGACTAACGTTTTCATTGCTAGCGAGCTGAGGCAGTGTGTCGCTACTGGAGCTAAAGACTCCCGGGCTAACGTTTTCGTTGCTAGCTAGCAGAGGCAGTGTGTCGCTGCTGGAAAGACTTCTGGACTAACGTTTTCGTTGCTAGCGAGCTGAGGCAGTGTGTCGCTGCTGAAGCTAAAGACTTCCGGACTAACGTTTTCATTGCTAGCGAGCTGAGGCAGTGTGTCGCTACTGGAGCTAAAGACTCCCGGGCTAACGTTTTCGTTGCTAGCTAGCAGAGGCAGTGTGTCGCTGCTGGAAAGACTTCTGGACTAACGTTTGCGTTGCTAGCGAGCTGAGGCAGTGTCGCTGCGGAAGCTAAAGACTTCCGGACTAACGTTTTCATTGCTATCTAGCTGAGGCAGTGTGTCGCTGCTGAAGCTAAAGACTTCCGGACTAACGTTTTCATTGCTAGCGAGCTGAGGCAGTGTGTCGCTGCTGGAGCTAAAGACTCCCGGACTAACGTGTTCGTTGCTAGCGAGCTGAGGCAGTGTGTCGCTGCTGGAGCTAAAGACTCCCGGGCTAATGTTTTCATTGCTACCGAGCTGAGGCAGTGTGTCGCTGCTGAAGCTAAAGATCTTCCGGACTAATGTTTTCTTTGCCAGCGAGCTGAGGCAGTGTGTCGCTGCTGAAGCTAAAGACTTCTGGACTATCGTATTCGTTGCTAGCGAGCTGAGGCAGTGTGTCGCTGCTGAAGCTAAAGACTTCCGGACTAACGTTTTCATTGCTAGCGAGCTGAGGCAGTGTGTCGCTGCTGGAGCTAAAGACTCCCGGGCTAACGTTTTCATTGCTATCTAGCTGAGGCAGTGTGTCGCTGCTGCAGCTTAAGACTCCCGGACTAACGTTGTCGTTGCTAGCTAGCAGAGGCAGTGTGTCGCTGCTACAGCTAAAGACTCCCGGACTAACGTTTTCGTTGCCAGCTAGCAGAGGCAGTGTGTCGCTGCTGGAGCTAAAGACTTCCGGATTAATTTTTTTGTAGCTAGCAAGCAGAGGCAGTGTGTCGCTGCTGGAGCTAAAGACTTCCGGACTAACGTTTTCGTTGCTAGTGAGCTGAGGCAGTGTGTCGCTGCTGAAGCTAAAGACTTCCGGACCAATGTTTTCGTTGCTAGCGAGCTGAGGCAGTGTGTCGCTGATGGAAAGACTTCTGCACTAACGTTTTCGTTGCTAGCGAGCTGAGACAGTGTGTCGCTGCTGAAGCTAAAGACTTCCAGACTAACCTTTTCATTGCTAGCGAGCTGAGGCAGTGTGTCGCTGCTGGAGCTAAAGACTCCGGCACTAACGTTTTCATTGCTAGCGAGCTGAGGCAGTGTGTCGCTGCTGGAGCTAAAGACTCCCGGACTAACGTTTTCGTTGCTAGCGAGCTGAGGCAGTGTGTGGCTGCTGGAGCTAAAGACTCCCGGGCTAATGTTTTCATTGCTACCGAGCTGAGGCAGTGTGTCGCTGCTGAAGCTAAAGATCTTCCGGACTAATGTTTTCGTTGCTAGCGAGCTGAGGCAGTGTGTCGCTGCTGAAGCTAAAGACTTCCGGACTAATGTTTTCGTTGCTAGCGAGCTGAGGCAGTGTGTCGCTGCTGGAGCTAAAGACTCCCGGACTAACGTTTTCGTTGCTAGCGAGCTGATGCAGTGTGTCGCTGCTGGAGCTAAAGACTGCCGGGCTAATGTCATCATTGCTAGCGAGCAGAGGCAGTGTGTCTTTGCTGAAGCTAAAGACTTCCAGACTAATGTTTTCGTTGCTAGCGAGCTGAGGCAGTGTGTCGCTGCTGGAAAGACTTCTGAACTAACGTATTCGTTGCTGGCGAGCTGAGGCAGTGTGTCGCTGCTGAAGCTAAAGACTTCAGGGCTAACGTTTTCATTGCTAGCGAGCTGAGGCAGTGTGTCGCTGCTGGAGCTAAAGACTCCCGGACTAACATTTTCATTGCTAGCGAGCAGAGGCAGTGTGTCGCTGCTGAAGCTAAAGACTTCCAGACTAATGTTTTCCTTGCTAGCGAGCTGAGGCAGTGTGTCGCTGCTGGAAAGACTTCTGGACTAACGTTTTCGTTGCTAGCGAGCTGAGACAGTGTGTCGCTGCTGAAGCTAAAGACTTCTGGACTAACGTTTTCATTGCTAGCGAGCTGATGCAGTGTGTCGCTGCTGGAGCTAAAGACTCCCGGGCTAACGCTTTCGTTGCTAGCGAGATGAGGCAGTGTGTCTCTACTGGAGCTAAAGACTCCCGGGCTAACGTTTTCGTTGCTAGCTAGCTGAGGCAGTGTGTCGCTGCTGGAGCTAAAGACTCCCGGGCTAATGTTTTCGTTGCTAGCGAGCTGAGGCAGTGTGTCGCTGCTGGAAAGACTTCTGGACTAACGTTTTCATTGCTAGCGAGGTGAGGCAGTGTGTCGCTGCTGAAGCTAAAGACTTCCGGACTAACGTTTTCATTGCTAGCGAGCTGAGGCTGTGTGTCGCTGCTGGAGCTAAAGACTCCCGGACTAACGTTTTCGTTGCTAGCGAGCTGAGGCAGTGTGTCGCTGCTGAAGCTAAAGACTTCTGGACTAATGTTTTCATTGCTAGCGAGCTGAGGCAGTGTGTCGCTGCTGGACCTAAAGACTCCCGGACTAACGTTTTCGTTGCTAGCGAGCTGAGGCAGTGTGTCGCTGCTGGAGCTAAAGACTCCCGGGCTAATTTTTTCATTGCTACCGAGCTGAGGCAGTGTGTCGCTGCTGAAGCTAAAGACTTCCGGACCAATGTTTTCGTTGCTAGCGAGCTGAGGCAGTGTGTCGCTGCTGAAGCTAAAGATTTCTGGACTATCGTATTCGTGGCTAGCGAGCTGAGGCAGTGTGTCGCTGCTGAAGCTAAAGACTTCCGGACTAATGTTTTCATTGCTAGCGAGCTGAGGCAGTGTGTTGCTGCTGGAGCTAAAGACTTCCGGACTAATGTTTTCGTAGCTAGCGAGCTGAGGCAGGCAGTGTGTCGCTGCTGGAACTAAAGACTCCCGGACTAACATTTTCATTGCTAGCGAGCAGAGGCAGTGTGTCACTGCTGAAGCTAAATACTTCCAGACTAATGTTTTCGTTGCTAGCGAGCTGAGGCAGTGTGTCGCTGCTGGAAAGACTTCTGGACTAACGTATTCGTTGCTAGCGAGCTGAGGCAGTGTGTCGCTGCTGAAGCTAAAGACTTCCGGACTAACGTTTTCATTGCTAGCGAGCTGAGGCAGTGTGTCGCTGCTGAAGCTAAAGACTTCCGGACTAATGTTTTCGTTGCTAGCGAGCTGAGGCAATGTGTCGCTGCTGGAGCTAAAGACTTCCGGACTAATTTTTTTGTAGCTAGCGAGCAGAGTCAGTGTGTCGCTGCTGGAGCTAAAGACTTCCGGGCTAACGTTTTCGTTGCTAGTGAGCTGAGGCAGTGTGTCGCTGCTGAAGCTAAAGACTTCCGGACCAATGTTTTCGTTGCTAGCGAGCTGAGGCAGTGTGTCGCTGCTGGAGCTAAAGACTTCCGGACTAATTTTTTTGTAGCTAGTGAGCAGAGGCAGTGTGTCGCTGCTGGAGCTAAAGACTTCCGGACTATCGTTTTCGTTGCTAGTGAGCTGAGGCAGTGTGTCGCTGCTGAAGCTAAAGACTTTCGGACAAATGTTTTCGTTGCTACCGAGCTGAGGCAGTGTGTCGCTGATGTAAAGACTTCTGGACTAACGTTATCGTTGCTAGCGAGCTGAGACAGTGTCGCTGCTGAAGCTAAAGACTCCCGGGCTAACGTTTTCGTTGCTAGCTAGCAGAGGCAGTGTGTCGCTGCTGGAAAGACTTCTGGACTAACGTTTTCGTTGCTAGCGAGCTGAGGCAGTGTTGCTGCGGAAGCTAAAGACTTCCGGACTAACGTTTTCATTGCTATCTAGCTGAGGCAGTGTGTCGCTGCTGGAGCTAAAGACTTCCAGACTAACGTTTTAATTGCTAGCGAGCTGAGGCAGTGTGTCGCTGCTGGAGCTAAAGACTCCCGCACTAACGTTTTCGTTGCTAGCGAGCTGAGGAGGTGTGTCGCTGCTGAAGCTAAGGACTTCCGGACTAACGTTTTCATTGCTAGCGAGCTGAGGCAGTGTGTCGCTGCTGGAGCTAAAGACTCCCGGACTAACGTTTTCGTTGCTAGCGAGCTGAGGCAGTGTGTCGCTGCTGGAGCTAAAGACTCCCGGGCTAATGTTTTCATTGCTACCGAGCTGAGGCAGTGTGTCGCTGCTGAAGCTAAAGATCTTCCGGACTAATGTTTTCTTTGCTAGCGAGCTGAGGCAGTGTGTCGCTGCTGAAGCTAAAGACTTCTGGACTATCGTATTCGTTGCTAGCGAGCTGAGGCAGTGTGTCGCTGCTGAAGCTAAAGACTTCCGGACTAACGTTTTCATTGCTAGCGAGCTGAGGCAGTGTGTCGCTGCTGGAGCTAAAGACTCCCGGGCTAACGTTTTCATTGCTATCTAGCTGAGGCAGTGTGTCGCTGCTGCAGCTTAAGACTCCCGGACTAACGTTGTCGTTGCTAGCTAGCAGAGGCAGTGTGTCGCTGCTACAGCTAAAGACTCCCGGACTAACGTTTTCGTTGCCAGCTAGCACAGGCAGTGTGTCGCTGCTGGAGCTAAAGACTTCCGGATTAATTTTTTTGTAGCTAGCAAGCAGAAGCAGTGTGTCGCTGCTGGAGCTAAAGACTTCCGGACTAACGTTTTCGTTGCTAGTGAGCTGAGGCAGTGTGTCGCTGCTGAAGCTAAAGACTTCCGGACCAATGTTTTCGTTGCTAGCGAGCTGAGGCAGTGTGTCGCTGATGGAAAGACTTCTGCACTAACGTTTTCGTTGCTAGTGAGCTGAGGCAGTGTGTCGCTGCTGGAGCTAAAGACTCCCGCACTAACGTTTTCGTTGCTAGCGAGCTGAGGCAGTGTGTCGCTGCTGAAGCTAAAGACTTCCGGACTAACGTTTTCATTGCTAGCGAGCTGAGGCAGTGTGTCGCTGCTGAAGCTAAAGACTTCCGGACTAATGTTTTCGTTGCTAGCGAGCTGAGGCAATGTGTCGCTGCTGGAGCTAAAGACTTCCGGACTAATTTTTTTGTAGCTAGCGAGCAGAGTCAGTGTGTCGCTGCTGGAGCTAAAGGCTTCCGGGCTAACGTTTTCGTTGCTAGTGAGCTGAGGCAGTGTGTCGCTGCTGAAGCTAAAGACTTCCGGACCAATGTTTTCGTTGCTAGCGAGCTGAGGCAGTGTGTCGCTGCTGGAGCTAAAGACTTCCGGACTAATTTTTTTGTAGCTAGTGAGCAGAGGCAGTGTGTCGCTGCTGGAGCTAAAGACTTCCGGACTATCGTTTTCGTTGCTAGTGAGCTGAGGCAGTGTGTCGCTGCTGAAGCTAAAGACTTCCGGACAAATGTTTTCGTTGCTACCGAGCTGAGGCAGTGTGTCGCTGATGTAAAGACTTCTGGACTAACGTTATCGTTGCTAGCGAGCTGAGACAGTGTCGCTGCTGAAGCTAAAGACTCCCGGGCTAACGTTTTCGTTGCTAGCTAGCAGAGGCAGTGTGTCGCTGCTGGAAAGACTTCTGGACTAACGTTTTCGTTGCTAGCGAGCTGAGGCAGTGTTGCTGCGGAAGCTAAAGACTTCCGGACTAACGTTTTCATTGCTATCTAGCTGAGGCAGTGTGTCGCTGCTGGAGCTAAAGACTTCCAGACTAACGTTTTAATTGCTAGCGAGCTGAGGCAGTGTGTCGCTGCTGGAGCTAAAGACTCCCGCACTAACGTTTTCGTTGCTAGCGAGCTGAGGAGGTGTGTCGCTGCTGAAGCTAAGGACTTCCGGACTAACGTTTTCATTGCTAGCGAGCTGAGGCAGTGTGTCGCTGCTGGAGCTAAAGACTCCCGGACTAACGTTTTCGTTGCTAGCGAGCTGAGGCAGTGTGTCGCTGCTGGAGCTAAAGACTCCCGGGCTAATGTTTTCATTGCTACCGAGCTGAGGCAGTGTGTCGCTGCTGAAGCTAAAGATCTTCCGGACTAATGTTTTCTTTGCTAGCGAGCTGAGGCAGTGTGTCGCTGCTGAAGCTAAAGACTTCTGGACTATCGTATTCGTTGCTAGCGAGCTGAGGCAGTGTGTCGCTGCTGAAGCTAAAGACTTCCGGACTAACGTTTTCATTGCTAGCGAGCTGAGGCAGTGTGTCGCTGCTGGAGCTAAAGACTCCCGGGCTAACGTTTTCATTGCTATCTAGCTGAGGCAGTGTGTCGCTGCTGCAGCTTAAGACTCCCGGACTAACGTTGTCGTTGCTAGCTAGCAGAGGCAGTGTGTCGCTGCTACAGCTAAAGACTCCCGGACTAACGTTTTCGTTGCCAGCTAGCACAGGCAGTGTGTCGCTGCTGGAGCTAAAGACTTCCGGATTAATTTTTTTGTAGCTAGCAAGCAGAAGCAGTGTGTCGCTGCTGGAGCTAAAGACTTCCGGACTAACGTTTTCGTTGCTAGTGAGCTGAGGCAGTGTGTCGCTGCTGAAGCTAAAGACTTCCGGACCAATGTTTTCGTTGCTAGCGAGCTGAGGCAGTGTGTCGCTGATGGAAAGACTTCTGCACTAACGTTTTCGTTGCTAGTGAGCTGAGGCAGTGTGTCGCTGCTGGAGCTAAAGACTCCCGCACTAACGTTTTCGTTGCTAGCGAGCTGAGGCAGTGTGTCGCTGCTGAAGCTAAAGACTTCCGGATTAACGTTTTCATTGCTAGCGGGCTGAGGCAGTGTGTCGCTGCTGGAGCTAAAGACTCCCGGACTAACGTTTTCGTTGCTAGCGAGCTGAGGCAGTGTGTCGCTGCTGGAGCTAAAGACTCCCGGGCTAATGTTTTCATTGCTACCGAGCTGAGGCAGTGTGTCGCTGCTGAAGCTAAAGATCTTCCGGACTATGGTTTTCGCTGCTAGCGAGCTGAGGCAGTGTGTCGCTGCTGAAGCTAAAGACATCTGGACTATCGTATTCGTTGCTAGCGAGCTGAGGCAGTGTGTCGCTGCTGAAGCTAAAGACTTCCGGACTAATGTTTTCATTGCTAGCGAGCTGAGGCAGTGTGTCGCTGCTGGAGCTAAAGACTCCCGGGCTAATGTTTTCATTGCTGGCGAGCTGAGGCAGTGTGTCGCTGCTGAAGCTAAAGACTTCCGCAATAATGTTTTCGTTGCAAGCGAGCTGAGGCAGTGTGTCGCTGCTGGAGCTAAAGACTCCCGCACTAACGTTTTCGTTGCTAGCGAGCTGAGGCAGTGTGTCGCTGCTGAAGCTAAAGACTTCAGGGCTAACGTTTTCATTGCTAGCGAGCTGAGGCAGTGTGTCGCTGTTGGAGCTAAAGACTCCCGGGCTAACGTTTTCATTGCTAGCTAGCAGAGGCAGTGTGTCGCTGCTGGAGCTAAAGACTCCTGGACTAATGTTTTCGTTGCTAGCGAGCTGAGGCAGTGTGTCGCTGCTGGAAAGACTTCTGGACTAACGTTTTCGTTGCTACCGAGCTGAGGCAGTGTGTCGCTGCTGGAGCTAAAGACTCCCGGACTAACGTTTTCGTTGCTAGCGAGCTGAGGCAGTGTGTCGCTGCTGGAGCTAAAGACTCCCGGGCTAATGTTTTCATTGCTACCGAGCTGAGGCAGTGTGTCGCTGCTGAAGCTAAAGATCTTCCGGACTAATGTCTTCGTTGCTAGCGAGCTGAGGCAGTGTGTCGCTGCTGAAGCTAAAGACTTCTGGACTATCGTATTCGTTGCTAGCGAGCTGAGTCAGTGTGTCGCTGCTGAAGCTAAAGACTTCCGGACTAACGTTTTCATTGCTAGCGAGCTGAGGCAGTGTGTCGCTGCTGGAGCTAAAGACTCCCTGGCTAACGTTTTCATTGCTATCTAGCTGAGGCAGTGTGTCGCTGCTGCAGCTTAAGACTCCCGGACTAACGTTGTCGTTGCTAGCTAGCAGAGGCAGTGTGTCGCTGCTACAGCTAAAGACTCCCGGACTAACGTTTTCGTTGCCAGCTAGCAGAGGCAGTGTGTCGCTGCTGGAGCTAAAGACTTCCGGATTAATTTTTTTGTAGCTAGCAAGCAGAAGCAGTGTGTCGCTGCTGGAGCTAAAGACTTCCGGACTAACGTTTTCGTTGCTAGTGAGCTGAGGCAGTGTGTCGCTGCTGAAGCTAAAGACTTCCGGACCAATGTTTTCGTTGCTAGCGAGCTGAGGCAGTGTGTCGCTGATGGAAAGACTTCTGCACTAACGTTTTCGTTGCTAGTGAGCTAGGGCAGTGTGTCGCTGCTGGAGCTGAAGACTCCCGCACTAACGTTTTCGTTGCTAGCGAGCTGAGGCAGTGTGTCGCTGCTGAAGCTAAAGACTTCCGGACTAACGTTTTCATTGCTAGCGGGCTGAGGCAGTGTGTCGCTGCTGGAGCTAAAGACTCCCGGACTAACGTTTTCGTTGCTAGCGAGCTGAGGCAGTGTGTCGCTGCTGGAGCTAAAGACTCCCGGGCTAATGTTTTCATTGCTACCGAGCTGAGGCAGTGTGTCGCTGCTGAAGCTAAAGATCTTCCGGACTAATGTTTTCGTTGCTAGCGAGCTGAGGCAGTGTGTCGCTGCTGAAGCTAAAGACATCTGGACTATCGTATTCGTTGCTAGTTAGCTGAGGCAGTGTGTCGCTGCTGAAGCTAAAGACTTCCGGACTAATGTTTTCATTGCTAGCGAGCTGAGGCAGTGTGTCGCTGCTGGAGCTAAAGACTCCCGGGCTAATGTTTTCATTGCTGGCGAGCTGAGGCAGTGTGTCGCTGCTGAAGCTAAAGACTTCCGCACTAATGTTTTAGTTGCAAGCGAGCTGAGGCAGTGTGTCGCTGCTGGAGCTAAAGACTCCCGCACTAACGTTTTCGTTGCTAGCGAGCTGAGGCAGTGTGTCGCTGCTGGAAAGACTTCTGAACTAACGTATTCGTTGCTGGCGAGCTGAGGCAGTGTGTCGCTGCTGAAGCTAAAGACTTCAGGGCTAACGTTTTCATTGCTAGCGAGCTGAGGCAGTGTGTCGCTGTTGGAGCTAAAGACTCCCGGGCTATCGTTTTCGTTGCTAGCTAGCTGAGGCAGTGTGTCGCTGCTGAAGCTTAAGACTTCCGGACTAATGTTTTCGTTGCTAGCGAGCTGAGGCAGTGTGTCGCTGCTGGAAAGACTTCTGGACTAACGTATTCGTTGCTAGCAAGCTGAGGCAGTGTGTCGCTGCTGGAGCTAAAGACTCCCGGGCTAACGTTTTCGTTGCTAGCTAGCTGAGTCAGTGTGTCGCTGCTGGAGGTAAGAACTCCCGGGCTATCGTTTTCATTGCTAGCGAGCAGAGGCAGTGTGTCGCTGCTGGAGGTAAAGACGTCCGGGCTAACGTTTTCATTGCTAGCGAGCTGAGGCAGTGTGTCCCTCCTGGAGCTAAAGACTCCCGGGCTAACGTTTTCATTGCTAGCTAGCAGAGGCAGTGTGTCGCTGCTGGAGCTAAAGACTCCTGGACTAATGTTTTCGTTGCTAGCGAGCTGAGGCAGTGTGGCGCTGCTGGAAAGACTTCTGGACTAACGTTTTCGTTGCTACCGAGCTGAGGCAGTGTGTCGCTGCTGAAGCTAAAGACTTCCGGGCTAACGTTTTCATTGCTAGCGAGCAGAGGCAGTGTGTTGCTACTGGAGCTAAAGACTCCCGGGCTAACGTTTTCGTTGCTAGCTAGCAGAGGCAGTGTGTCGCTGCTGGAAAGACTTCTGGACTAACGTTTTCGTTGCTAGCGAGCTGAGGCAGTGTCGCTGCGGAAGCTAAAGACTTCCGGACTAACGTTTTCATTGCTATCTAGCTGAGGCAGTGTGTCGCTGCTGGAGCTAAAGACTTCCAGACTAACGTTTTCATTGCTAGCGAGCTGAGGCAGTGTGTCGCTGCTGGAGCTAAAGACTCCCGCACTAACGTTTTCGTTGCTAGCGAGCTGAGGCAGTGTGTCGCTGCTGAAGCTAAAGACTTCCGGACTAACGTTTTCATTGCTAGCGAGCTGAGGCAGTGTGTCGCTGCTGGAGCTAAAGACTCCCGGACTAACGTTTTCGTTGCTAGTGAGCTGAGGCAGTGTGTCGCTGCTGGAGCTAAAGACTCCCGGGCTAATGTTTTCATTGCTACCGAGCTGAGGCAGTGTGTCGCTGCTGAAGCTAAAGATCTTCCGGACTAATGTTTTCGTTGCTAGCGAGCTGAGGCAGTGTGTCGCTGCTGAAGCTAAAGACTTCTGGACTATCGTATTCGTTGCTAGCGAGCTGAGGCAGTGTGTCGCTGCTGAAGCTAAAGACTTCCGGACTAACGTTTTCATTGCTAGCGAGCTGAGGCAGTGTGTCGCTGCTGGAGCTAAAGACTCCTGGACTAATGTTTTCGTTGCTAGCGAGCTGAGGCAGTGTGTCGCTGCTGGAAAGACTTCTGGACTAACGTTTTCGTTGCTACCGAGCTGAGGCAGTGTGTCGCTGCTGAAGCTAAAGACTTCCGGGCTAACGTTTTCATTGCTAGCGAGCAGAGGCAGTGTGTCGCTACTGGAGCTAAAGACTCCCGGGCTAACGTTTTCGTTGCTAGCTAGCAGAGGCAGTGTGTCGCTGCTGGAAAGACTTCTGGACTAACGTTTTCGTTGCTAGCGAGCTGAGGCAGTGTCGCTGCGGAAGCTAAAGACTTCCGGACTAACGTTTTCATTGCTATCTAGCTGAGGCAGTGTGTCGCTGCTGGAGCTAAAGACTTCCAGACTAACGTTTTCATTGCTAGCGAGCTGAGGCAGTGTGTCGCTGCTGGAGCTAAAGACTCCCGGGCTAACGTTTTCGTTGCTAGCTAGCTGAGTCAGTGTGTCGCTGCTGGAGGTAAGAACTCCCGGGCTATCGTTTTCATTGCTAGCGAGCAGAGGCAGTGTGTCGCTGCTGGAGGTAAAGACGTCCGGGCTAACGTTTTCATTGCTAGCGAGCTGAGGCAGTGTGTCCCTGCTGGAGCTAAAGACTCCCGGGCTAACGTTTTCATTGCTAGCTAGCAGAGGCAGTGTGTCGCTGCTGGAGCTAAAGACTCCTGGACTAATGTTTTCGTTGCTAGCGAGCTGAGGCAGTGTGTCGCTGCTGGAAAGACTTCTGGACTAACGTTTTCGTTGCTACCGAGCTGAGGCAGTGTGTCGCTGCTGGAGCTAAAGACTCCCGGACTAACGTTTTCGTTGCTAGCGAGCTGAGGCAGTGTGTCGCTGCTGGAGCTAAAGACTCCCGCGCTAATGTTTTCATTGCTACCGAGCTGAGGCAGTGTGTCGCTGCTGAAGCTAAAGATCTTCTGGACTAATGTTTTCGTTGCTAGCGAGCTGAGGCAGTGTTGCTGCGGAAGCTAAAGACTTCCGGACTAACGTTTTCATTGCTATCTAGCTGAGGCAGTGTGTCGCTGCTGGAGCTAAAGACTTCCAGACTAACGTTTTCATTGCTAGCGAGCTGAGGCAGTGTGTCGCTGCTGGAGCTAAAGACTCCCGCACTAACGTTTTCGTTGCTAGCGAGCTGAGGAGGTGTGTCGCTGCTGAAGCTAAGGACTTCCGGACTAACGTTTTCATTGCTAGCGAGCTGAGGCAGTGTGTCGCTGCTGGAGCTAAAGACTCCCGGACTAACGTTTTCGTTGCTAGCGAGCTGAGGCAGTGTGTCGCTGCTGGAGCTAAAGACTCCCGGGCTAATGTTTTCATTGCTACCGAGCTGAGGCAGTGTGTCGCTGCTGAAGCTAAAGATCTTCCGGACTAATGTTTTCTTTGCTAGCGAGCTGAGGCAGTGTGTCGCTGCTGAAGCTAAAGACTTCTGGACTATCGTATTCGTTGCTAGCGAGCTGAGGCAGTGTGTCGCTGCTGAAGCTAAAGACTTCCGGACTAACGTTTTCATTGCTAGCGAGCTGAGGCAGTGTGTCGCTGCTGGAGCTAAAGACTCCCGGGCTAACGTTTTCATTGCTATCTAGCTGAGGCAGTGTGTCGCTGCTGCAGCTTAAGACTCCCGGACTAACGTTGTCGTTGCTAGCTAGCAGAGGCAGTGTGTCGCTGCTACAGCTAAAGACTCCCGGACTAACGTTTTCGTTGCCAGCTAGCAGAGGCAGTGTGTCGCTGCTGGAGCTAAAGACTTCCGGATTAATTTTTTTGTAGCTAGCAAGCAGAAGCAGTGTGTCGCTGCTGGAGCTAAAGACTTCCGGACTAACGTTTTCGTTGCTAGTGAGCTGAGGCAGTGTGTCGCTGCTGAAGCTAAAGACTTCCGGATTAACGTTTTCATTGCTAGCGGGCTGAGGCAGTGTGTCGCTGCTGGAGCTAAAGACTCCCGGACTAACGTTTTCGTTGCTAGCGAGCTGAGGCAGTGTGTCGCTGCTGGAGCTAAAGACTCCCGGGCTAATGTTTTCATTGCTACCGAGCTGAGGCAGTGTGTCGCTGCTGAAGCTAAAGATCTTCCGGACTATGGTTTTCGCTGCTAGCGAGCTGAGGCAGTGTGTCGCTGCTGAAGCTAAAGACATCTGGACTATCGTATTCGTTGCTAGCGAGCTGAGGCAGTGTGTCGCTGCTGAAGCTAAAGACTTCCGGACTAATGTTTTCATTGCTAGCGAGCTGAGGCAGTGTGTCGCTGCTGGAGCTAAAGACTCCCGGGCTAATGTTTTCATTGCTGGCGAGCTGAGGCAGTGTGTCGCTGCTGAAGCTAAAGACTTCCGCAATAATGTTTTCGTTGCAAGCGAGCTGAGGCAGTGTGTCGCTGCTGGAGCTAAAGACTCCCGCACTAACGTTTTCGTTGCTAGCGAGCTGAGGCAGTGTGTCGCTGCTGAAGCTAAAGACTTCAGGGCTAACGTTTTCATTGCTAGCGAGCTGAGGCAGTGTGTCGCTGTTGGAGCTAAAGACTCCCGGGCTATCGTTTTCGTTGCTAGCTAGCTGAGGCAGTGTGTCGCTGCTGAAGCTTAAGACTTCCGGACTAATGTTTTCGTTGCTAGCGAGCTGAGGCAGTGTGTCGCTGCTGGAAAGACTTCTGGACTAACGTATTCGTTGCTAGCAAGCTGAGGCAGTGTGTCGCTGCTGGAGCTAAAGACTCCCGGGCTAACGTTTTCGTTGCTAGCTAGCTGAGTCAGTGTGTCGCTGCTGGAGGTAAGAACTCCCGGGCTATCGTTTTCATTGCTAGCGAGCAGAGGCAGTGTGTCGCTGCTGGAGGTAAAGACGTCCGGGCTAACGTTTTCATTGCTAGCGAGCTGAGGCAGTGTGTCCCTGCTGGAGCTAAAGACTCCCGGGCTAACGTTTTCATTGCTAGCTAGCAGAGGCAGTGTGTCGCTGCTGGAGCTAAAGACTCCTGGACTAATGTTTTCGTTGCTAGCGAGCTGAGGCAGTGTGTCGCTGCTGGAAAGACTTCTGGACTAACGTTTTCGTTGCTACCGAGCTGAGGCAGTGTGTCGCTGCTGGAGCTAAAGACTCCCGGACTAACGTTTTCGTTGCTAGCGAGCTGAGGCAGTGTGTCGCTGCTGGAGCTAAAGACTCCCGGGCTAATGTTTTCATTGCTACCGAGCTGAGGCAGTGTGTCGCTGCTGAAGCTAAAGATCTTCCGGACTAATGTCTTCGTTGCTAGCGAGCTGAGGCAGTGTGTCGCTGCTGAAGCTAAAGACTTCTGGACTATCGTATTCGTTGCTAGCGAGCTGAGTCAGTGTGTCGCTGCTGAAGCTAAAGACTTCCGGACTAACGTTTTCATTGCTAGCGAGCTGAGGCAGTGTGTCGCTGCTGGAGCTAAAGACTCCCTGGCTAACGTTTTCATTGCTATCTAGCTGAGGCAGTGTGTCGCTGCTGCAGCTTAAGACTCCCGGACTAACGTTGTCGTTGCTAGCTAGCAGAGGCAGTGTGTCGCTGCTACAGCTAAAGACTCCCGGACTAACGTTTTCGTTGCCAGCTAGCAGAGGCAGTGTGTCGCTGCTGGAGCTAAAGACTTCCGGATTAATTTTTTTGTAGCTAGCAAGCAGAAGCAGTGTGTCGCTGCTGGAGCTAAAGACTTCCGGACTAACGTTTTCGTTGCTAGTGAGCTGAGGCAGTGTGTCACTGCTGAAGCTAAAGACTTCCGGACCAATGTTTTCGTTGCTAGCGAGCTGAGGCAGTGTGTCGCTGATGGAAAGACTTCTGCACTAACGTTTTCGTTGCTAGTGAGCTAGGGCAGTGTGTCGCTGCTGGAGCTAAAGACTCCCGCACTAACGTTTTCGTTGCTAGCGAGCTGAGGCAGTGTGTCGCTGCTGAAGCTAAAGACTTCCGGACTAACGTTTTCATTGCTAGCGGGCTGAGGCAGTGTGTCGCTGCTGGAGCTAAAGACTCCCGGACTAACGTTTTCGTTGCTAGCGAGCTGAGGCAGTGTGTCGCTGCTGGAGCTAAAGACTCCCGGGCTAATGTTTTCATTGCTACCGAGCTGAGGCAGTGTGTCGCTGCTGAAGCTAAAGATCTTCCGGACTAATGTTTTCGTTGCTAGCGAGCTGAGGCAGTGTGTCGCTGCTGAAGCTAAAGACATCTGGACTATCGTATTCGTTGCTAGTTAGCTGAGGCAGTGTGTCGCTGCTGAAGCTAAAGACTTCCGGACTAATGTTTTCATTGCTAGCGAGCTGAGGCAGTGTGTCGCTGCTGGAGCTAAAGACTCCCGGGCTAATGTTTTCATTGCTGGCGAGCTGAGGCAGTGTGTCGCTGCTGAAGCTAAAGACTTCCGCACTAATGTTTTAGTTGCAAGCGAGCTGAGGCAGTGTGTCGCTGCTGGAGCTAAAGACTCCCGCACTAACGTTTTCGTTGCTAGCGAGCTGAGGCAGTGTGTCGCTGCTGGAAAGACTTCTGAACTAACGTATTCGTTGCTGGCGAGCTGAGGCAGTGTGTCGCTGCTGAAGCTAAAGACTTCAGGGCTAACGTTTTCATTGCTAGCGAGCTGAGGCAGTGTGTCGCTGTTGGAGCTAAAGACTCCCGGGCTATCGTTTTCGTTGCTAGCTAGCTGAGGCAGTGTGTCGCTGCTGAAGCTTAAGACTTCCGGACTAATGTTTTCGTTGCTAGCGAGCTGAGGCAGTGTGTCGCTGCTGGAAAGACTTCTGGACTAACGTTTTCGTTGCTAGCAAGCTGAGGCAGTGTGTCGCTGGTGGAGCTAAAGACTCCCGGGCTAACGTTTTCGTTGCTAGCTAGCTGAGGCAGTGTGTCGCTGCTGGAGGTAAGAACTCCCGGGCTATCGTTTTCATTGCTAGCGAGCAGAGGCAGTGTGTCGCTGCTGGAGGTAAAGACGTCCGGGCTAACGTTTTCATTGCTAGCGAGCTGAGGCAGTGTGTCCCTCCTGGAGCTAAAGACTCCCGGGCTAACGTTTTCATTGCTAGCTAGCAGAGGCAGTGTGTCGCTGCTGGAGCTAAAGACTCCTGGACTAATGTTTTCGTTGCTAGCGAGCTGAGGCAGTGTGGCGCTGCTGGAAAGACTTCTGGACTAACGTTTTCGTTGCTAGCGAGCTGAGGCAGTGTCGCTGCGGAAGCTAAAGACTTCCGGACTAACGTTTTCATTGCTATCTAGCTGAGGCAGTGTGTCGCTGCTGGAGCTAAAGACTTCCAGACTAACGTTTTCATTGCTAGCGAGCTGAGGCAGTGTGTCGCTGCTGGAGCTAAAGACTCCCGCACTAACGTTTTCGTTGCTAGCGAGCTGAGGCAGTGTGTCGCTGCTGAAGCTAAAGACTTCCGGACTAACGTTTTCATTGCTAGCGAGCTGAGGCAGTGTGTCGCTGCTGGAGCTAAAGACTCCCGGACTAACGTTTTCGTTGCTAGTGAGCTGAGGCAGTGTGTCGCTGCTGGAGCTAAAGACTCCCGGGCTAATGTTTTCATTGCTACCGAGCTGAGGCAGTGTGTCGCTGCTGAAGCTAAAGATCTTCCGGACTAATGTTTTCGTTGCTAGCGAGCTGAGGCAGTGTGTCGCTGCTGAAGCTAAAGACTTCCGGACTAACGTTTTCATTGCTAGCGAGCTGAGGCAGTGTGTCGCTGCTGGAGCTAAAGACTCCTGGACTAATGTTTTCGTTGCTAGCGAGCTGAGGCAGTGTGTCGCTGCTGGAAAGACTTCTGGACTATCGTATTCGTTGCTAGCGAGCTGAGGCAGTGTGTCGCTGCTGAAGCTAAAGACTTCCGGACTAACGTTTTCATTGCTAGCGAGCTGAGGCAGTGTGTCGCTGCTGGAGCTAAAGACTCCTGGACTAATGTTTTCGTTGCTAGCGAGCTGAGGCAGTGTGTCGCTGCTGGAAAGACTTCTGGACTAACGTTTTCGTTGCTACCGAGCTGAGGCAGTGTGTCGCTGCTGAAGCTAAAGACTTCCGGGCTAACGTTTTCATTGCTAGCGAGCAGAGGCAGTGTGTCGCTACTGGAGCTAAAGACTCCCGGGCTAACGTTTTCGTTGCTAGCTAGCAGAGGCAGTGTGTCGCTGCTGGAAAGACTTCTGGACTAACGTTTTCGTTGCTAGCGAGCTGAGGCAGTGTCGCTGCGGAAGCTAAAGACTTCCGGACTAACGTTTTCATTGCTATCTAGCTGAGGCAGTGTGTCGCTGCTGGAGCTAAAGACTTCCAGACTAACGTTTTCATTGCTAGCGAGCTGAGGCAGTGTGTCGCTGCTGGAGCTAAAGACTCCCGGGCTAACGTTTTCGTTGCTAGCTAGCTGAGTCAGTGTGTCGCTGCTGGAGGTAAGAACTCCCGGGCTATCGTTTTCATTGCTAGCGAGCAGAGGCAGTGTGTCGCTGCTGGAGGTAAAGACGTCCGGGCTAACGTTTTCATTGCTAGCGAGCTGAGGCAGTGTGTCCCTGCTGGAGCTAAAGACTCCCGGGCTAACGTTTTCATTGCTAGCTAGCAGAGGCAGTGTGTCGCTGCTGGAGCTAAAGACTCCTGGACTAATGTTTTCGTTGCTAGCGAGCTGAGGCAGTGTGTCGCTGCTGGAAAGACTTCTGGACTAACGTTTTCGTTGCTACCGAGCTGAGGCAGTGTGTCGCTGCTGGAGCTAAAGACTCCCGGACTAACGTTTTCGTTGCTAGCGAGCTGAGGCAGTGTGTCGCTGCTGGAGCTAAAGACTCCCGGGCTAATGTTTTCATTGCTACCGAGCTGAGGCAGTGTGTCGCTGCTGAAGCTAAAGATCTTCCGGACTAATGTTTTCGTTGCTAGCGAGCTGAGGCAGTGTGTCGCTGCTGAAGCTAAAGACTTCTGGACTATCGTATTCGTTGCTAGCGAGCTGAGTCAGTGTGTCGCTGCTGAAGCTAAAGACTTCCGGACTAACGTTTTCATTGCTAGCGAGCTGAGGCAGTGTGTCGCTGCTGGAGCTAAAGACTCCCGGGCTAACGTTTTCATTGCTATCTAGCTGAGGCAGTGTGTCGCTGCTGCAGCTTAAGACTCCCGGACTAACGTTGTCGTTGCTAGCTAGCAGAGGCAGTGTGTCGCTGCTACAGCTAAAGACTCCCGGACTAACGTTTTCGTTGCCAGCTAGCAGAGGCAGTGTGTCGCTGCTGGAGCTAAAGACTTCCGGATTAATTTTTTTGTAGCTAGCAAGCAGAAGCAGTGTGTCGCTGCTGGAGCTAAAGACTTCCGGACTAACGTTTTCGTTGCTAGTGAGCTGAGGCAGTGTGTCGCTGCTGAAGCTAAAGACTTCCGGACCAATGTTTTCGTTGCTAGCGAGCTGAGGCAGTGTGTCGCTGATGGAAAGACTTCTGCACTAACGTTTTCGTTGCTAGTGAGCTAGGGCAGTGTGTCGCTGCTGGAGCTAAAGACTCCCGCACTAACGTTTTCGTTGCTAGCGAGCTGAGGCAGTGTGTCGCTGCTGAAGCTAAAGACTTCCGGACTAACGTTTTCATTGCTAGCGGGCTGAGGCAGTGTGTCGCTGCTGGAGCTAAAGACTCCCGGACTAACGTTTTCGTTGCTAGCGAGCTGAGGCAGTGTGTCGCTGCTGGAGCTAAAGACTCCCGGGCTAATGTTTTCATTGCTACCGAGCTGAGGCAGTGTGTCGCTGCTGAAGCTAAAGATCTTCCGGACTAATGTTTTCGCTGCTAGCGAGCTGAGGCAGTGTGTCGCTGCTGAAGCTAAAGACATCTGGACTATCGTATTCGTTGCTAGTTAGCTGAGGCAGTGTGTCGCTGCTGAAGCTAAAGACTTCCGGACTAATGTTTTCATTGCTAGCGAGCTGAGGCAGTGTGTCGCTGCTGGAGCTAAAGACTCCCGGGCTAATGTTTTCATTGCTGGCGAGCTGAGGCAGTGTGTCGCTGCTGAAGCTAAAGACTTCCGCACTAATGTTTTAGTTGCAAGCGAGCTGAGGCAGTGTGTCGCTGCTGGAGCTAAAGACTCCCGCACTAACGTTTTCGTTGCTAGCGAGCTGAGGCAGTGTGTCGCTGCTGGAAAGACTTCTGAACTAACGTATTCGTTGCTGGCGAGCTGAGGCAGTGTGTCGCTGCTGAAGCTAAAGACTTCAGGGCTAACGTTTTCATTGCTAGCGAGCTGAGGCAGTGTGTCGCTGTTGGAGCTAAAGACTCCCGGGCTATCGTTTTCGTTGCTAGCTAGCTGAGGCAGTGTGTCGCTGCTGAAGCTTAAGACTTCCGGACTAATGTTTTCGTTGCTAGCGAGCTGAGGCAGTGTGTCGCTGCTGGAAAGACTTCTGGACTAACGTATTCGTTGCTAGCAAGCTGAGGCAGTGTGTCGCTGCTGGAGCTAAAGACTCCCGGGCTAACGTTTTCGTTGCTAGCTAGCTGAGTCAGTGTGTCGCTGCTGGAGGTAAGAACTCCCGGGCTATCGTTTTCATTGCTAGCGAGCAGAGGCAGTGTGTCGCTGCTGGAGGTAAAGACGTCCGGGCTAACGTTTTCATTGCTAGCGAGCTGAGGCAGTGTGTCCCTCCTGGAGCTAAAGACTCCCGGGCTAACGTTTTCATTGCTAGCTAGCAGAGGCAGTGTGTCGCTGCTGGAGCTAAAGGCTCCTGGACTAATGTTTTCGTTGCTAGCGAGCTGAGGGAGTGTGGCGCTGCTGGAAAGACTTCTGGACTAACGTTTTCGTTGCTACCGAGCTGAGGCAGTGTGTCGCTGCTGAAGCTAAAGACTTCCGGGCTAACGTTTTCATTGCTAGCGAGCAGAGGCAGTGTGTCGCTACTGGAGCTAAAGACTCCCGGGCTAACGTTTTCGTTGCTAGCTAGCAGAGGCAGTGTGTCGCTGCTG
The DNA here is from genome assembly GCF_029633865.1 of Lampris incognitus. Taxonomy (NCBI): domain Eukaryota; kingdom Metazoa; phylum Chordata; class Actinopteri; order Lampriformes; family Lampridae; genus Lampris; species Lampris incognitus. The sequence goes on from NC_079211.1 coordinate 74,134,348, forward strand.
GAAAGACTTCTGGACTAACGTTTTCGTTGCTAGCGAGCTGAGGCAGTGTCGCTGCGGAAGCTAAAGACTTCCGGACTAACGTTTTCATTGCTATCTAGCTGAGGCAGTGTGTCGCTGCTGGAGCTAAAGACTTCCAGACTAACGTTTTCATTGCTAGCGAGCTGAGGCAGTGTGTCGCTGCTGGAGCTAAAGACTCCCGCACTAACGTTTTCGTTGCTAGCGAGCTGAGGCAGTGTGTCGCTGCTGAAGCTAAAGACTTCCGGACTAACGTTTTCATTGCTAGCGAGCTGAGGCAGTGTGTCGCTGCTGGAGCTAAAGACTCCCGGACTAACGTTTTCGTTGCTAGTGAGCTGAGGCAGTGTGTCGCTGCTGGAGCTAAAGACTCCCGGGCTAATGTTTTCATTGCTACCGAGCTGAGGCAGTGTGTCGCTGCTGAAGCTAAAGATCGTCCGGACTAATGTTTTCGTTGCTAGCGAGCTGAGGCAGTGTGTCGCTGCTGAAGCTAAAGACTTCTGGACTATCGTATTCGTTGCTAGCGAGCTGAGGCAGTGTGTCGCTGCTGAAGCTAAAGACTTCCGGACTAACGTTTTCATTGCTAGCGAGCTGAGGCAGTGTGTCGCTGCTGGAGCTAAAGACTCCTGGACTAATGTTTTCGTTGCTAGCGAGCTGAGGCAGTGTGTCGCTGCTGGAAAGACTTCTGGACTAACGTTTTCGTTGCTACCGAGCTGAGGCAGTGTGTCGCTGCTGAAGCTAAAGACTTCCGGGCTAACGTTTTCATTGCTAGCGAGCAGAGGCAGTGTGTCGCTACTGGAGCTAAAGACTCCCGGGCTAACGTTTTCGTTGCTAGCTAGCAGAGGCAGTGTGTCGCTGCTGGAAAGACTTCTGGACTAACGTTTTCGTTGCTAGCGAGCTGAGGCAGTGTCGCTGCGGAAGCTAAAGACTTCCGGACTAACGTTTTCATTGCTATCTAGCTGAGGCAGTGTGTCGCTGCTGGAGCTAAAGACTTCCAGACTAACGTTTTCATTGCTAGCGAGCTGAGGCAGTGTGTCGCTGCTGGATCTAAAGACTCCCGCACTAACGTTTTCGTTGCTAGCGAGCTGAGGCAGTGTGTCGCTGCTGAAGCTAAAGACTTCCGGACTAACGTTTTCATTGCTAGCGAGCTGAGGCAGTGTGTCGCTGCTGGAGCTAAAGACTCCCGGACTAACGTTTTCGTTGCTAGCGAGCTGAGGCAGTGTGTCGCTGCTGGAGCTAAAGACTCCCGGGCTAATGTTTTCATTGCTACCGAGCTGAGGCAGTGTGTCGCTGCTGAAGCTAAAGATCTTCCGGACTAATGTTTTCGTTGCTAGCGAGCTGAGGCAGTGTGTCGCTGCTGAAGCTAAAGACTTCTGGACTATCGTATTCGTTGCTAGCGAGCTGAGGCAGTGTGTCGCTGCTGAAGCTAAAGACTTCCGGACTAACGTTTTCATTGCTAGCGAGCTGAGGCAGTGTGTCGCTGCTGGAGCTAAAGACTCCCGGGCTAACGTTTTCATTGCTATCTAGCTGAGGCAGTGTGTCGCTGCTGCAGCTTAAGACTCCCGGACTAACGTTGTCGTTGCTAGCTAGCAGAGGCAGTGTGTCGCTGCTACAGCTAAAGACTCCTGGACTAACGTTTTCGTTGCCAGCTAGCAGAGGCAGTGTGTCGCTGCTGGAGCTAAAGACTTCCGGATTAATTTTTTTGTAGCTAGCAAGCAGAGGCAGTGTGTCGCTGCTGGAGCTAAAGACTTCCGGACTAACGTTTTCGTTGCTAGTGAGCTGAGGCAGTGTGTCGCTGCTGAAGCTAAAGACTTCCGTACCAATGTTTTCGTTGCTAGCGAGCTGAGGCAGTGTGTCGCTGATGGAAAGACTTCTGCACTAACGTTTTCGTTGCTAGCGAGCTGAGGCAGTGTGTCGCTGCTGAAGCTAAAGATCTTCCGGACTAATGTTTTCGTTGCTAGCGAGCTGAGGCAGTGTGTCGCTGCTGAAGCTAAAGACTTCTGGACTATCGTATTCGTTGCTAGCGAGCTGAGGCAGTGTGTCGCTGCTGAAGCTAAAGACTTCCGGACTAATGTTTTCATTGCTAGCGAGCTGAGGCAGTGTGTCGCTGCTGGAGCTAAAGACTCCCGGGCTAATGTTTTCATTGCTGGCGAGCTGAGGCAGTGTGTCGCTGCTGAAGTTAAAGACTTCCGGACTAATGTTTTCGTTGCTAGCGAGCTGAGGCAGTGTGTCGCTGCTGGAGCTAAAGACTCCCGGACTAACGTTTTCGTTGCTAGCGAGCTGATGCAGTGTGTCGCTGCTGGAGCTAAAGACTGCCGGGCTAATGTCATCATTGCTAGCGAGCAGAGGCAGTGTGTCGCTGCTGAAGCTAAAGACTTCCGGACTAATGTTTTCGTTGCTAGCGAGCTGAGGCAGTGTGTCGCTGCTGGAAAGACTTCTGGACTAACGTATTCGTTGCTAGCAAGCTGAGAAAGTGTGTCGCTGCTGGAGCTAAAGACTCCCGGGCTAACGTTTTCGTTGCTAGCTAGCTGAGTCAGTGTGTCGCTGCTGGAGGTAAAAACTCCCGGGCTATCGTTTTCATTGCTAGCGAGCAGAGGCAGTGTGTCGCTGCTGGAGGTAAAGACGTCCGGGCTAACGTTTTCATTGCTAGCGAGCTGAGGCAGTGTGTCCCTGCTGGAGCTAAAGACTCCCGGGCTAACGTTTTCATTGCTAGATCGCAGAGGCAGTGTGTCGCTCCTGGAGCTAAAGACTCCTGGACTAATGTATTCGTTGCTACGAGCTGAGGCAGTGTGTCGCTGCTGGAAAGACTTCTGGACTAACGTTTTCGTTGCTAGCGAGCTGAGGCAGTGTGTCGCTGCTGAAGCTAAAGACTTCCGGACTAACGTTTTCATTGCTAGCGAGCTGAGGCAGTGTGTCGCTGCTGGAGCTAAAGACTCCCGGGCTAATGTTTTCATTGCTAGCGAGCAGAGGCAGTGTGTCGCTGCTGGAGGTAAAGACGTCCGGGCTAACGTTTTCATTGCTAGCGAGCTGAGGCAGTGTGTCCCTGCTGGAGCTAAAGACTCCCGGGCTAACGTTTTCATTGCTAGATCGCAGAGGCAGTGTGTCGCTGCTGGAGCTAAAGACTCCTGGACTAATGTATTCGTTGCTACGAGCTGAGGCAGTGTGTCGCTGCTGGAAAGACTTCTGGACTAACGTTTTCGTTGCTAGCGAGCTGAGGCAGTGTGTCGCTGCTGAAGCTAAAGACTTCCGGACTAACGTTTTCATTGCTAGCGAGCTGAGGCAGTGTGTCGCTACTGGAGCTAAAGACTCCCGGGCTAACGTTTTCGTTGCTAGCTAGCAGAGGCAGTGTGTCGCTGCTGGAAAGACTTCTGGACTAACGTTTTCGTTGCTAGCGAGCTGAGGCAGTGTCGCTGCGGAATCTAAAGACTTCCGGACTAACGTTTTCATTGCTATCTAGCTGAGGCAGTGTGTCGCTGCTGGAGCTAAAGACTTCCAGAATAACGTTTTCATTGCTAGAGAGCTGAGGCAGTGTGTCGCTGCTGGAGCTAAAGACTCCCGCACTAACGTTTTCGTTGCTACCGAGCTGAGGCAGTGTGTCGCTGCTGAAGCTAAAGACTTCCGGGCTAACGTTTTCATTGCTAGCGAGCAGAGGCAGTGTGTCGCTACTGGAGCTAAAGACTCCCGGGCTAACGTTTTCGTTGCTAGCTAGCAGAGGCAGTGTGTCGCTGCTGGAAAGACTTCTGGACTAACGTTTTCGTTGCTAGCGAGCTGAGGCAGTGTCGCTGCGGAAGCTAAAGACTTCCGGACTAACGTTTTCATTGCTATCTAGCTGAGGCAGTGTGTCGCTGCTGGAGCTAAAGACTTCCAGACTAACGTTTTCATTGCTAGCGAGCTGAGGCAGTGTGTCGCTGCTGGAGCTAAAGACTCCCGCACTAACGTTTTCGTTGCTAGCGAGCTGAGGCAGTGTGTCGCTGCTGAAGCTAAAGACTTCCGGACTAACGTTTTCATTGCTAGCGAGCTGAGGCAGTGTGTCGCTGCTGGAGCTAAAGACTCCCGGACTAACGTTTTCGTTGCTAGCGAGCTGAGGCAGTGTGTCGCTGCTGGAGCTAAAGACTCCCGGGCTAATGTTTTCATTGCTACCGAGCTGAGGCAGTGTGTCGCTGCTGAAGCTAAAGATCTTCCGGACTAATGTTTTCGTTGCTAGCGAGCTGAGGCAGTGTGTCGCTGCTGAAGCTAAAGACTTCTGGACTATCGTATTCGTTGCTAGCGAGCTGAGGCAGTGTGTCGCTGCTGAAGCTAAAGACTTCCGGACTAACGTTTTCATTGCTAGCGAGCTGAGGCAGTGTGTCGCTGCTGGAGCTAAAGACTCCCGGGCTAACGTTTTCATTGCTATCTAGCTGAGGCAGTGTGTCGCTGCTGCAGCTTAAGACTCCCGGACTAACGTTGTCGTTGCTAGCTAGCAGAGGCAGTGTGTCGCTGCTACAGCTAAAGACTCCTGGACTAACGTTTTCGTTGCTAGCTAGCAGAGGCAGTGTGTCGCTGCTGGAGCTAAAGACTTCCGGATTAATTTTTTTGTAGCTAGCAAGCAGAGGCAGTGTGTCGCTGCTGGAGCTAAAGACTTCCGGACTAACGTTTTCGTTGCTAGTGAGCTGAGGCAGTGTGTCGCTGCTGAAGCTAAAGACTTCCGTACCAATGTTTTCGTTGCTAGCGAGCTGAGGCAGTGTGTCGCTGATGGAAAGACTTCTGCACTAACGTTTTCGTTGCTAGCGAGCTGAGGCAGTGTGTCGCTGCTGAAGCTAAAGATCTTCCGGACTAATGTTTTCGTTGCTAGCGAGCTGAGGCAGTGTGTCGCTGCTGAAGCTAAAGACTTCTGGACTATCGTATTCGTTGCTAGCGAGCTGAGGCAGTGTGTCGCTGCTGAAGCTAAAGACTTCCGGACTAATGTTTTCATTGCTAGCGAGCTGAGGCAGTGTGTCGCTGCTGGAGCTAAAGACTCCCGGGCTAATGTTTTCATTGCTGGCGAGCTGAGGCAGTGTGTCGCTGCTGAAGTTAAAGACTTCCGGACTAATGTTTTCGTTGCTAGCGAGCTGAGGCAGTGTGTCGCTGCTGGAGCTAAAGACTCCCGGACTAACGTTTTCGTTGCTAGCGAGCTGATGCAGTGTGTCGCTGCTGGAGCTAAAGACTGCCGGGCTAATGTCATCATTGCTAGCGAGCAGAGGCAGTGTGTCGCTGCTGAAGCTAAAGACTTCCGGACTAATGTTTTCGTTGCTAGCGAGCTGAGGCAGTGTGTCGCTGCTGGAAAGACTTCTGGACTAACGTATTCGTTGCTAGCAAGCTGAGAAAGTGTGTCGCTGCTGGAGCTAAAGACTCCCGGGCTAACGTTTTCGTTGCTAGCTAGCTGAGTCAGTGTGTCGCTGCTGGAGGTAAAAACTCCCGGGCTATCGTTTTCATTGCTAGCGAGCAGAGGCAGTGTGTCGCTGCTGGAGGTAAAGACGTCCGGGCTAACGTTTTCATTGCTAGCGAGCTGAGGCAGTGTGTCCCTGCTGGAGCTAAAGACTCCCGGGCTAACGTTTTCATTGCTAGATCGCAGAGGCAGTGTGTCGCTCCTGGAGCTAAAGACTCCTGGACTAATGTATTCGTTGCTACGAGCTGAGGCAGTGTGTCGCTGCTGGAAAGACTTCTGGACTAACGTTTTCGTTGCTAGCGAGCTGAGGCAGTGTGTCGCTGCTGAAGCTAAAGACTTCCGGACTAACGTTTTCATTGCTAGCGAGCTGAGGCAGTGTGTCGCTGCTGGAGCTAAAGACTCCCGGGCTAATGTTTTCATTGCTAGCGAGCAGAGGCAGTGTGTCGCTGCTGGAGGTAAAGACGTCCGGGCTAACGTTTTCATTGCTAGCGAGCTGAGGCAGTGTGTCCCTGCTGGAGCTAAAGACTCCCGGGCTAACGTTTTCATTGCTAGATCGCAGAGGCAGTGTGTCGCTGCTGGAGCTAAAGACTCCTGGACTAATGTATTCGTTGCTACGAGCTGAGGCAGTGTGTCGCTGCTGGAAAGACTTCTGGACTAACGTTTTCGTTGCTAGCGAGCTGAGGCAGTGTGTCGCTGCTGAAGCTAAAGACTTCCGGACTAACGTTTTCATTGCTAGCGAGCTGAGGCAGTGTGTCGCTACTGGAGCTAAAGACTCCCGGGCTAACGTTTTCGTTGCTAGCTAGCAGAGGCAGTGTGTCGCTGCTGGAAAGACTTCTGGACTAACGTTTTCGTTGCTAGCGAGCTGAGGCAGTGTCGCTGCGGAATCTAAAGACTTCCGGACTAACGTTTTCATTGCTATCTAGCTGAGGCAGTGTGTCGCTGCTGGAGCTAAAGACTTCCAGAATAACGTTTTCATTGCTAGAGAGCTGAGGCAGTGTGTCGCTGCTGGAGCTAAAGACTCCCGCACTAACGTTTTCGTTGCTAGCGAGCTGAGGCAGTGTGTCGCTGCTGAAGCTAAAGACTTCCGGACTAACGTTTTCATTGCTAGCGAGCTGAGGCAGTGTGTCGCTGCTGGAGCTAAAGACACCCGGAGTAACGTTTTCGTTGCTAGCGAGCTTAGGCAGTGTGTCGCTGCTGAAGCTAAAGACTTCCGGACTAACGTTTTCATTGCTAGCGAGCTGAGGCAGTGTGTCGCTGCTGGAGCTAAACACTCCCGGGCTAATGTTTTCGTTGCTAGCGAGCTGAGGCAGTGTGTCGCTGCTGGAGCTAAAGACTAACGGACTAACGTTTTCGTTGCTAGCGAGCTGATGCAGTGTGTCACTGCTGGAGCTAAAGACTGCCGGGCTAACGTCACCATTGCTAGCGAGCAGAGGCAGTGTGTCGCTGCTGAAGCTAAAGACTTCCAGACTAATGTTTTCGTTGCTAGCGAGCTGAGGCAGTGTGTCGCTGCTGGAAAGACTTCTGAACTAACGTATTCGTTGCTGGCGAGCTGAGGCAGTGTGTCGCTGCTGAAGCTAAAGACTTCCGGGATAACGTTTCATTGCTAGCGAGCTGAGGCAGTGTGTCGCTGTTGGAGCTAAAGACTCCCGGGCTATCGTTTTGGTTGCTAGCGAGCTGAGGCAGTGTGTCGCTGCTGGAGCTAAAGACTCCCGGGCTAACGTTTTCGTTGCTAACTAGCTGAGGCAGTGTGTCGCTGCTGAAGCTTAAGACTTCCGGACTAATGTTTTCGTTGCTAGCGAGCTGAAGCAGTGTGTCGCTGCTGGAAAGACTTCTGAACTAACGTATTCGTTGCTGGCGAGCTGAGGCAGTGTGTCGCTGCTGAAGCTAAAGACTTCAGGGCTAACGTTTTCATTGCTAGCGAGCTGAGGCAGTGTGTCGCTGTTGGAGCTAAAGACTCCCGGGCTATCGTTTTCGTTGCTAGCTAGCAGAGGCAGTGTGTCGCTGCTGGAAAGACTCCCGGGCTATCGTTTTCGTTGTTAGCTACCTGAAGCAGTGTGTCGCTGCTGAAGCTTAAGACTTCCGAACTAATGTCTTCGTTGCTAGCGAGCTGAGGCAGTGTGTCGCTGCTGGAAAAACTTCTGGACTAACGTATTCGTTGCTAGCAAGCTGAGGCAGTGTGTCGCTGCTGGAGCTAAAGACTCCCGGGCTAACGTTTTCGTTGCTAGCTAGCTGAGTCAGTGTGTCGCTGCTGGAGGTAAAAACTCCCGGGCTATCGTTTTAATTGCTAGCGAGCAGAGGCAGTGTGTCGCTGCTGGAGGTAAAGACGTCCGGGCTAACGTTTTCATTGCTAGCGAGCTGAGGCAGTGTGTCCCTGCTGGAGCTAAAGACTCCTGGACTAATGTTTTCGTTGCTAGCGAGCTGAGGCAGTGTGTCGCTGCTGGAAAGGCTTCTGGACTAATGTTTTCGTTGCTAGCGAGCTGAGGCAGTGTGTCGCTGCTGGAAATACTTCTGGACTAACGTTTTCGTTGCTAGCGAGCTGAGGCAGTGTCGCTGCGGAAGCTAAAGACCTCCGGACAAACGTTTTCATTGCTATCTAGCTGAGGCAGTGTGTCGCTGCTGGAGCTAAAGACTTCCAGAATAACGTTTTCATTGCTAGCGAGCTGAGGCAGTGTGTCGCTGCTAGAGCTAAAGACTCCCGCACTAACGTTTTCGTTGCTAGCGAGCTGAGGCAGTGTGTCGCTGCTGAAGCTAAAGACTTTCGGACTAACGTTTTCATTGCTAGCGAGCTGAGGCAGTGTGTCGCTGCTGGAGCTAAAGACACCCGGACTAACGTTTTCGTTGCTAGCGAGCTGAGGCAGTGTGTCGGTGCTGGAGCTAAAGACTCCCGGGCTAATGTTTTCATTGCTACCGAGCTGAGGCAGTGTGTCGCTGCTGAAGCTAAAGATCTTCCGGACTAATGTTTTCGTTGCTAGCGAGCTCAGGCAGTGTGTCGCTGCTGAAGCTAAAGACTTCTGGACTATCGTATTCGTTGCTAGCGAGCTGAGGCAGTGTGTCGCTGCTGAAGCTAAAGACTTCCGGACTAACGTTTTCATTGCTAGCGAGCTGAGGCAGTGTGTCGCTGCTGAAGCTAAAGACTTCCGGGCTAATGTTTTCATTGCTAGCGAGCTGAGGCAGTGTGTCGCTGCTGAAGCTAAAGACTTCCAGACTAATGTTTTCGTTGCTAGCGAGCTGAGGCAGTGTGTCGCTGCTGGAGCTAAAGACTAACGGACTAACGTTTTCGTTGCTAGCGAGCTGATGCAGTGTGTCGCTGCTGGAGCTAAAGACTGCCGGGCTAATGTCACCATTGCTAGCGAGCAGAGGCAGTGTGTCGCTGCTGAAGCTAAAGATCTTCCGGACTAATGCTTTCTTTGCTAGCGAGCTGAGGCAGTGTGTCGCTGCTGAAGCTAAAGACTTCTGGACTATCGTATTCGTTGCTAGCGAGCTGAGGCAGTGTGTCGCTGCTGAAGCTAAAGACTTCCGGACTAACGTTTTCATTGCTAGCGAGCTGAGGCAGTGTGTCGCTGCTGGAGCTAAAGACTCCCGGGCTAACGTTTTCATTGCTATCTAGCTGAGGCAGTGTGTCGCTGCTGCAGCTTAAGACTCCCGGACTAACGTTGTCGTTGCTAGCTAGCAGAGGCAGTGTGTCGCTGCTACAGCTAAAGACTCCCGGACTAACGTTTTCGTTGCCAGCTAGCAGAGGCAGTGTGTCGCTGCTGGAGCTAAAGACTTCCGGTTTAATTTTTTTGTAGCTAGCAAGCAGAGGCAGTGTGTCGCTGCTGGAGCTAAAGACTTCCGGACTAACGTTTTCGTTGCTAGTGAGCTGAGGCAGTGTGTCGCTGCTGAAGCTAAAGACTTCCGGACCAATGTTTTCGTTGCTAGCGAGCTGAGGCAGTGTGTCGCTGATGGAAAGACTTCTGCACTAACGTTTTCGTTGCTAGCGAGCTGATACAGTGTGTCGCTGCTGAAGCTAAAGACTTCCAGACTAACGTTTTCATTGCTAGCGAGCTGAGGCAGTGTGTCGCTGCTGGAGCTAAAGACTCCGGCACTAACGTTTTCGTTGCTAGCGAGCTGAGGCAGTGTGTCGCTGCTGGAGCTAAAGACTCCCGGACTAACGTTTTCGTTGCTAGCGAGCTGAGGCAGTGTGTGGCTGCTGGAGCTAAAGACTCCCGGGCTAATGTTTTCATTGCTACTGAGCTGAGGCAGTGTGTCGCTGCTGAAGCTAAAGACTTCCGGACTAATGTTTTCGTTGCAAGCGAGCTGAGGCAGTGTGTCGCTGCTGGAAAGACTTCTGAACTAACGTATTCGTTGCTGGCGAGCTGAGGCAGTGTGTCGCTGCTGAAGCTAAAGACTTCAGGGCTAACGTTTTCATTGCTAGCGAGCTGAGGCAGTGTGTCGCTGTTGGAGCTAAAGACTCCCGGGCTATCGTTTTCGTTGCTAGCTAGCAGAGGCAGTGTGTCGCTGCTGGAGCTAAAGACTCCTGGACTAATGTTTTCGTTGCTAGCGAGCTGAGGCAGTGTGTCGCTGCTGGAAAGACTTCTGGACTAACGTTTTCGTTGCTACCGAGCTGAGGCAGTGTGTCGCTGCTGAAGCTAAAGACTTCCAGGCTAACGTTTTCATTGCTAGCGAGCAGAGGCAGTGTGTCGCTACTGGAGCTAAAGACTCCCGGACTAATGTTTTCGTTGCTAGCGAGCTGAGGCAGTGTGTCGCTGCTGGAGCTAAAGACTCCCGGACTAACGTTTTCGTTGCTAGCGAGCTGATGCAGTGTGTCGCTGCTGGAGCTAAAGACTGCCGGGCTAATGTCATCATTGCTAGCGAGCAGAGGCAGTGTGTCGCTGCTGAAGCTAAAGACTTCCGGACTAATGTTTTCGTTGCTAGCGAGCTGAGGCAGTGTGTCGCTGCTGGAAAGACTTCTGGACTAACGTATTCGTTGCTAGCAAGCTGAGAAAGTGTGTCGCTGCTGGAGCTAAAAACTCCCGGGCTAATGTTTTCATTGCTACCGAGCTGAGGCAGTGTGTCGCTGCTGAAGCTAAAGATCTTCCGGACTAATGTTTTCGTTGCTAGCGAGCTGAGGCAGTGTGTCGCTGCTGAAGCTAAAGACTTCTGGACTATCGTATTCGTTGCTAGCGAGCTGAGGCAGTGTGTCGCTGCTGAAGCTAAAGACTTCCGGACTAACGTTTTCATTGCTAGCGAGCTGAGGCAGTGTGTCGCTGCTGGAGCTAAAGACTCCTGGACTAATGTTTTCGTTGCTAGCGAGCTGAGGCAGTGTGTCGCTGCTGGAAAGACTTCTGGACTAACGTTTTCGTTGCTACCGAGCTGAGGCAGTGTGTCGCTGCTGAAGCTAAAGACTTCCGGGCTAACGTTTTCATTGCTAGCGAGCAGAGGCAGTGTGTCGCTACTGGAGCTAAAGACTCCCGGGCTAACGTTTTCGTTGCTAGCTAGCAGAGGCAGTGTGTCGCTGCTGGAAAGACTTCTGGACTAACGTTTTCGTTGCTAGCGAGCTGAGGCAGTGTCGCTGCGGAAGCTAAAGACTTCCGGACTAACGTTTTCATTGCTATCTAGCTGAGGCAGTGTGTCGCTGCTGAAGCTAAAGACTTCCAGACTAACGTTTTCATTGCTAGCGAGCTGAGGCAGTGTGTCGCTGCTGGAGCTAAAGACTCCCGCACTAAGGTTTTCGTTGCTAGCGAGCTGAGGCAGTGTGTCGCTGCTGAAGCTAAAGACTTCCGGACTAACGTTTTCATTGCTAGCGAGCTGAGGCAGTGTGTCGCTGCTGGAGCTAAAGACTCCCGGACTAACGTTTTCGTTGCTAGCGAGCTGAGGCAGTGTGTCGCTGCTGGAGCTAAAGTCTCCCGGGCTAATGTTTTCATTGCTACCGAGCTGAGGCAGTGTGTCGCTGCTGAAGCTAAAGATCTTCCGGACTAATGTTTTCGTTGCTAGCGAGCTGAGGCAGTGTGTCGCTGCTGAAGCTAAAGACTTCTGGACTATCGTATTCGTTGCTAGCGAGCTGAGGCAGTGTGTCGCTGCTGGAGCTAAAGACTCCCGGGCTAATGTTTTCATTGCTAGCGAGCTGAGGCAGTGTGTCGCTGCTGAAGCTAAAGACTTCCAGACTAATGTTTTCGTTGCTAGCGAGCTGAGGCAGTGTGTCGCTGCTGGAGCTAAAGACTAACGGACTAACGTTTTCGTTGCTAGCGAGCTGATGCAGTGTGTCGCTGCTGGAGCTAAAGACTGCCGGGCTAATGTCACCATTGCTAGCGAGCAGAGGCAGTGTGTCGCTGCTGAAGCTAAAGACTTCCAGACTAATGTTTTCGTTGCTAGCGAGCTGAGGCAGTGTGTCGCTGCTGGAGCTAAAGACTCCCGGGCTAACGTTTTCGTTGCTAACTAGCTGAGGCAGTCTGTCGCTGCTGAAGCTTAAGACTTCCGGACTAATGTTTTCGTTGCTAGCGAGCTGAGGCAGTGTGTCGCTGCTGGAAAGACTTCTGGACTAACGTATTCGTTGCTAGCAAGCTGAGGCAGTGTGTCGCTGCTGGAGCTAAAGACTCCCGGGCTAACGTTTTCGTTGCTAGCTAGCTGAGTCAGTGTGTCGCTGCTGGAGGTAAGAACTCCCGGGCTATCGTTTTCATTGCTAGCGAGCAGAGGCAGTGTGTCGCTGCTGGAGGTAAAGACGTCCGGGCTATCGTTTTCATTGCTAGCGAGCTGAGGCAGTGTGTCCCTGCTGGAGCTAAAGACTCCCGGGCTAACGTTTTCATTGCTAGCTAGCAGAGGCAGTGTGTCGCTGCTGGAGCTAAAGACTCCTGGACTAATGTTTTCGTTGCTAGCGAGCTGAGGCAGTGTGTCGCTGCTGAAGCTAAAGACTTCCGGACTAACGTTTTCATTGCTAGCGAGCTGAGGCAGTGTGTCGCTGCTGGAAAGACTTCTGGACTAACGTATTCGTTGCTAGCAAGCTGAGAAAGTGTGTCGCTGCTGGAGCTAAAGACTCCCGGGCTAATGTTTTCATTGCTACCGAGCTGAGGCAGTGTGTCGCTGCTGAAGCTAAAGATCTTCCGGACTAATGTTTTCGTTGCTAGCGAGCTGAGGCAGTGTGTCGCTGCTGAAGCTAAAGACTTCTGGACTATCGTATTCGTTGCTAGCGAGCTGAGGCAGTGTGTCGCTGCTGAAGCTAAAGACTTCCGGACTAACGTTTTCATTGCTAGCGAGCTGAGGCAGTGTGTCGCTGCTGGAGCTAAAGACTCCTGGACTAATGTTTTCGTTGCTAGCGAGCTGAGGCAGTGTGTCGCTGCTGGAAAGACTTCTGGACTAACGTTTTCGTTGCTACCGAGCTGAGGCAGTGTGTCGCTGCTGAAGCTAAAGACTTCCGGGCTAACGTTTTCATTGCTAGCGAGCAGAGGCAGTGTGTCGCTACTGGAGCTAAAGACTCCCGGGCTAACGTTTTCGTTGCTAGCTAGCAGAGGCAGTGTGTCGCTGCTGGAAAGACTTCTGGACTAACGTTTTCGTTGCTAGCGAGCTGAGGCAGTGTCGCTGCGGAAACTAAAGACTTCCGGAGTAACGTTTTCATTGCTATCTAGCTGAGGCAGTGTGTCGCTGCTGAAGCTAAAGACTTCCAGACTAACGTTTTCATTGCTAGCGAGCTGAGGCAGTGTGTCGCTGCTGGAGCTAAAGACTCCCGCACTAACGTTTTCGTTGCTAGCGAGCTGAGGCAGTGTGTCGCTGCTGAAGCTAAAGACTTCCGGACTAACGTTTTCATTGCTAGCGAGCTGAGGCAGTGTGTCGCTGCTGGAGCTAAAGACTCCCGGACTAACGTTTTCGTTGCTAGCGAGCTGAGGCAGTGTGTCGCTGCTGGAGCTAAAGACTCCCGGGCTAATGTTTTCATTGCTACCGAGCTGAGGCAGTGTGTCGCTGCTGAAGCTAAAGATCTTCCGGACTAATGTTTTCGTTGCTAGCGAGCTGAGGCAGTGTGTCGCTGCTGAAGCTAAAGACTTCTGGACTATCGTATTCGTTGCTAGCGAGCTGAGGCAGTGTGTCGCTGCTGGAGCTAAAGACTCCCGGGCTAATGTTTTCATTGCTAGCGAGCTGAGGCAGTGTGTCGCTGCTGAAGCTAAAGACTTCCAGACTAATGTTTTCGTTGCTAGCGAGCTGAGGCAGTGTGTCGCTGCTGGAGCTAAAGACTAACGGACTAACATTTTCGTTGCTAGCGAGCTGATGCAGTGTGTCGCTGCTGGAGCTAAAGACTGCCGGGCTAATGTCACCATTGCTAGCGAGCAGAGGCAGTGTGTCGCTGCTGAAGCTAAAGACTTCCAGACTAATGTTTTCGTTGCTAGCGAGCTGAGGCAGTGTGTCGCTGCTGGAGCTAAAGACTCCCGGGCTAACGTTTTCGTTGCTAACTAGCTGAGGCAGTCTGTCGCTGCTGAAGCTTAAGACTTCCGGACTAATGTTTTCGTTGCTAGCGAGCTCAGGCAGTGTGTCGCTGCTGGAAAGACTTCTGGACTAACGTATTCGTTGCTAGCAAGCTGAGGCAGTGTGTCGCTGCTGGAGCTAAAGACTCCCGGGCTAACGTTTTCGTTGCTAGCTAGCTGAGTCAGTGTGTCGCTGCTGGAGGTAAGAACTCCCGGGCTATCGTTTTCATTGCTAGCGAGCAGAGGCAGTGTGTCGCTGCTGGAGGTAAAGACGTCCGGGCTAACGTTTTCATTGCTAGCGAGCTGAGGCAGTGTGTCCCTGCTGGAGCTAAAGACTCCCGGGCTAACGTTTTCATTGCTAGCTAGCAGAGGCAGTGTGTCGCTGCTGGAGCTAAAGACTCCTGGACTAATGTTTTCGTTGCTAGCGAGCTGAGGCAGTGTGTCGCTGCTGAAGCTAAAGACTTCCGGACTAACGTTTTCATTGCTAGCGAGCTGAGGCAGTGTGTCGCTACTGGAGCTAAAGACTCCCGGGCTAACGTTTTCGTTGCTAGCTAGCAGAGGCAGTGTGTCGCTGCTGGAAAGACTTCTGGACTAACGTTTTCGTTGCTAGCGAGCTGAGGCAGTGTCGCTGCGGAAGCTAAAGACTTCCGGACTAACGTTTTCATTGCTATCTAGCTGAGGCAGTGTGTCGCTGCTGGAGCTAAAGACTTCCAGACTAACGTTTTCATTGCTAGCGAGCTGAGGCAGTGTGTCGCTGCTGGAGCTTAAGACTCCCGCACTAACGTTTTCGTTGCTAGCGAGCTGAGGCATTGTGTCGCTGCTGAAGCTAAAGACTTCCGGACTAACGTTTTCATTGCTAGCGAGCTGAGGCAGTGTGTCGCTGCTGGAGCTAAAGACTCCCGGACTAACGTTTTCGTTGCTAGCGAGCTGAGGCAGTGTGTCGCTGCTGGAGCTAAAGACTCCCGGGCTAATGTTTTCATTGCTACCGAGCTGAGGCAGTGTGTCGCTGCTGAAGCTAAAGACTTCCGGACTAACGTTTTCATTGCTAGCGAGCTGAGGCAGTGTGTCGCTGCTGAAGCTAAAGACTTCCGGACTAACGTTTTCATTGCTAGCGAGCTGAGGCAGTGTGTCGCTGCTGGAGCTAAAGACACCCGGAGTAACGTTTTCGTTGCTAGCGAGCTTAGGCAGTGTGTCGCTGCTGAAGCTAAAGACTTCCGGACTAACGTTTTCATTGCTAGCGAGCTGAGGCAGTGTGTCGCTGCTGGAGCTAAACACTCCCGGGCTAATGTTTTCGTTGCTAGCGAGCTGAGGCAGTGTGTCGCTGCTGGAGCTAAAGACTAACGGACTAACGTTTTCGTTGCTAGCGAGCTGATGCAGTGTGTCACTGCTGGAGCTAAAGACTGCCGGGCTAACGTCACCATTGCTAGCGAGCAGAGGCAGTGTGTCGCTGCTGAAGCTAAAGACTTCCAGACTAATGTTTTCGTTGCTAGCGAGCTGAGGCAGTGTGTCGCTGCTGGAAAGACTTCTGAACTAACGTATTCGTTGCTGGCGAGCTGAGGCAGTGTGTCGCTGCTGAAGCTAAAGACTTCCGGGATAACGTTTCATTGCTAGCGAGCTGAGGCAGTGTGTCGCTGTTGGAGCTAAAGACTCCCGGGCTATCGTTTTGGTTGCTAGCGAGCTGAGGCAGTGTGTCGCTGCTGGAGCTAAAGACTCCCGGGCTAACGTTTTCGTTGCTAACTAGCTGAGGCAGTGTGTCGCTGCTGAAGCTTAAGACTTCCGGACTAATGTTTTCGTTGCTAGCGAGCTGAAGCAGTGTGTCGCTGCTGGAAAGACTTCTGAACTAACGTATTCGTTGCTGGCGAGCTGAGGCAGTGTGTCGCTGCTGAAGCTAAAGACTTCAGGGCTAACGTTTTCATTGCTAGCGAGCTGAGGCAGTGTGTCGCTGTTGGAGCTAAAGACTCCCGGGCTATCGTTTTCGTTGCTAGCTAGCAGAGGCAGTGTGTCGCTGCTGGAAAGACTCCCGGGCTATCGTTTTCGTTGTTAGCTACCTGAAGCAGTGTGTCGCTGCTGAAGCTTAAGACTTCCGAACTAATGTCTTCGTTGCTAGCGAGCTGAGGCAGTGTGTCGCTGCTGGAAAAACTTCTGGACTAACGTATTCGTTGCTAGCAAGCTGAGGCAGTGTGTCGCTGCTGGAGCTAAAGACTCCCGGGCTAACGTTTTCGTTGCTAGCTAGCTGAGTCAGTGTGTCGCTGCTGGAGGTAAAAACTCCCGGGCTATCGTTTTAATTGCTAGCGAGCAGAGGCAGTGTGTCGCTGCTGGAGGTAAAGACGTCCGGGCTAACGTTTTCATTGCTAGCGAGCTGAGGCAGTGTGTCCCTGCTGGAGCTAAAGACTCCTGGACTAATGTTTTCGTTGCTAGCGAGCTGAGGCAGTGTGTCGCTGCTGGAAAGGCTTCTGGACTAATGTTTTCGTTGCTAGCGAGCTGAGGCAGTGTGTCGCTGCTGGAAATACTTCTGGACTAACGTTTTCGTTGCTAGCGAGCTGAGGCAGTGTCGCTGCGGAAGCTAAAGACCTCCGGACAAACGTTTTCATTGCTATCTAGCTGAGGCAGTGTGTCGCTGCTGGAGCTAAAGACTTCCAGAATAACGTTTTCATTGCTAGCGAGCTGAGGCAGTGTGTCGCTGCTAGAGCTAAAGACTCCCGCACTAACGTTTTCGTTGCTAGCGAGCTGAGGCAGTGTGTCGCTGCTGAAGCTAAAGACTTTCGGACTAACGTTTTCATTGCTAGCGAGCTGAGGCAGTGTGTCGCTGCTGGAGCTAAAGACACCCGGACTAACGTTTTCGTTGCTAGCGAGCTGAGGCAGTGTGTCGGTGCTGGAGCTAAAGACTCCCGGGCTAATGTTTTCATTGCTACCGAGCTGAGGCAGTGTGTCGCTGCTGAAGCTAAAGATCTTCCGGACTAATGTTTTCGTTGCTAGCGAGCTCAGGCAGTGTGTCGCTGCTGAAGCTAAAGACTTCTGGACTATCGTATTCGTTGCTAGCGAGCTGAGGCAGTGTGTCGCTGCTGAAGCTAAAGACTTCCGGACTAACGTTTTCATTGCTAGCGAGCTGAGGCAGTGTGTCGCTGCTGAAGCTAAAGACTTCCGGGCTAATGTTTTCATTGCTAGCGAGCTGAGGCAGTGTGTCGCTGCTGAAGCTAAAGACTTCCAGACTAATGTTTTCGTTGCTAGCGAGCTGAGGCAGTGTGTCGCTGCTGGAGCTAAAGACTAACGGACTAACGTTTTCGTTGCTAGCGAGCTGATGCAGTGTGTCGCTGCTGGAGCTAAAGACTGCCGGGCTAATGTCACCATTGCTAGCGAGCAGAGGCAGTGTGTCGCTGCTGAAGCTAAAGATCTTCCGGACTAATGCTTTCTTTGCTAGCGAGCTGAGGCAGTGTGTCGCTGCTGAAGCTAAAGACTTCTGGACTATCGTATTCGTTGCTAGCGAGCTGAGGCAGTGTGTCGCTGCTGAAGCTAAAGACTTCCGGACTAACGTTTTCATTGCTAGCGAGCTGAGGCAGTGTGTCGCTGCTGGAGCTAAAGACTCCCGGGCTAACGTTTTCATTGCTATCTAGCTGAGGCAGTGTGTCGCTGCTGCAGCTTAAGACTCCCGGACTAACGTTGTCGTTGCTAGCTAGCAGAGGCAGTGTGTCGCTGCTACAGCTAAAGACTCCCGGACTAACGTTTTCGTTGCCAGCTAGCAGAGGCAGTGTGTCGCTGCTGGAGCTAAAGACTTCCGGTTTAATTTTTTTGTAGCTAGCAAGCAGAGGCAGTGTGTCGCTGCTGGAGCTAAAGACTTCCGGACTAACGTTTTCGTTGCTAGTGAGCTGAGGCAGTGTGTCGCTGCTGAAGCTAAAGACTTCCGGACCAATGTTTTCGTTGCTAGCGAGCTGAGGCAGTGTGTCGCTGATGGAAAGACTTCTGCACTAACGTTTTCGTTGCTAGCGAGCTGATACAGTGTGTCGCTGCTGAAGCTAAAGACTTCCAGACTAACGTTTTCATTGCTAGCGAGCTGAGGCAGTGTGTCGCTGCTGGAGCTAAAGACTCCGGCACTAACGTTTTCGTTGCTAGCGAGCTGAGGCAGTGTGTCGCTGCTGGAGCTAAAGACTCCCGGACTAACGTTTTCGTTGCTAGCGAGCTGAGGCAGTGTGTGGCTGCTGGAGCTAAAGACTCCCGGGCTAATGTTTTCATTGCTACTGAGCTGAGGCAGTGTGTCGCTGCTGAAGCTAAAGACTTCCGGACTAATGTTTTCGTTGCAAGCGAGCTGAGGCAGTGTGTCGCTGCTGGAAAGACTTCTGAACTAACGTATTCGTTGCTGGCGAGCTGAGGCAGTGTGTCGCTGCTGAAGCTAAAGACTTCAGGGCTAACGTTTTCATTGCTAGCGAGCTGAGGCAGTGTGTCGCTGTTGGAGCTAAAGACTCCCGGGCTATCGTTTTCGTTGCTAGCTAGCAGAGGCAGTGTGTCGCTGCTGGAGCTAAAGACTCCTGGACTAATGTTTTCGTTGCTAGCGAGCTGAGGCAGTGTGTCGCTGCTGGAAAGACTTCTGGACTAACGTTTTCGTTGCTACCGAGCTGAGGCAGTGTGTCGCTGCTGAAGCTAAAGACTTCCAGGCTAACGTTTTCATTGCTAGCGAGCAGAGGCAGTGTGTCGCTACTGGAGCTAAAGACTCCCGGACTAATGTTTTCGTTGCTAGCGAGCTGAGGCAGTGTGTCGCTGCTGGAGCTAAAGACTCCCGGACTAACGTTTTCGTTGCTAGCGAGCTGATGCAGTGTGTCGCTGCTGGAGCTAAAGACTGCCGGGCTAATGTCATCATTGCTAGCGAGCAGAGGCAGTGTGTCGCTGCTGAAGCTAAAGACTTCCGGACTAATGTTTTCGTTGCTAGCGAGCTGAGGCAGTGTGTCGCTGCTGGAAAGACTTCTGGACTAACGTATTCGTTGCTAGCAAGCTGAGAAAGTGTGTCGCTGCTGGAGCTAAAAACTCCCGGGCTAATGTTTTCATTGCTACCGAGCTGAGGCAGTGTGTCGCTGCTGAAGCTAAAGATCTTCCGGACTAATGTTTTCGTTGCTAGCGAGCTGAGGCAGTGTGTCGCTGCTGAAGCTAAAGACTTCTGGACTATCGTATTCGTTGCTAGCGAGCTGAGGCAGTGTGTCGCTGCTGAAGCTAAAGACTTCCGGACTAACGTTTTCATTGCTAGCGAGCTGAGGCAGTGTGTCGCTGCTGGAGCTAAAGACTCCTGGACTAATGTTTTCGTTGCTAGCGAGCTGAGGCAGTGTGTCGCTGCTGGAAAGACTTCTGGACTAACGTTTTCGTTGCTACCGAGCTGAGGCAGTGTGTCGCTGCTGAAGCTAAAGACTTCCGGGCTAACGTTTTCATTGCTAGCGAGCAGAGGCAGTGTGTCGCTACTGGAGCTAAAGACTCCCGGGCTAACGTTTTCGTTGCTAGCTAGCAGAGGCAGTGTGTCGCTGCTGGAAAGACTTCTGGACTAACGTTTTCGTTGCTAGCGAGCTGAGGCAGTGTCGCTGCGGAAGCTAAAGACTTCCGGACTAACGTTTTCATTGCTATCTAGCTGAGGCAGTGTGTCGCTGCTGAAGCTAAAGACTTCCAGACTAACGTTTTCATTGCTAGCGAGCTGAGGCAGTGTGTCGCTGCTGGAGCTAAAGACTCCCGCACTAACGTTTTCGTTGCTAGCGAGCTGAGGCAGTGTGTCGCTGCTGAAGCTAAAGACTTCCGGACTAACGTTTTCATTGCTAGCGAGCTGAGGCAGTGTGTCGCTGCTGGAGCTAAAGACTCCCGGACTAACGTTTTCGTTGCTAGCGAGCTGAGGCAGTGTGTCGCTGCTGGAGCTAAAGTCTCCCGGGCTAATGTTTTCATTGCTACCGAGCTGAGGCAGTGTGTCGCTGCTGAAGCTAAAGATCTTCCGGACTAATGTTTTCGTTGCTAGCGAGCTGAGGCAGTGTGTCGCTGCTGAAGCTAAAGACTTCTGGACTATCGTATTCGTTGCTAGCGAGCTGAGGCAGTGTGTCGCTGCTGGAGCTAAAGACTCCCGGGCTAATGTTTTCATTGCTAGCGAGCTGAGGCAGTGTGTCGCTGCTGAAGCTAAAGACTTCCAGACTAATGTTTTCGTTGCTAGCGAGCTGAGGCAGTGTGTCGCTGCTGGAGCTAAAGACTAACGGACTAACGTTTTCGTTGCTAGCGAGCTGATGCAGTGTGTCGCTGCTGGAGCTAAAGACTGCCGGGCTAATGTCACCATTGCTAGCGAGCAGAGGCAGTGTGTCGCTGCTGAAGCTAAAGACTTCCAGACTAATGTTTTCGTTGCTAGCGAGCTGAGGCAGTGTGTCGCTGCTGGAGCTAAAGACTCCCGGGCTAACGTTTTCGTTGCTAACTAGCTGAGGCAGTCTGTCGCTGCTGAAGCTTAAGACTTCCGGACTAATGTTTTCGTTGCTAGCGAGCTGAGGCAGTGTGTCGCTGCTGGAAAGACTTCTGGACTAACGTATTCGTTGCTAGCAAGCTGAGGCAGTGTGTCGCTGCTGGAGCTAAAGACTCCCGGGCTAACGTTTTCGTTGCTAGCTAGCTGAGTCAGTGTGTCGCTGCTGGAGGTAAGAACTCCCGGGCTATCGTTTTCATTGCTAGCGAGCAGAGGCAGTGTGTCGCTGCTGGAGGTAAAGACGTCCGGGCTATCGTTTTCATTGCTAGCGAGCTGAGGCAGTGTGTCCCTGCTGGAGCTAAAGACTCCCGGGCTAACGTTTTCATTGCTAGCTAGCAGAGGCAGTGTGTCGCTGCTGGAGCTAAAGACTCCTGGACTAATGTTTTCGTTGCTAGCGAGCTGAGGCAGTGTGTCGCTGCTGAAGCTAAAGACTTCCGGACTAACGTTTTCATTGCTAGCGAGCTGAGGCAGTGTGTCGCTGCTGGAAAGACTTCTGGACTAACGTATTCGTTGCTAGCAAGCTGAGAAAGTGTGTCGCTGCTGGAGCTAAAGACTCCCGGGCTAATGTTTTCATTGCTACCGAGCTGAGGCAGTGTGTCGCTGCTGAAGCTAAAGATCTTCCGGACTAATGTTTTCGTTGCTAGCGAGCTGAGGCAGTGTGTCGCTGCTGAAGCTAAAGACTTCTGGACTATCGTATTCGTTGCTAGCGAGCTGAGGCAGTGTGTCGCTGCTGAAGCTAAAGACTTCCGGACTAACGTTTTCATTGCTAGCGAGCTGAGGCAGTGTGTCGCTGCTGGAGCTAAAGACTCCTGGACTAATGTTTTCGTTGCTAGCGAGCTGAGGCAGTGTGTCGCTGCTGGAAAGACTTCTGGACTAACGTTTTCGTTGCTACCGAGCTGAGGCAGTGTGTCGCTGCTGAAGCTAAAGACTTCCGGGCTAACGTTTTCATTGCTAGCGAGCAGAGGCAGTGTGTCGCTACTGGAGCTAAAGACTCCCGGGCTAACGTTTTCGTTGCTAGCTAGCAGAGGCAGTGTGTCGCTGCTGGAAAGACTTCTGGACTAACGTTTTCGTTGCTAGCGAGCTGAGGCAGTGTCGCTGCGGAAACTAAAGACTTCCGGAGTAACGTTTTCATTGCTATCTAGCTGAGGCAGTGTGTCGCTGCTGAAGCTAAAGACTTCCAGACTAACGTTTTCATTGCTAGCGAGCTGAGGCAGTGTGTCGCTGCTGGAGCTAAAGACTCCCGCACTAACGTTTTCGTTGCTAGCGAGCTGAGGCAGTGTGTCGCTGCTGAAGCTAAAGACTTCCGGACTAACGTTTTCATTGCTAGCGAGCTGAGGCAGTGTGTCGCTGCTGGAGCTAAAGACTCCCGGACTAACGTTTTCGTTGCTAGCGAGCTGAGGCAGTGTGTCGCTGCTGGAGCTAAAGACTCCCGGGCTAATGTTTTCATTGCTACCGAGCTGAGGCAGTGTGTCGCTGCTGAAGCTAAAGATCTTCCGGACTAATGTTTTCGTTGCTAGCGAGCTGAGGCAGTGTGTCGCTGCTGAAGCTAAAGACTTCTGGACTATCGTATTCGTTGCTAGCGAGCTGAGGCAGTGTGTCGCTGCTGGAGCTAAAGACTCCCGGGCTAATGTTTTCATTGCTAGCGAGCTGAGGCAGTGTGTCGCTGCTGAAGCTAAAGACTTCCAGACTAATGTTTTCGTTGCTAGCGAGCTGAGGCAGTGTGTCGCTGCTGGAGCTAAAGACTAACGGACTAACGTTTTCGTTGCTAGCGAGCTGATGCAGTGTGTCGCTGCTGGAGCTAAAGACTGCCGGGCTAATGTCACCATTGCTAGCGAGCAGAGGCAGTGTGTCGCTGCTGAAGCTAAAGACTTCCAGACTAATGTTTTCGTTGCTAGCGAGCTGAGGCAGTGTGTCGCTGCTGGAGCTAAAGACTCCCGGGCTAACGTTTTCGTTGCTAACTAGCTGAGGCAGTCTGTCGCTGCTGAAGCTTAAGACTTCCGGACTAATGTTTTCGTTGCTAGCGAGCTCAGGCAGTGTGTCGCTGCTGGAAAGACTTCTGGACTAACGTATTCGTTGCTAGCAAGCTGAGGCAGTGTGTCGCTGCTGGAGCTAAAGACTCCCGGGCTAACGTTTTCGTTGCTAGCTAGCTGAGTCAGTGTGTCGCTGCTGGAGGTAAGAACTCCCGGGCTATCGTTTTCATTGCTAGCGAGCAGAGGCAGTGTGTCGCTGCTGGAGGTAAAGACGTCCGGGCTAACGTTTTCATTGCTAGCGAGCTGAGGCAGTGTGTCCCTGCTGGAGCTAAAGACTCCCGGGCTAACGTTTTCATTGCTAGCTAGCAGAGGCAGTGTGTCGCTGCTGGAGCTAAAGACTCCTGGACTAATGTTTTCGTTGCTAGCGAGCTGAGGCAGTGTGTCGCTGCTGAAGCTAAAGACTTCCGGACTAACGTTTTCATTGCTAGCGAGCTGAGGCAGTGTGTCGCTACTGGAGCTAAAGACTCCCGGGCTAACGTTTTCGTTGCTAGCTAGCAGAGGCAGTGTGTCGCTGCTGGAAAGACTTCTGGACTAACGTTTTCGTTGCTAGCGAGCTGAGGCAGTGTCGCTGCGGAAGCTAAAGACTTCCGGACTAACGTTTTCATTGCTATCTAGCTGAGGCAGTGTGTCGCTGCTGGAGCTAAAGACTTCCAGACTAACGTTTTCATTGCTAGCGAGCTGAGGCAGTGTGTCGCTGCTGGAGCTTAAGACTCCCGCACTAACGTTTTCGTTGCTAGCGAGCTGAGGCATTGTGTCGCTGCTGAAGCTAAAGACTTCCGGACTAACGTTTTCATTGCTAGCGAGCTGAGGCAGTGTGTCGCTGCTGGAGCTAAAGACTCCCGGACTAACGTTTTCGTTGCTAGCGAGCTGAGGCAGTGTGTCGCTGCTGGAGCTAAAGACTCCCGGGCTAATGTTTTCATTGCTACCGAGCTGAGGCAGTGTGTCGCTGCTGAAGCTAAAGACTTCCGGACTAACGTTTTCATTGCTAGCGAGCTGAGGCAGTGTGTCGCTGCTGGAGCTAAAGACTCCCGGACTAACGTTTTCGTTGCTAGCGAGCTGAGGCAGTGTGTCGCTGCTGGAGCTAAAGACTCCCGGGCTAATGTTTTCATTGCTACCGAGCTGAGGCAGTGTGTCGCTGCTGAAGCTAAAGATCTTCCGGACTAATGTTTTCGTTGCTAGCGAGCTGAGGCAGTGTGTCGCTGCTGAAGCTAAAGACTTCTGGACTATCGTATTCGTTGCTAGCGAGCTGAGGCAGTGTGTCGCTGCTGGAGCTAAAGACTCCCGGGCTAATGTTTTCATTGCTAGCGAGCTGAGGCAGTGTGTCGCTGCTGAAGCTAAAGACTTCCAGACTAATGTTTTCGTTGCTAGCGAGCTGAGGCAGTGTGTCGCTGCTGGAGCTAAAGACTAACGGACTAACGTTTTCGTTGCTAGCGAGCTGATGCAGTGTGTCGCTGCTGGAGCTAAAGACTGCCGGGCTAATGTCACCATTGCTAGCGAGCAGAGGCAGTGTGTCGCTGCTGAAGCTAAAGACTTCCAGACTAATGTTTTCGTTGCTAGCGAGCTGAGGCAGTGTGTCGCTGCTGGAGCTAAAGACTCCCGGGCTAACGTTTTCGTTGCTAACTAGCTGAGGCAGTCTGTCGCTGCTGAAGCTTAAGACTTCCGGACTAATGTTTTCGTTGCTAGCGAGCTCAGGCAGTGTGTCGCTGCTGGAAAGACTTCTGGACTAACGTATTCGTTGCTAGCAAGCTGAGGCAGTGTGTCGCTGCTGGAGCTAAAGACTCCCGGGCTAACGTTTTCGTTGCTAGCTAGCTGAGTCAGTGTGTCGCTGCTGGAGGTAAGAACTCCCGGGCTATCGTTTTCATTGCTAGCGAGCAGAGGCAGTGTGTCGCTGCTGGAGGTAAAGACGTCCGGGCTAACGTTTTCATTGCTAGCGAGCTGAGGCAGTGTGTCCCTGCTGGAGCTAAAGACTCCCGGGCTAACGTTTTCATTGCTAGCTAGCAGAGGCAGTGTGTCGCTGCTGGAGCTAAAGACTCCTGGACTAATGTTTTCGTTGCTAGCGAGCTGAGGCAGTGTGTCGCTGCTGAAGCTAAAGACTTCCGGACTAACGTTTTCATTGCTAGCGAGCTGAGGCAGTGTGTCGCTACTGGAGCTAAAGACTCCCGGGCTAACGTTTTCGTTGCTAGCTAGCAGAGGCAGTGTGTCGCTGCTGGAAAGACTTCTGGACTAACGTTTTCGTTGCTAGCGAGCTGAGGCAGTGTCGCTGCGGAAGCTAAAGACTTCCGGACTAACGTTTTCATTGCTATCTAGCTGAGGCAGTGTGTCGCTGCTGGAGCTAAAGACTTCCAGACTAACGTTTTCATTGCTAGCGAGCTGAGGCAGTGTGTCGCTGCTGGAGCTTAAGACTCCCGCACTAACGTTTTCGTTGCTAGCGAGCTGAGGCATTGTGTCGCTGCTGAAGCTAAAGACTTCCGGACTAACGTTTTCATTGCTAGCGAGCTGAGGCAGTGTGTCGCTGCTGGAGCTAAAGACTCCCGGACTAACGTGTTCGTTGCTAGCGAGCTGAGGCAGTGTGTCGCTGCTGGAGCTAAAGACTCCCGGGCTAATGTTTTCATTGCTACCGAGCTGAGGCAGTGTGTCGCTGCTGAAGCTAAAGATCTTCCGGACTAATGTTTTCTTTGCCAGCGAGCTGAGGCAGTGTGTCGCTGCTGAAGCTAAAGACTTCTGGACTATCGTATTCGTTGCTAGCGAGCTGAGGCAGTGTGTCGCTGCTGAAGCTAAAGACTTCCGGACTAACGTTTTCATTGCTAGCGAGCTGAGGCAGTGTGTCGCTGCTGGAGCTAAAGACTCCCGGGCTAACGTTTTCATTGCTATCTAGCTGAGGCAGTGTGTCGCTGCTGCAGCTTAAGACTCCCGGACTAACGTTGTCGTTGCTAGCTAGCAGAGGCAGTGTGTCGCTGCTACAGCTAAAGACTCCCGGACTAACGTTTTCGTTGCCAGCTAGCAGAGGCAGTGTGTCGCTGCTGGAGCTAAAGACTTCCGGTTTAATTTTTTTGTAGCTAGCAAGCAGAGGCAGTGTGTCGCTGCTGGAGCTAAAGACTTCCGGACTAACGTTTTCGTTGCTAGTGAGCTGAGGCAGTGTGTCGCTGCTGAAGCTAAAGACTTCCGGACCAATGTTTTCGTTGCTAGCGAGCTGAGGCAGTGTGTCGCTGATGGAAAGACTTCAGCACTAACGTTTTCGTTGCTAGCGAGCTGAGACAGTGTGTCGCTGCTGAAGCTAAAGACTTCCAGACTAACGTTTTCATTGCTAGCGAGCTGAGGCAGTGTGTCGCTGCTGGAGCTAAAGACTCCGGCACTAACGTTTTCGTTGCTAGCGAGCTGAGGCAGTGTGTCGCTGCTGGAGCTAAAGACTCCCGGACTAACGTTTTCGTTGCTAGCGAGCTGAGGCAGTGTGTGGCTTCTGGAGCTAAAGACTCCCGGGCTAATGTTTTCATTGCTACTGAGCTGAGGCAGTGTGTCGCTGCTGAAGCTAAAGACTTCCGGACTAATGTTTTCGTTGCAAGCGAGCTGAGGCAGTGTGTCGCTGCTGGAGCTAAAGACTCCCGCACTAACGTTTTCGTTGCTAGCGAGCTGAGGCAGTGTGTCGCTGCTGGAAAGACTTCTGAACTAACGTATTCGTTGCTGGCGAGCTGAGGCAGTGTGTCACTGCTGAAGCTAAAGACTTCAGGGCTAACGTTTTCATTGCTAGCGAGCTGAGGCAGTGTGTCGCTGTTGGAGCTAAAGACTCCCGGGCTATCGTTTTCGTTGCTAGCTAGCTGAGGCAGTGTGTCGCTGCTGAAGCTTAAGACTTCCGGACTAATGTTTTCGTTGCTAGCGAGCTCAGGCAGTGTGTCGCTGCTGGAAAGACTTCTGGACTAACGTATTCGTTGCTAGCAAGCTGAGGCAGTGTGTCGCTGCTGGAGCTAAAGACTCCCGGGCTAACGTTTTCGTTGCTAGCTAGCTGAGTCAGTGTGTCGCTGCTGGAGGTAAGAACTCCCGGGCTATCGTTTTCATTGCTAGCGAGCAGAGGCAGTGTGTCGCTGCTGGAGGTAAAGACGTCCGGGCTAACGTTTTCATTGCTAGCGAGCTGAGGCAGTGTGTCCCTGCTGGAGCTAAAGACTCCCGGGCTAACGTTTTCATTGCTAGCTAGCAGATGCAGTGTGTCGCTGCTGGAGCTAAAGACTCCTGGACTAATGTTTTCGTTGCTAGCGAGCTGAGGCAGTGTGTCGCTGCTGGAAAGACTTCTGGACTAACGTTTTCGTTGCTACCGAGCTGAGGCAGTGTGTCGCTGCTGAAGCTAAAGACTTCCGGGCTAACGTTTTCATTGCTAGCGAGCAGAGGCAGTGTGTCGCTACTGGAGCTAAAGACTCCCGGGCTAACGTTTTCGTTGCTAGCTAGCAGAGGCAGTGTGTCGCTGCTGGAAAGACTTCTGGACTAACGTTTTCGTTGCTAGCGAGCTGAGGCAGTGTCGCTGCGGAAGCTAAAGACTTCCGGACTAACGTTTTCATTGCTATCTAGCTGAGGCAGTGTGTCGCTGCTGGAGCTAAAGACTTCCAGACTAACGTTTTCATTGCTAGCGAGCTGAGGCAGTGTGTCGCTGCTGGAGCTAAAGACTCCCGCACTAACGTTTTCGTTGCTAGCGAGCTGAGGCAGTGTGTCGCTGCTGAAGCTAAAGACTTCCGGACTAACGTTTTCATTGCTAGCGAGCTGAGGCAGTGTGTCGCTGCTGGAGCTAAAGACTCCCGGACTAACGTTTTCGTTGCTAGCGAGCTGAGGCAGTGTGTCGCTGCTGGAGCTAAAGACTCCCGGGCTAATGTTTTCATTGCTACCGAGCTGAGGCAGTGTGTCGCTGCTGAAGCTAAAGATCTTCCGGACTAATGTTTTCGTTGCTAGCGAGCTGAGGCAGTGTGTCCCTGCTGAAGCTAAAGACTTCTGGACTATCGTATTCGTTGCTAGCGAGCTGAGGCAGTGTGTCGCTGCTGAAGCTAAAGACTTCCGGACTAACGTTTTCATTGCTAGCGAGCTGAGGCAGTGTGTCGCTGCTGGAGCTAAAGACTCCTGGACTAATGTTTTCGTTGCTAGCGAGCTGAAGAAGTGTGTCGCTGCTGGAAAGACTTCTGGACTAACGTTTTCGTTGCTACCGAGCTGAGGCAGTGTGTTGCTGCTGAAGCTAAAGACTTCCGGGCTAACGTTTTCATTGCTAGCGAGCAGAGGCAGTGTGTCGCTACTGGAGCTAAAGACGCCCGGGCTAACGTTTTCGTTGCTAGCTAGCAGAGGCAGTGTGTCGCTGCTGGAAAGACTTCTGGACTAACGTTTTCGTTGCTAGCGAGCTGAGGCAGTGTCGCTGCGGAAGCTAAAGACTTCCGGACTAACGTTTTCATTGCTATCTAGCTGAGGCAGTGTGTCGCTGCTGGAGCTAAAGACTTCCAGACTAACGTTTTCATTGCTAGCGAGCTGGGGCAGTGTGTCGCTGCTGGAGCTAAAGACTCCCGCACTAACGTTTTCGTTGCTAGCGAGCTGAGGCAGTGTGTCGCTGCTGAAGCTAAAGACTTCCGGACTAACGTTTTCATTGCTAGCGAGCTGAGGCAGTGTGTCGCTGCTGGAGCTAAAGACTTCCGGATTAATTTTTTTGTAGCTAGCAAGCAGAGGCAGTGTGTCGCTGCTGGAGCTAAAGACTTCCGGACTAACGTTTTCGTTGCTAGTGAGCTGAGGCAGTGTGTCGCTGCTGAAGCTAAAGACTTCCGGACCAATGTTTTCGTTGCTAGCGAGCTGAGGCAGTGTGTCGCTGCTGGAGCTAAAGACTCCCGCACTAACGTTTTCGTTGCTAGCGAGCTGAGGCAGTGTGTCGCTGCTGAAGCTAAAGACTTCCGGACTAACGTTTTCATTGCTAGCGAGCTGAGGCAGTGTGTCGCTGCTGAAGCTAAAGACTTCTGGACTATCGTATTCGTTGCTAGCGAGCTGAGGCAGTGTGTCGCTGCTGAAGCTAAAGACTTCCGGACTAACGTTTTCATTGCTAGCGAGCTGAGGCAGTGTGTCGCTGCTGGAGCTAAAGACTCCTGGACTAATGTTTTCGTTGCTAGCGAGCTGAGGCAGTGTGTCGCTGCTGGAAAGACTTCTGGACTAACGTTTTCGTTGCTACCGAGCTGAGGCAGTGTGTCGCTGCTGAAGCTAAAGACTTCCGGGCTAACGTTTTCATTGCTAGCGAGCAGAGGCAGTGTGTCGCTACTGGAGCTAAAGACTCCCGGGCTAACGTTTTCGTTGCTAGCTAGCAGAGGCAGTGTGTCGCTGCTGGAAAGACTTCTGGACTAACGTTTTCGTTGCTAGCGAGCTGAGGCAGTGTCGCTGCGGAAGCTAAAGACTTCCGGACTAACGTTTTATTTGCTATCTAGCTGAGGCAGTGTGTCGCTGCTGGAGCTAAAGACTTCCAGACTAACGTTTTCATTGCTAGCGAGCTGGGGCAGTGTGTCGCTGCTGGAGCTAAAGACTTCCAGACTAACGTTTTCATTGCTAGCGACCTGAGGCAGTGTGTCGCTGCTGGAGCTAAAGACTCCCGCACTAACGTTTTCGTTGCTAGCGAGCTGAGGCAGTGTGTCGCTGCTGAAGCTAAAGACTTCCGGACTAACGTTTTCATTGCTAGCGAGCTGAGGCAGTGTGTCGCTGCTGGAGCTAAAGACTCCCGGACTAACGTTTTCGTTGCTAGCGAGCTGAGGCAGTGTGTCGCTGCTGGAGCTAAAGACTCCCGGGCTAATGTTTTCATTGCTACCGAGCTGAGGCAGTGTGTCGCTGCTGAAGCTAAAGATCTTCCGGACTAATGTTTTCGTTGCTAGCGAGCTGAGGCAGTGTGTCGCTGCTGAAGCTAAAGACTTCTGGACTATCGTATTCGTTGCTAGCGAGCTGAGGCAGTGTGTCGCTGCTGAAGCTAAAGACTTCCGGACTAACGTTTTCATTGCTAGCGAGCTGAGGCAGTGTGTCGCTGCTGGAGCTAAAGACTCCTGGACTAATGTTTTCGTTGCTAGCGAGCTGAGGCAGTGTGTCGCTGCTGGAAAGACTTCTGGACTAACGTTTTCGTTGCTACCGAGCTGAGGCAGTGTGTCGCTGCTGAAGCTAAAGACTTCCGGGCTAACGTTTTCATTGCTAGCGAGCAGAGGCAGTGTGTCGCTACTGGAGCTAAAGACGCCCGGGCTAACGTTTTCGTTGCTAGCTAGCAGAGGCAGTGTGTCGCTGCTGGAAAGACTTCTGGACTAACGTTTTCGTTGCTAGCGAGCTGAGGCAGTGTCGCTGCGGAAGCTAAAGACTTCCGGACTAACGTTTTCATTGCTATCTAGCTGAGGCAGTGTGTCGCTGCTGGAGCTAAAGACTTCAAGACTAACGTTTTCATTGCTAGCGAGCTGGGGCAGTGTGTCGCTGCTGGAGCTAAAGACTCCCGCACTAACGTTTTCGTTGCTAGCGAGCTGAGGCAGTGTGTCGCTGCTGAAGCTAAAGACTTCCGGACTAACGTTTTCATTGCTAGCGAGCTGAGGCAGTGTGTCGCTGCTGGAGCCAAAGACTTCCGGATTAATTTTTTTGTAGCTAGCAAGCAGAGGCAGTGTGTCGCTGCTGGAGCTAAAGACTTCCGGACTAACGTTTTCGTTGCTAGTGAGCTGAGGCAGTGTGTCGCTGCTGAAGCTAAAGACTTCCGGACCAATGTTTTCGTTGCTAGCGAGCTGAGGCAGTGTGTCACTGCTGGAGCTAAAGACTCCCGCACTAACGTTTTCGTTGCTAGCGAGCTGAGGCAGTGTGTCGCTGCTGAAGCTAAAGACTTCCGGACTAACGTTTTCATTGCTAGCGAGCTGAGGCAGTGTGTCGCTGCTGGAGCTAAAGACTCCCGGACTAACGTTTTCGTTGCTAGCGAGCTGAGGCAGTGTGTCGCTGCTGGAGCTAAAGACTCCCGGGCTAATGTTTTCATTGCTACCGAGCTGAGGCAGTGTGTCGCTGCTGGAAAGACTTCTGGACTACCGTTTTCGTTGCTAGCGAGCTGAGGCAGTGTCGCTGCGGAAGCTAAAGACTTCCGGACTAACGTTTTCATTGCTATCTAGCTGAGGCAGTGTGTCGCTGCTGGAGCTAAAGACTCCCGGGCTAACGTTTTCGTTGCTAGCGAGCTGAGGCAGTGTGTCGCTGCTGGAGCTAAAGACTCCCGGGCTAACGTTTTCGTTGCTAGCGAGCTGATGCAGTGTGTCGCTGCTGAAGCTAAAGACT
Source organism: Lampris incognitus (assembly GCF_029633865.1). NCBI lineage: Eukaryota > Metazoa > Chordata > Actinopteri > Lampriformes > Lampridae > Lampris > Lampris incognitus. The sequence goes on from NC_079211.1 coordinate 74,164,951, forward strand.
TCCGGACTAACGTTTTCATTGCTAGCGAGCTGAGGCAGTGTGTCGCTACTGGAGCTAAAGACTCCTGGACTAATGTTTTCGTTGCTAGCGAGCTGAGGCAGTGTGTCGCTGCTGGAAAGACTTCTGGACTAACGTTTTCGTTGCTAGCGAGCTGAGGCAGTGTGTCGCTGCTGAAGCTAAAGACTTCCGGACTAACGTTTTCATTGCTAGCGAGATGAGGCAGTGTGTCGCTGTTGGAGCTAAAGACTCCCGGGCTAACGTTTTCGTTGCTAGCTAGCAGAGGCAGTGTGTCGCTGCTGGAAAGACTTCTGGACTAACGTTTTCGTTGCTAGCGAGCTGAGGCAGTGTCGCTACGGAAGCTAAAGACTTCCGGACTAACGTTTTCATTGCTATCTAGCTGAGGCAGTGTGTCGCTGCTGGAGCTAAAGACTCCCGGGCTAACGTTTTCGTTGCTAGCGAGCTGAGGCAGTGTGTCGCTGCTGGAGCTAAAGACTCCAGGGCTATCGTTTTCGTTGCTAGCTAGCAGAGGCAGTGTGTCGCTGCTGGAGCTAAAGACTCCCGGGCTAACGTTTTCGTTGCTAGTGAGCTGAGGCAGTGTGTCGCTGCTGGAGCTAAAGACGTCCGGGCTAACGTTTTCATTGCTAGCGAGCTGAGGCAGTGTGTCGCTCCTGGAGCTAAAGACTCCGGGGCTATCGTTTTCGTTGCTAGCTAGCTGAGGCAGTGTGTCGCTGCTGGAACTAAAGACTTCCGGGCTAACGTTTTCATTGCTTGCGAGCTGAGGCAGTGTGTCGCTGCTGAAGCTAAAGACTTCCGGACTAATGTTTTCGTTGCTAGCGAGCTGAGGCAGTGTGTCGCTGCTGGAGCTAAAGACTAACGGACTAACGTTTTCGTTGCTAGCGAGCTGATGCAGTGTGTCGCTGCTGGAGCTAAAGACTGCCGGGCTAATGTCACCATTGCTAGCGAGCAGAGGCAGTGTGTTGCTGCTGAAGCTAAAGACTTCCAGACTAATGTTTTCGTTGCTAGCGAGCTGAGGCAGTGTGTCGCTGCTGGAAAGACTTCTGAACTAACGTATTCGTTGCTAGCGAGCTGAGGCAGTGTGTCGCTGCTGGAGCTAAAGACTCCCGGGCTAACGTTTTCGTTGCTAGCTAGCTGAGTCAGTGTGTCGCTGCTGGAGGTAAAAACTCCCGGGCTAATGTTTTCATTGCTAGCGAGCAGAGGCAGTGTGTCGCTGTTGGAGGTAAAGACGTCCGGGCTAACGTTTTCATTGCTAGCGAGCTGAGGCAGTGTGTCCCTGCCCGAGCTAAAGACTCCCGGGCTAACGTTTTCATTGCTAGCTAGCAGAGGCAGTGTGTCGCTGCTGGAGCTAAAGACTCCTGGAATAATGTTTTCGTTGCTAGCGAGCTGAGGCAGTGTGTCCCTGCCCGAGCTAAAGACTCCCGGGCTAACGTTTTCATTGCTAGCTAGCAGAGGCAGTGTGTCGCTGCTGGAGCTAAAGACTCCTGGACTTATGTTTTCGTTGCTAGCGAGCTGAGGCAGTGTGTCGCTGCTGGAAAGACTTCTGGACTAACGTTTTCGTTGCTAGCGAGCTGAGGCAGTGTGTCGCTGCTGAAGCTAAAGACTTCCGGACTAACGTTTTCATTGCTAGCGAGCTGAGGCAGTGTGTCGCTGTTGGAGCTAAAGACTCCCGGGCTAACGTTTTCGTTGCTAGCTAGCAGAGGCAGTGTGTCGCTGCTGGAAAGACTTCTGGACTAACGTTTTCGTGGCTAGCGAGCTGAGGCAGTGTCGCTGCGGAAGCTAAAGACTTCCGGACTAACGTTTTCATTGCTATCTAGCTGAGGCAGTGTGTCGCTGCTGGAGCTAAAGACTCCCGGGCTAACGTTTTCGTTGCTAGCGAGCTGAGGCAGTGTGTCGCTGCTGGAGCTAAAGACTCCCGGGCTAATGTTTTCATTGCTAGCGAGCTGAGGGAGTGTGTCGCTGCTGGAGCTAAAGACTCCAGGGCTATCGTTTTCGTTGCTAGCTAGCAGAGGCAGTGTGTCGCTGCTGGAGCTAAAGACTCCCGGGCTAACGTTTTCGTTGCTAGTGAAGTGAGGCAGTGTGTCGCTGCTGGAGCTAAAGACGTCCGGGCTAACGTTTTCATTGCTAGCGAGCTGAGGCAGTGTGTCGCTCCTGGAGCTAAAGACTCCTGGGCTATCGTTTTCGTTGCTAGCTAGCTGAGGCAGTGTGTCGCTGCTGGAACTAAAGACTTCCGGGCTAACGTTTTCATTGCTTGCGAGCTGAGGCAGTGTGTCGCTGCTGAAGCTAAAGACTTCCGGACTAATGTTTTCGTTGCTAGCGAGCTGAGGCAGTGTGTCGCTGCTGGAGCTAAAGACTAACGGACTAAGGTTTTCGTTGCTAGCGAGCTGATGCAGTGTGTCGCTGCTGGAGCTAAAGACTATCGGGCTAATGTCACCATTGCTAGCGAGCAGAGGCAGTGTGTTGCTGCTGAAGCTAAAGACTTCCAGACTAATGTTTTCGTTGCTAGCGAGCTGAGGCAGTGTGTCGCTGCTGGAAAGACTTCTGAACTAACGTATTCGTTGCTAGCGAGCTGAGGCAGTGTGTCGCTGCTGGAGCTAAAGACTCCCGGGCTAACGTTTTCGTTGCTAGCGAGCTGATGCAGTGTGTCGCTGCTGAAGCTAAAGACTTCCGGACTAATGTTTTCGTTGCTAGCGAGCTGAGGCAGTGTGTCGCTGCTGGAGCTAAAGACTAACGGACTAACGTTTTCGTTGCTAGCGAGCTGATGCAGTGTGTCGCTGCTGGAGCTAAAGACTGCCGGGCTAATGTCACCATTGCTAGCGAGCAGAGGCAGTGTGTTGCTGCTGAAGCTAAAGACTTCCAGACTAATGTTTTCGTTGCTAGCGAGCTGAGGCAGTGTGTCGCTGCTGGAAAGACTTCTGAACTAACGTATTCGTTGCTAGCGAGCTGAGGCAGTGTGTCGCTGCTGGAGCTAAAGACTCCCGGGCTAACGTTTTCGTTGCTAGCGAGCTGATGCAGTGTGTCGCTGCTGAAGCTAAAGACTTCCGGACTAACGTTTTCATTGCTAGCGAGCTGAGGCAGTGTGTCGCTACTGGAGCTAAAGACTCCCGGGCTAACGTTTTCGTTGCTAGCTAGCAGAGGCAGTGTGTCGCTGCTGGAGCTAAAGACTCCTGGACTAATGTTTTCGTTGCTAGCGAGCTGAGGCAGTGTGTCGCTGCTGGAAAGACTTCTGGACTAACGTTTTCGTTGCTAGCGAGCTGAGGCAGTGTGTCGCGGCTGAAGCTAAAGACTTCCGGACTAACGTTTTCATTGCTAGCGAGCTGAGGCAGTGTGTCGCTGTTGGAGCTAAAGACTCCCGGGCTAACGTTTTCGTTGCTAGCTAGCAGAGGCAGTGTGTCGCTGCTGGAAAGACTTCTGGACTAACGTTTTCGTTGCTAGCGAGCTGAGGCAGTGTCGCTGCGGAAGCTAAAGACTTCCGGACTAACGTTTTCATTGCTATCTAGCTGAGGCAGTGTGTCGCTGCTGGAGCTAAAGACTCCCGGGCTAACGTTTTCGTTGCTAGCGAGCTGAGGCAGTGTGTCGCTGCTGGAGCTAAAGACTCCCGGGCTAATGTTTTCATTGCTAGCGAGCTGAGGCAGTGTGTCGCTGCTGGAGCTAAAGACTCCAGGGCTATCGTTTTCGTTGCTAGCTAGCTGAGGCAGTGTGTCGCTGCTGGAACTAAAGACTTCCGGGCTAACGTTTTCATTGCTTGCGAGCTGAGGCAGTGTGTCGCTGCTGAAGCTAAAGACTTCCGGACTAATGTTTTCGTTGCTAGCGAGCTGAGGCAGTGTGTCGCTGCTGGAGCTAAAGACTAACGGACTAATGTTTTCATTGCTAGCGAGCTGAGGCAGTGTGTCGCTGCTGGAGCTAAAGACTCCAGGGCTATCGTTTTCGTTGCTAGCTAGCAGAGGCAGTGTGTCGCTGCTGGAACTAAAGACTCCCGGGCTAACGTTTTCGTTGCTAGTGAGCTGAGGCAGTGTGTCGCTGCTGGAGCTAAAGACGTCCGGGCTAACGTTTTCATTGCTAGCGAGCTGAGGCAGTGTGTCGCTCCTGGAGCTAAAGACTCCTGGGCTATCGTTTTCGTTGCTAGCTAGCTGAGGCAGTGTGTCGCTGCTGGAACTAAAGACTTCCGGGCTAACGTTTTCATTGCTTGCGAGCTGAGGCAGTGTGTCGCTGCTGAAGCTAAAGACTTCCGGACTAATGTTTTCGTTGCTAGCGAGCTGAGGCAGCGTGTCGCTGCTGGAGCTAAAGACTAACGGACTAACGTTTTCGATGCTAGCGAGCTGATGCAGTGTGTCGCTGCTGGAGCTAAAGACTGCCGGGCTAATGTCACCATTGCTAGCGAGCAGAGGCAGTGTGTTGCTGCTGAAGCTAAAGACTTCCAGACTAATGTTTTCGTTGCTAGCGAGCTGAGGCAGTGTGTCGCTGCTGGAAAGACTTCTGAACTAACGTATTCCTTTGCTAGCGAGCTGAGGCAGTGTGTCGCTGCTGGAGCTAAAGACTCCCGGGCTAACGTTTTCGTTGCTAGCGAGCTGATGCAGTGTGTCGCTGCTGAAGCTAAAGACTTCCGGACTAACGTTTTCATTGCTAGCGAGCTGAGGCAGTGTGTTGCTACTGGAGCTAAAGACTCCCGGGCTAACGTTTTCGTTGCTAGCTAGCAGAGGCAGTGTGTCGCTGCTGGAGCTAAAGACTCCTGGACTAATGTTTTCGTTGCTAGCGAGCTGAGGCTGTGTGTCGCTGCTGGAAAGACTTCTGGACTAACGTTTTCGTTGCTAGCGAGCTGAGGCAGTGTGTCGCTGCTGAAGCTAAAGACTTCCGGACTAACGTTTTCATTGCTAGCGAGCTGAGGCAGTGTTTCGCTGTTGGAGCTAAAGACTCCCGGGCTAACGTTTTCGTTGCTAGCTAGCAGAGGCAGTGTGTCGCTGCTGGAAAGACTTCTGGACTAACGTTTTCGTTGCTAGCGAGCTGAGGCAGTGTCGCTGCGGAAGCTAAAGACTTCCGGACTAACGTTTTCATTGCTATCTAGCTGAGGCAGTGTGTCGCTGCTGGAGCTAAAGACTCCCGGGCTAACGTTTTCGTTGCTAGCGAGCTGAGGCAGTGTGTCGCTGCTGGAGCTAAAGACTCCCGGGCTAATGTTTTCATTGCTAGCGAGCTGAGGCAGTGTGTCGCTGCTGGAGCTAAAGACTCCAGGGCTATCGTTTTCGTTGCTAGCTAGCAGAGGCAGTGTGTCACTGCTGGAGCTAAAGACTCCCGGGCTAACGTTTTCGTTGCTAGTGAGCTGAGGCAGTGTGTCGCTGCTGGAGCTAAAGACGTCCGGGCTAACGTTTTCATTGCTAGCGAGCTGAGGCAGTGTGTCGCTCCTGGAGCTAAAGACTCCAGGGCTATCGTTTTCGTTGCTAGCTAGCTGAGGCAGTGTGTCGCTGCTGGAACTAAAGACTTCCGGGCTAACGTTTTCATTGCTTGCGAGCTGAGGCAGTGTGTCGCTGCTGAAGCTAAAGACTTCCGGACTAACGTTTTCGTTGCTAGCGAGCTGAGGCAGTGTGTCGCTGCTGGAGCTAAAGACTAACGGACTAACGTTGTCGTTGCTAGCGAGCTGATGCAGTGTGTCGCTGCTGGAGCTAAAGACTGCCGGGCTAATGACACCATTGCTAGCGAGCAGAGGCAGTGTGTTGCTGCTGAAGCTAAAGACTTCCAGACTAATGTTTTCGTTGCTAGCGAGCTGAGGCAGTGTGTCGCTGCTGGAAAGACTTCTGAACTAACGTATTCGTTGCTAGCGAGCTGAGGCAGTGTGTCGCTGCTGGAGCTAAAGACTCCCGGGCTAACGTTTTCGTTGCTAGCTAGCTGAGTCAGTGTGTCGCTGCTGGAGGTAAAAACTCCCGGGCTAATGTTTTCATTGCTAGCGAGCAGAGGCAGTGTGTCGCTGCTGGAGGTAAAGACGTCCGGGCTAACGTTTTCATTGCTAGCGAGCTGAGGCAGTGTGTCCCTGCCCGAGCTAAAGACTCCCGGGCTAACGTTTTCATTGCTAGCTAGCAGAGGCAGTGTGTCGCTGCTGGAGCTAAAGACTCCTGGAATAATGTTTTCGTTGCTAGCGAGCTGAGGCAGTGTGTCGCTGCTGGAAAGACTTCTGGACTAACGTTTTCGTTGCTAGCGAGCTGAGGCAGTGTGTCGCTGCTGAAGCTAAAGACTTCCGGACTAACGTTTTCATTGCTAGCGAGCTGAGGCAGTGTGTCGCTACTGGAGCTAAAGACTCCCGGGTTAACGTTTTCGTTGCTAGCTAGCAGAGGCAGTGTGTCAGTGCTGGAAAGACTTCTGGACTAACGTTTTCGTTGCTAGCGAGCTGAGGCAGTGTCGCTGCGGAAGCTTAAGACTACCGGACTAACGTTTTCATTGCTATCTAGCTGAGGCAGTGTGTCGCTGCTGGAGCTACAGACTCCCGGGCTAACGTTTTCGTTGCTAGCGAGCTGAGGCAGTGTGTCGCTGCTGGAGCTAAAGACTCCCGGGCTAATTTTTTCATTGCTAGCGAGCTGAGGCAGTGTGTCGCTGCTGGAGCTAAAGACTCCCGGCCTATCGTTTTCGTTGCTAGCTAGCAGAGGCAGTGTGTCGCTGCTGGAGCTAAAGACTCCCGGGCTAACGTTTTCGTTGCTAGTGAGCTGAGGCAGTGTGTCGCTGCTGGAGCTAAAGACGTCCGGGCTAACGTTTTCATTGCTAGCGAGCTGAGGCAGTGTGTCGCTCCTGGAGCTAAAGACTCCTGGGCTATCGTTTTCGTTGCTAGCTAGCTGAGGCAGTGTGTCGCTGCTGGAACTAAAGACTTCCGGGCTAACGTTTTCATTGCTTGCGAGCTGAGGCAGTGTGTCGCTGCTGAAGCTAAAGACTTCCGGACTAATGTTTTCATTGCTAGCGAGCTGAGACAGTGTGTCGCTGCTGGAGCTAAAGACTAACGGACTAATGTTTTCATTGCTAGCGAGCTGAGGCAGTGTGTCGCTGCTGGAGCTAAAGACTCCAGGGCTATCGTTTTCGTTGCTAGCTAGCAGAGGCAGTGTGTCGCTGCTGGAGCTAAAGACTCCCGGGCTAACGTTTTCGTTGCTAGTGAGCTGAGGCAGTGTGTCGCTGCTGGAGCTAAAGACGTCCGGGCTAACGTTTTCATTGCTAGCGAGCTGAGGCAGTGTGTCGCTCCTGGAGCTAAAGACTCCTGGGCTATCGTTTTCGTTGCTAGCTAGCTGAGGCAGTGTGTCGCTGCTGGAACTAAAGACTTCCGGGCTAACGTTTTCATTGCTTGCGAGCTGAGGCAGTGTGTCGCTGCTGAAGCTAAAGACTTCCGGACTAATGTTTTCGTTGCTAGCGAGCTGAGGCAGCGTGTCGCTGCTGGAGCTAAAGACTAACGGACTAACGTTTTCGATGCTAGCGAGCTGATGCAGTGTGTCGCTGCTGGAGCTAAAGACTGCCGGGCTAATGTCACCATTGCTAGCGAGCAGAGGCAGTGTGTTGCTGCTGAAGCTAAAGACTTCCAGACTAATGTTTTCGTTGCTAGCGAGCTGAGGCAGTGTGTCGCTGCTGGAAAGACTTCTGAACTAACGTATTCCTTTGCTAGCGAGCTGAGGCAGTGTGTCGCTGCTGGAGCTAAAGACTCCCGGGCTAACGTTTTCGTTGCTAGCGAGCTGATGCAGTGTGTCGCTGCTGAAGCTAAAGACTTCCGGACTAACGTTTTCATTGCTAGCGAGCTGAGGCAGTGTGTCGCTACTGGAGCTAAAGACTCCCGGGCTAACGTTTTCGTTGCTAGCTAGCAGAGGCAGTGTGTCGCTGCTGGAGCTAAAGACTCCTGGACTAATGTTTTCGTTGCTAGCGAGCTGAGGCAGTGTGTCGCTGCTGGAAAGACTTCTGGACTAACGTTTTCGTTGCTAGCGAGCTGAGGCAGTGTGTCGCTGCTGAAGCTAAAGACTTCCGGACTAACGTTTTCATTGCTAGCGAGCTGAGGCAGTGTGTCGCTGTTGGAGCTAAAGACTCCCGGGCTAACGTTTTCGTTGCTAGCTAGCAGAGGCAGTGTGTCGCTGCTGGAAAGACTTCTGGACTAACGTTTTCGTTGCTAGCAAGCTGAGGCAGTGTCGCTGCGGAAGCTAAAGACTTCCGGACTAACGTTTTCATTGCTATCTAGCTGAGGCAGTGTGTCGCTGCTGGAGCTAAAGACTCCCGGGCTAACGTTTTCGTTGCTAGCGAGCTGAGGCAGTGTGTCGCTGCTGGAGCTAAAGACTCCCGGGCTAATGTTTTCATTGCTAGCGAGCTGAGGCAGTGTGTCGCTGCTGGAGCTAAAGACTCCAGGGCTATCGTTTTCGTTGCTAGCTAGCAGAGGCAGTGTGTCGCTGCTGGAGCTAAAGACTCCCGGGCTAACGTTTTCGTTGCTAGTGAGCTGAGGCAGTGTGTCGCTGCTGGAGCTAAAGACGTCCGGGCTAACGTTTTCATTGCTAGCGAGCTGAGGCAGTGTGTCGCTCCTGGAGCTAAAGACTCCAGGGCTATCGTTTTCGTTGCTAGCTAGCTGAGGCAGTGTGTCGCTGCTGGAACTAAAGACTTCCGGGCTAACGTTTTCATTGCTTGCGAGCTGAGGCAGTGTGTCGCTGCTGAAGCTAAAGACTTCCGGACTAACGTTTTCGTTGCTAGCGAGCTGAGGCAGTGTGTCGCTGCTGGAGCTAAAGACTAACGGACTAACGTTTTCGTTGCTAGCGAGCTGATGCAGTGTGTTGCTGCTGAAGCGAAAGACTTCCAGACTAATGTTTTCGTTGCTAGCGAGCTGAGGCAGTGTGTCGCTGCTGGAGCTAAAGACTCCCGGGCTAACGTTTTCGTTGCTAGTGAGCTGAGGCAGTGTGTCGCTGCTGGAGCTAAAGACGTCCGGGCTAACGTTTTCATTGCTAGCGAGCTGAGGCAGTGTGTCGCTCCTGGAGCTAAAGACTCCTGGGCTATCGTTTTCGTTGCTAGCTAGCTGAGGCAGTGTGTCGCTGCTGGAACTAAAGACTTCCGGGCTAACGTTTTCATTGCTTGCGAGCTGAGGCAGTGTGTCGCTGCTGGAGCTAAAGACTAACGGACTAACGTTTTCGTTGCTAGCGAGCTGATGCAGTGTGTCGCTGCTGGAGCTAAAGACTGCCGGGCTAATGTCACCATTGCTAGCGAGCAGAGGCAGTGTGTTGCTGCTGAAGCTAAAGACTTCCAGACTAATGTTTTCGTTGCTAGCGAGCTGAGGCAGTGTGTCGCTGCTGGAAAGACTTCTGAACTAACGTATTCGTTGCTAGCGAGCTGAGGCAGTGTGTCGCTGCTGGAGCTAAAGACTCCCGGGCTAACGTTTTCGTTGCTAGCTAGCTGAGTCAGTGTGTCGCTGCTGGAGGTAAAAACTCCCGGGCTAATGTTTTCATTGCTAGCGAGCAGAGGCAGTGTGTCGCTGCTGGAGGTAAAGACGTCCGGGCTAACGTTTTCATTGCTAGCGAGCTGAGGCAGTGTGTCCCTGCCCGAGCTAAAGACTCCCGGGCTAACGTTTTCATTGCTAGCTAGCAGAGGCAGTGTGTCGCTGCTGGAGCTAAAGACTCCTGGAATAATGTTTTCGTTGCTAGCGAGCTGAGGCAGTGTGTCGCTGCTGGAAAGACTTCTGGACTAACGTTTTCGTTGCTAGCGAGCTGAGGCAGTGTGTCGCTGCTGAAGCTAAAGACTTCCGGACTAACGTTTTCATTGCTAGCGAGCTGAGGCAGTGTGTCGCTACTGGAGCTAAAGACTCCCGGGTTAACGTTTTCGTTGCTAGCTAGCAGAGGCAGTGTGTCAGTGCTGGAAAGACTTCTGGACTAACGTTTTCGTTGCTAGCGAGCTGAGGCAGTGTCGCTGCGGAAGCTTAAGACTACCGGACTAACGTTTTCAATGCTATCTAGCTGAGGCAGTGTGTCGCTGCTGGAGCTACAGACTCCCGGGCTAACGTTTTCGTTGCTAGCGAGCTGAGGCAGTGTGTCGCTGCTGGAGCTAAAGACTCCCGGGCTAATTTTTTCATTGCTAGCGAGCTGAGGCAGTGTGTCGCTGCTGGAGCTAAAGACTCCCGGGCTATCGTTTTCGTTGCTAGCTAGCAGAGGCAGTGTGTCGCTGCTGGAGCTAAAGACTTCCGGACTAACGTTTTCATTGCTAGCGAGCTGAGGCAGTGTGTCGCTGCTGGAGCTAAAGACTCCCGGACTAACGTTTTCGTTGCTAGCGAGCTGAGGCAGTGTGTCGCTGCTGGAGCTAAACACTCCCGGGCTAATGTTTTCAATGCTACCGAGCTGAGGCAGTGTGTCGCTGCTGAAGCTAAAGATCTTCCGGACTAATGTTTTCGTTGCTAGCGAGCTGAGGCAGTGTGTCGCTGCTGAAGTTAAAGACTTCTGGACTATCGTATTCGTTGCTAGCTAGCAGAGGCAGTGTGTCGCTGCTGGAGCTAAAGACTCCCGGACTAACGTTTTCGTTGCTAGCGAGCTGATGCAGTGCGTCGCTGCTGGAGCTAAAGACTGCCGGGCTAATGTCATCATTGCTAGCTAGCTGAGGCAGTGTGTCGCTGCTGAAGCTAAAGACTTCCAGACTAATGTTTTCGTTGCTAGCGAGCTGAGGCAGTGTGTCGCTGCTGGAAAGACTTCTGGACTAACGTATTCGTTGCTAGCGAGCTGAGGCAGTGTGTCGCTGCTGAAGCTAAAGACTTCCGGGCTAACGTTTTCATTGCTAGCGAGCTGAGGCAGTGTGTCGCTGTTGGAGCTAAAGACTCCCGGGCTATCGTTTTCGTTGCTAGCGAGCAGAGGCAGTGTGTCGCTGCTGGAGGTAAAGACGTCCGGGCTAACGTTTTCATTGCTAGCGAGCTGAGGCAGTGTGTCCCTGCTGGAGCTAAAGACTCCCGGGCTAACGTTTTCATTGCTAGCTAGCAGAGGCAGTGTGTCGTTGCTGGAGCTAAAGACTCCTGGACTAATGTTTTCGTTGCTAGCGAGCTGAGGCAGTGTGTCGCTGCTGGAAAGACTTCAGGACTAACGTTTTCATTGCTTGCGAGCTGAGGCAGTGTGTCGCTGCTGAAGCTAAAGACTTCCGGACTAATGTTTTCGTTGCTAGCGAGCTGAGGCAGTGTGTCGCTGCTGGAGCTAAAGACTAACGGACTAACGTTTTCGTTGCTAGCGAGCTGATGCAGTGTGTCGCTGCTGGAGCTAAAGACTGCCGGGCTAATGTCACCATTGCTGGCGAGCAGAGGCAGTGTGTCGCTGCTGAAGCTAAAGACTTCCAGACTAATGTTTTCGTTGCTAGCGAGCTGAGGCAGTGTGTCGCTGCTGGAAAGACTTCTGAACTAACGTACTCGTTGCTAGCGAGCTGAGGCAGTGTGTCGCTGCTGGAGCTAAAGACTCCCGGGCTAACGTTTTCGTTGCTACCTAGCTGAGTCAGTGTGTCGCTGCTGGAGGTAAAAACTCCCGGGCTAATGTTTTCATTGCTAGCGAGCAGAGGCAGTGTGTCGCTGCTGGAGGTAAAGACGTCCGGGCTAACGTTTTCATTGCTAGCGAGCTGAGGCAGTGTGTCCCTGCTGGAGCTAAAGACTCCCGGGCTAACGTTTTCATTGCTAGCTAGCAGAGGCAGTGTGTCGCTGCTGGAGCTAAAGACTCCTGGACTTATGTTTTCGTTGCTAGCGAGCTGAGGCAGTGTGTCGCTGCTGGAAAGACTTCTGGACTAACGTTTTCGTTGCTAGCGAGCTGAGGCAGTGTGTCGCTGCTGAAGCTAAAGACTTCCGGACTAACGTTTTCATTGCTAGCGAGCTGAGGCAGTGTGTCGCTGTTGGAGCTAAAGACTCCCGGGCTAACGTTTTCGTTGCTAGCTAGCAGAGGCAGTGTGTCGCTGCTGGAAAGACTTCTGAACTAACGTTTTCGTTGCTAGCGAGCTGAGGCAGTGTCGCTGCGGAAGCTAAAGACTTCCGGACTAACGTTTTCATTGCTATCTAGCTGAGGCAGTGTGTCGCTGCTGGAGCTAAAGACTCCCGGGCTAACGTTTTCGTTGCTAGCGAGCTGAGGCAGTGTTTCGCTGCTGGAGCTAAAGACTCCCGGGCTAATGTTTTCATTGCTAGCGAGCTGAGGCAGTGTGTCGCTGCTGGAGCTAAAGACTCCAGGGCTATCGTTTTCGTTGCTAGCTAGCAGAGGCAGTGTGTCGCTGCTGGAGCTAAAGACTCCCGGGCTAATGTTTTCATTGCTAGCGAGCTGAGGCAGTGTGTCGCTGCTGGAGCTAAAGACTCCAGGGCTATCGTTTTCGTTGCTAGCTAGCTGAGGCAGTGTGTCGCTGCTGGAGCTAAAGACTGCCGGGCTAATGTCACCATTGCTAGCGAGCAGAGGCAGTGTGTTGCTGCTGAAGCTAAAGACTTCCAGACTAATGTTTTCGTTGCTAGCGAGCTGAGGCAGTGTGTCGCTGCTGGAAAGACTTCTGAACTAACGTATTCGTTGCTAGCGAGCTGAGGCAGTGTGTCGCTGCTGGAGCTAAAGACTCCCGGGCTAACGTTTTCGTTGCTAGCTAGCTGAGTCAGTGTGTCGCTGCTGGAGGTAAAAACTCCCGGGCTAATGTTTTCATTGCTAGCGAGCAGAGGCAGTGTGTCGCTGCTGGAGGTAAAGACGTCCGGGCTAACGTTTTCATTGCTAGCGAGCTGAGGCAGTGTGTCCCTGCTGGAGCTAAAGACTCCCGGGCTAACGTTTTCATTGCTAGCTAGCAGAGGCAGTGTGTCGCTGCTGGAGCTAAAAACTCCTGGACTAATGTTTTCGTTGCTAGCGAGCTGAGGCAGTGTGTCGCTGCTGGAAAGACTTCTGGACTAACGTTTTCGTTGCTAGCGAGCTGAGGCAGTGTGTCGCTGCTGAAGCTAAAGACTTCCGGACTAACGTTTTCATTGCTAGCGAGCTGAGGCAGTGTGTCGCTACTGGAGCTAAAGACTCCCGGGCTAACGTTTTCGTTGCTAGCTAGCAGAGGCAGTGTGTCAGTGCTGGAAAGACTTCTGGACTAACGTTTTCGTTGCTAGCGAGCTGAGGCAGTGTCGCTGCGGAAGCTTAAGACTACCGGACTAACGTTTTCATTGCTATCTAGCTGAGGCAGTGTGTCGCTGCTGGAGCTAAAGACTCCCGGGCTAACGTTTTCGTTGCTAGCGAGCTGAGGCAGTGTGTCGCTGCTGGAGCTAAAGACTCCCGGGCTATCGTTTTCGTTGCTAGCTAGCAGAGGCAGTGTGTCACTGCTGGAGCTAAAGACTTCCGGACTAACGTTTTCATTGCTAGCGAGCTGAGGCAGTGTGTCGCTGCTGGAGCTAAAGACTCCCGGACTAACGTTTTCGTTGCTAGCGAGCTGAGGCAGTGTGTCGCTGCTGGAGCTAAAGACTCCCGGGCTAATGTTTTCAATGCTACCGAGCTGAGGCAGTGGGTCGCTGCTGAAGCTAAAGATCTTCCGGACTAATGTTTTCGTTGCTAGCGAGCTGAGGCAGTGTGTCGCTGCTGAAGTTAAAGACTTCTGGACTATCGTATTCGTTGCTAGCGAGCTGAGGCAGTGTGTCGCTGCTGAAGCTAAAGACTTCCGGACTAACGTTTTCATTGCTAGCGAGCTGAGGCAGTGTGTCGCTGCTGGAGCTAAAGACTCCCGGGCAAATGTTTTCATTGCTAGCGAGCTGAGGCAGTGTGTCGCTGCTGAAGCTAAAGACTTCCCTACTAATGTTTTCGTTGCTAGCGAGCTGAGGCAGTGCGTCGCTGCTGGAGCTAAAGACTACCGGACTAACGTTTTCGTTGCTAGCGAGCTGATGCAGTGCGTCGCTGCTGGAGCTAAAGACTGCCGGGCTAATGTCATCATTGCTAGCTAGCTGAGGCAGTGTGTCGCTGCTGAAGCTAAAGACTTCCAGACTAATGTTTTCGTTGCTAGCGAGCTGAGGCAGTGTGTCGCTGCTGAAGCTAAAGACTTCCGGACTAATGTTTTCGTTGCTAGCGAGCTGAGGCAGTGTGTCGCTGCTGGAGCTAAAGACTAACGGACTAACGTTTTCGTTGCTAGCGAGCTGATGCAGTGTGTCGCTGCTGGAGCTAAAGACTGCCGGGCTAATGTCACCATTGCTAGCGAGCAGAGGCAGTGTGTTGCTGCTGAAGCTAAAGACTTCCAGACTAATGTTTTCGTTGCTAGCGAGCTGAGGCAGTGTGTCGCTGCTGGAAAGACTTCTGAACTAACGTATTCATTGCTAGCGAGCTGAGGCAGTGTGTCGCTGCTGGAGCTAAAGACTCCCGGGCTAACGTTTTCGTTGCTAGCTAGCTGAGTCAGTGTGTCGCTGCTGGAGGTAAAAACTCCCGGGCTAATGTTTTCATTGCTAGCGAGCAGAGGCAGTGTGTCGCTGCTGGAGGTAAAGACGTCCGGGCTAACGTTTTCATTGCTAGCGAGCTGAGGCAGTGTGTCCCTGCCCGAGCTAAAGACTCCCGGGCTAACGTTTTCATTGCTAGCTAGCAGAGGCAGTGTGTCGCTGCTGGAGCTAAAGACTCCTGGAATAATGTTTTCGTTGCTAGCGAGCTGAGGCAGTGTGTCGCTGCTGGAAAGACTTCTGGACTAACGTTTTCGTTGCTAGCGAGCTGAGGCAGTGTGTCGCTGTTGAAGCTAAAGACTTCCGGACTAACGTTTTCATTGCTAGCGAGCTGAGGCAGTGTGTCGCTGCTGAAGCTAAAGACTTCCAGACTAATGTTTTCGTTGCTAGCGAGCTGAGGCAGTGTGTCGCTGCTGGAAAGACTTCTGGACTAACGTATTCGTTGCTAGCGAGCTGAGGCAGTGTGTCGCTGCTGAAGCTAAAGACTACCGGACTAACGTTTTCATTGCTATCTAGCTGAGGCAGTGTGTCGCTGCTGGAGCTACAGACTCCCGGGCTAACGTTTTCGTTGCTAGCGAGCTGAGGCAGTGTGTCGCTGCTGGAGCTAAAGACTCCCGGGCTAATGTTTTCATTGCTAGCGAGCTGAGGCAGTGTGTCGCTGCTGGAGCTAAAGACTCCCGGGCTATCGTTTTCGTTGCTAGCTAGCAGAGGCAGTGTGTCGCTGCTGGAGCTAAAGACTTCCGCACTAACGTTTTCATTGCTAGCGAGCTGAGGCAGTGTGTCGCTGCTGGAGCTAAAGACTCCCGGACTAACGTTTTCGTTGCTAGCGAGCTGAGGCAGTGTGTCGCTGCTGGAGCTAAAGACTCCCGGGCTAATGTTTTCAATGCTACCGAGCTGAGGCAGTGTGTCGCTGCTGAAGCTAAAGATCTTCCGGACTAATGTTTTCGTTGCTAGCGAGCTGAGGCAGTGTGTCGCTGCTGAAGTTAAAGACTTCTGGACTATCGTATTCGTTGCTAGCGAGCTGAGGCAGTGTGTCGCTGCTGGAAAGACTTCTGGACTAACGTTTTCGTTGCTAGCGAGCTGAGGCAGTGTGTCGCTGCTGAAGCTAAAGACTTCCGGACTAACGTTTTCATTGCTAGCGAGCTGAGGCAGTGTGTCGCTACTGGAGCTAAAGACTCCCGGGTTAACGTTTTCGTTGCTAGCTAGCAGAGGCAGTGTGTCAGTGCTGGAAAGACTTCTGGACTAACGTTTTCGTTGCTAGCGAGCTGAGGCAGTGTCGCTGCGGAAGCTTAAGACTACCGGACTAACGTTTTCATTGCTATCTAGCTGAGGCAGTGTGTCGCTGCTGGAGCTACAGACTCCCGGGCTAACGTTTTCGTTGCTAGCGAGCTGAGGCAGTGTGTCGCTGCTGGAGCTAAAGACTCCCGGGCTAATTTTTTCATTGCTAGCGAGCTGAGGCAGTGTGTCGCTGCTGGAGCTAAAGACTCCCGGGCTATCGTTTTCGTTGCTAGCTAGCAGAGGCAGTGTGTCGCTGCTGGAGCTAAAGACTTCCGGACTAACGTTTTCATTGCTAGCGAGCTGAGGCAGTGTGTCGCTGCTGGAGCTAAAGACTCCCGGACTAACGTTTTCGTTGCTAGCGAGCTGAGGCAGTGTGTCGCTGCTGGAGCTAAACACTCCCGGGCTAATGTTTTCAATGCTACCGAGCTGAGGCAGTGTGTCGCTGCTGAAGCTAAAGATCTTCCGGACTAATGTTTTCGTTGCTAGCGAGCTGAGGCAGTGTGTCGCTGCTGAAGTTAAAGACTTCTGGACTATCGTATTCGTTGCTAGCTAGCAGAGGCAGTGTGTCGCTGCTGGAGCTAAAGACTCCCGGACTAACGTTTTCGTTGCTAGCGAGCTGATGCAGTGCGTCGCTGCTGGAGCTAAAGACTGCCGGGCTAATGTCATCATTGCTAGCTAGCTGAGGCAGTGTGTCGCTGCTGAAGCTAAAGACTTCCAGACTAATGTTTTCGTTGCTAGCGAGCTGAGGCAGTGTGTCGCTGCTGGAAAGACTTCTGGACTAACGTATTCGTTGCTAGCGAGCTGAGGCAGTGTGTCGCTGCTGAAGCTAAAGACTTCCGGGCTAACGTTTTCATTGCTAGCGAGCTGAGGCAGTGTGTCGCTGTTGGAGCTAAAGACTCCCGGGCTATCGTTTTCGTTGCTAGCGAGCAGAGGCAGTGTGTCGCTGCTGGAGGTAAAGACGTCCGGGCTAACGTTTTCATTGCTAGCGAGCTGAGGCAGTGTGTCCCTGCTGGAGCTAAAGACTCCCGGGCTAACGTTTTCATTGCTAGCTAGCAGAGGCAGTGTGTCGTTGCTGGAGCTAAAGACTCCTGGACTAATGTTTTCGTTGCTAGCGAGCTGAGGCAGTGTGTCGCTGCTGGAAAGACTTCAGGACTAACGTTTTCATTGCTTGCGAGCTGAGGCAGTGTGTCGCTGCTGAAGCTAAAGACTTCCGGACTAATGTTTTCGTTGCTAGCGAGCTGAGGCAGTGTGTCGCTGCTGGAGCTAAAGACTAACGGACTAACGTTTTCGTTGCTAGCGAGCTGATGCAGTGTGTCGCTGCTGGAGCTAAAGACTGCCGGGCTAATGTCACCATTGCTGGCGAGCAGAGGCAGTGTGTCGCTGCTGAAGCTAAAGACTTCCAGACTAATGTTTTCGTTGCTAGCGAGCTGAGGCAGTGTGTCGCTGCTGGAAAGACTTCTGAACTAACGTACTCGTTGCTAGCGAGCTGAGGCAGTGTGTCGCTGCTGGAGCTAAAGACTCCCGGGCTAACGTTTTCGTTGCTACCTAGCTGAGTCAGTGTGTCGCTGCTGGAGGTAAAAACTCCCGGGCTAATGTTTTCATTGCTAGCGAGCAGAGGCAGTGTGTCGCTGCTGGAGGTAAAGACGTCCGGGCTAACGTTTTCATTGCTAGCGAGCTGAGGCAGTGTGTCCCTGCTGGAGCTAAAGACTCCCGGGCTAACGTTTTCATTGCTAGCTAGCAGAGGCAGTGTGTCGCTGCTGGAGCTAAAGACTCCTGGACTTATGTTTTCGTTGCTAGCGAGCTGAGGCAGTGTGTCGCTGCTGGAAAGACTTCTGGACTAACGTTTTCGTTGCTAGCGAGCTGAGGCAGTGTGTCGCTGCTGAAGCTAAAGACTTCCGGACTAACGTTTTCATTGCTAGCGAGCTGAGGCAGTGTGTCGCTGTTGGAGCTAAAGACTCCCGGGCTAACGTTTTCGTTGCTAGCTAGCAGAGGCAGTGTGTCGCTGCTGGAAAGACTTCTGGACTAACGTTTTCGTTGCTAGCGAGCTGAGGCAGTGTCGCTGCGGAAGCTAAAGACTTCCGGACTAACGTTTTCATTGCTATCTAGCTGAGGCAGTGTGTCGCTGCTGGAGCTAAAGACTCCCGGGCTAACGTTTTCGTTGCTAGCGAGCTGAGGCAGTGTTTCGCTGCTGGAGCTAAAGACTCCCGGGCTAATGTTTTCATTGCTAGCGAGCTGAGGCAGTGTGTCGCTGCTGGAGCTAAAGACTCCAGGGCTATCGTTTTCGTTGCTAGCTAGCAGAGGCAGTGTGTCGCTGCTGGAGCTAAAGACTCCCGGGCTAATGTTTTCATTGCTAGCGAGCTGAGGCAGTGTGTCGCTGCTGGAGCTAAAGACTCCCGGGCTATCGTTTTCGTTGTTAGCTAGCTGAGGCAGTGTGTCGCTGCTGGAGCTAAAGACTGCCGGGCTAATGTCACCATTGCTAGCGAGCAGAGGCAGTGTGTTGCTGCTGAAGCTAAAGACTTCCAGACTAATGTTTTCGTTGCTAGCGAGCTGAGGCAGTGTGTCGCTGCTGGAGCTAAAGACTCCCGGGCTATCGTTTTCGTTGCTAGCTAGCAGAGGCAGTGTGTCACTGCTGGAGCTAAAGACTTCCGGACTAACGTTTTCATTGCTAGCGAGCTGAGGCAGTGTGTCGCTGCTGGAGCTAAAGACTCCCGGACTAACGTTTTCGTTGCTAGCGAGCTGAGGCAGTGTGTCGCTGCTGGAGCTAAAGACTCCCGGGCTAATGTTTTCAATGCTACCGAGCTGAGGCAGTGTGTCGCTGCTGAAGCTAAAGATCTTCCGGACTAATGTTTTCGTTGCTAGCGAGCTGAGGCAGTGTGTCGCTGCTGAAGTTAAAGACTTCTGGACTATCGTATTCGTTGCTAGCGAGCTGAGGCAGTGTGTCGCTGCTGAAGCTAAAGACTTGCGGACTAACGTTTTCATTGCTAGCGAGCTGAGGCAGTGTGTCGCTGCTGGAGCTAAAGACTCCCGGGCAAATGTTTTCATTGCTAGCGAGCTGAGGCAGTGTGTCGCTGCTGAAGCTAAAGACTTCCCTACTAATGTTTTCGTTGCTAGCGAGCTGAGGCAGTGCGTCGCTGCTGGAGCTAAAGACTCCCGGACTAACGTTTTCGTTGCTAGCGAGCTGATGCAGTGCGTCGCTGCTGGAGCTAAAGACTGCCGGGCTAATGTCATCATTGCTAGCTAGCTGAGGCAGTGTGTCGCTGCTGAAGCTAAAGACTTCCAGACTAATGTTTTCGTTGCTAGCGAGCTGAGGCAGTGTGTCGCTGCTGAAGCTAAAGACTTCCGGACTAATGTTTTCGTTGCTAGCGAGCTGAGGCAGTGTGTCGCTGCTGGAGCTAAAGACTAACGGACTAACGTTTTCGTTGCTAGCGAGCTGATGCAGTGTGTCGCTGCTGGAGCTAAAGACTGCCGGGCTAATGTCACCATTGCTAGCGAGCAGAGGCAGTGTGTTGCTGCTGAAGCTAAAGACTTCCAGACTAATGTTTTCGTTGCTAGCGAGCTGAGGCAGTGTGTCGCTGCTGGAAAGACTTCTGAACTAACGTATTCGTTGCTAGCGAGCTGAGGCAGTGTGTCGCTGCTGGAGCTAAAGACTCCCGGGCTAACGTTTTCGTTGCTAGCTAGCTGAGTCAGTGTGTCGCTGCTGGAGGTAAAAACTCCCGGGCTAATGTTTTCATTGCTAGCGAGCAGAGGCAGTGTGTCGCTGCTGGAGGTAAAGACGTCCGGGCTAACGTTTTCATTGCTAGCGAGCTGAGGCAGTGTGTCCCTGCCCGAGCTAAAGACTCCCGGGCTAACGTTTTCATTGCTAGCTAGCAGAGGCAGTGTGTCGCTGCTGGAGCTAAAGACTCCTGGAATAATGTTTTCGTTGCTAGCGAGCTGAGGCAGTGTGTCGCTGCTGGAAAGACTTCTGGACTAACGTTTTCGTTGCTAGCGAGCTGAGGCAGTGTGTCGCTGTTGAAGCTAAAGACTTCCGGACTAACGTTTTCATTGCTAGCGAGCTGAGGCAGTGTGTCGCTGCTGAAGCTAAAGACTTCCAGACTAATGTTTTCGTTGCTAGCGAGCTGAGGCAGTGTGTCGCTGCTGGAAAGACTTCTGGACTAACGTATTCGTTGCTAGCGAGCTGAGGCAGTGTGTCGCTGCTGAAGCTAAAGACTACCGGACTAACGTTTTCATTGCTATCTAGCTGAGGCAGTGTGTCGCTGCTGGAGCTACAGACTCCCGGGCTAACGTTTTCGTTGCTAGCGAGCTGAGGCAGTGTGTCGCTGCTGGAGCTAAAGACTCCCGGGCTAATGTTTTCATTGCTAGCGAGCTGAGGCAGTGTGTCGCTGCTGGAGCTAAAGACTCCCGGGCTATCGTTTTCGTTGCTAGCTAGCAGAGGCAGTGTGTCGCTGCTGGAGCTAAAGACTTCCGCACTAACGTTTTCATTGCTAGCGAGCTGAGGCAGTGTGTCGCTGCTGGAGCTAAAGACTCCCGGACTAACGTTTTCGTTGCTAGCGAGCTGAGGCAGTGTGTCGCTGCTGGAGCTAAAGACTCCCGGGCTAATGTTTTCAATGCTACCGAGCTGAGGCAGTGTGTCGCTGCTGAAGCTAAAGATCTTCCGGACTAATGTTTTCGTTGCTAGCGAGCTGAGGCAGTGTGTCGCTGCTGAAGTTAAAGACTTCTGGACTATCGTATTCGTTGCTAGCGAGCTGAGGCAGTGTGTCGCTGCTGAAGCTAAAGACTTCCGGACTAACGTTTTCATTGCTAGCGAGCTGAGGCAGTGTGTCGGTGCTGGAGCTAAAGACTCCCGGGCAAATGTTTTCATTGCTAGCGAGCTGAGGCAGTGTGTCGCTGCTGAAGCTAAAGACTTCCGGACTAATGTTTTCGTTGCTAGCGAGCTGAGGCAGTGTGTCGCTGCTGGAGCTAAAGACTCCCGGACTAACGTTTTCGTTGCTAGCGAGCTGATGCAGTGCGTCGCTGCTGGAGCTAAAGACTGCCGGGCTAATGTCATCATTGCTAGCTAGCTGAGGCAGTGCGTCGCTGCTGGAGCTAAAGACTCCCGGACTAACGTTTTCGTTGCTAGCGAGCTGATGCAGTGCGTCGCTGCTGGAGCTAAAGACTGCCGGGCTAATGTCATCATTGCTAGCTAGCTGAGGCAGTGTGTCGCTGCTGAAGCTAAAGACTTCCAGACTAATGTTTTCGTTGCTAGCGAGCTGAGGCAGTGTGTCGCTGCTGAAGCTAAAGACTTCCGGACTAATGTTTTCGTTGCTAGCGAGCTGAGGCAGTGTGTCGCTGCTGGAGCTAAAGACTAACGGACTAACGTTTTCGTTGCTAGCGAGCTGATGCAGTGTGTCGCTGCTGGAGCTAAAGACTGCCGGGCTAATGTCACCATTGCTAGCGAGCAGAGGCAGTGTGTTGCTGCTGAAGCTAAAGACTTCCAGACTAATGTTTTCGTTGCTAGTGAGCTGAGGCAGTGTGTCGCTGCTGGAAAGACTTCTGAACTAACGTATTCGTTGCTAGCGAGCTGAGGCAGTGTGTCGCTGCTGGAGCTAAAGACTCCCGGGCTAACGTTTTCGTTGCTAGCTAGCTGAGTCAGTGTGTCGCTGCTGGAGGTAAAAACTCCCGGGCTAATGTTTTCATTGCTAGCGAGCAGAGGCAGTGTGTCGCTGCTGGAGGTAAAGACGTCCGGGCTAACGTTTTCATTGCTAGCGAGCTGAGGCAGTGTGTCCCTGCCCGAGCTAAAGACTCCCGGGCTAACGTTTTCATTGCTAGCTAGCAGAGGCAGTGTGTCGCTGCTGGAGCTAAAGACTCCTGGAATAATGTTTTCGTTGCTAGCGAGCTGAGGCAGTGTGTCGCTGCTGGAAAGACTTCTGGACTAACGTTTTCGTTGCTAGCGAGCTGAGGCAGTGTGTCGCTGTTGAAGCTAAAGACTTCCGGACTAACGTTTTCATTGCTAGCGAGCTGAGGCAGTGTGTCGCTGCTGAAGCTAAAGACTTCCAGACTAATGTTTTCGTTGCTAGCGAGCTGAGGCAGTGTGTCGCTGCTGGAAAGACTTCTGGACTAACGTATTCGTTGCTAGCGAGCTGAGGCAGTGTGTCGCTGCTGAAGCTAAAGACTACCGGACTAACGTTTTCATTGCTATCTAGCTGAGGCAGTGTGTCGCTGCTGGAGCTACAGACTCCCGGGCTAACGTTTTCGTTGCTAGCGAGCTGAGGCAGTGTGTCGCTGCTGGAGCTAAAGACTCCCGGGCTAATGTTTTCATTGCTAGCGAGCTGAGGCAGTGTGTCGCTGCTGGAGCTAAAGACTCCCGGGCTATCGTTTTCGTTGCTAGCTAGCAGAGGCAGTGTGTCGCTGCTGGAGCTAAAGACTTCCGCACTAACGTTTTCATTGCTAGCGAGCTGAGGCAGTGTGTCGCTGCTGGAGCTAAAGACTCCCGGACTAACGTTTTCGTTGCTAGCGAGCTGAGGCAGTGTGTCGCTGCTGGAGCTAAAGACTCCCGGGCTAATGTTTTCAATGCTACCGAGCTGAGGCAGTGTGTCGCTGCTGAAGCTAAAGATCTTCCGGACTAATGTTTTCGTTGCTAGCGAGCTGAGGCAGTGTGTCGCTGCTGAAGTTAAAGACTTCTGGACTATCGTATTCGTTGCTAGCGAGCTGAGGCAGTGTGTCGCTGCTGAAGCTAAAGACTTCCGGACTAACGTTTTCATTGCTAGCGAGCTGAGGCAGTGTGTCGGTGCTGGAGCTAAAGACTCCCGGGCAAATGTTTTCATTGCTAGCGAGCTGAGGCAGTGTGTCGCTGCTGAAGCTAAAGACTTCCGGACTAATGTTTTCGTTGCTAGCGAGCTGAGGCAGTGTGTCGCTGCTGGAGCTAAAGACTCCCGGACTAACGTTTTCGTTGCTAGCGAGCTGATGCAGTGCGTCGCTGCTGGAGCTAAAGACTGCCGGGCTAATGTCATCATTGCTAGCTAGCTGAGGCAGTGTGTCGCTGCTGAAGCTAAAGACTTCCAGACTAATGTTTTCGTTGCTAGCGAGCTGAGGCAGTGTGTCGCTGCTGGAAAGACTTCTGGACTAACGTATTCGTTGCTAGCGAGCTGAGGCAGTGTGTCGCTGCTGAAGCTAAAGACTTCCGGGCTAACGTTTTCATTGCTAGCGAGCTGAGGCAGTGTGTCGCTGTTGGAGCTAAAGACTCCCGGGCTATCGTTTTCGTTGCTAGCGAGCAGAGGCAGTGTGTCGCTGCTGGAGGTAAAGACGTCCGGGCTAACGTTTTCATTGCTAGCGAGCTGAGGCAGTGTGTCCCTGCTGGAGCTAAAGACTCCCGGGCTAACGTTTTCATTGCTAGCTAGCAGAGGCAGTGTGTCGTTGCTGGAGCTAAAGACTCCTGGACTAATGTTTTCGTTGCTAGCGAGCTGAGGCAGTGTGTCGCTGCTGGAAAGACTTCTGGACTAACGTTTTCATTGCTTGCGAGCTGAGGCAGTGTGTCGCTGCTGAAGCTAAAGACTTCCGGACTAATGTTTTCGTTGCTAGCGAGCTGAGGCAGTGTGTCGCTGCTGGAGCTAAAGACTAACGGACTAACGTTTTCGTTGCTAGCGAGCTGATGCAGTGTGTCGCTGCTGGAGCTAAAGACTGCCGGGCTAATGTCACCATTGCTGGCGAGCAGAGGCAGTGTGTCGCTGCTGAAGCTAAAGACTTCCAGACTAATGTTTTCGTTGCTAGCGAGCTGAGCAGTGTGTCGCTGCTGGAAAGACTTCTGAACTAACGTATTCGTTGCTAGCGAGCTGAGGCAGTGTGTCGCTGCTGGAGCTAAAGACTCCCGGGCTAACGTTTTCGTTGCTACCTAGCTGAGTCAGTGTGTCGCTGCTGGAGGTAAAAACTCCCGGGCTAATGTTTTCATTGCTAGCGAGCAGAGGCAGTGTGTCGCTGCTGGAGGTAAAGACGTCCGGGCTAACGTTTTCATTGCTAGCGAGCTGAGGCAGTGTGTCCCTGCTGGAGCTAAAGACTCCCGGGCTAACGTTTTCATTGCTAGCTAGCAGAGGCAGTGTGTCGCTGCTGGAGCTAAAGACTCCTGGACTTATGTTTTCGTTGCTAGCGAGCTGAGGCAGTGTGTCGCTGCTGGAAAGACTTCTGGACTAACGTTTTCGTTGCTAGCGAGCTGAGGCAGTGTGTCGCTGCTGAAGCTAAAGACTTCCGGACTAACGTTTTCATTGCTAGCGAGCTGAGGCAGTGTGTCGCTGTTGGAGCTAAAGACTCCCGGGCTAACGTTTTCGTTGCTAGCTAGCAGAGGCAGTGTGTCGCTGCTGGAAAGACTTCTGGACTAACGTTTTCGTTGCTAGCGAGCTGAGGCAGTGTCGCTGCGGAAGCTAAAGACTTCCGGACTAACGTTTTCATTGCTATCTAGCTGAGGCAGTGTGTCGCTGCTGGAGCTAAAGACTCCCGGGCTAACGTTTTCGTTGCTAGCGAGCTGAGGCAGTGTGTCGCTGCTGGAGCTAAAGACTCCCGGGCTAATGTTTTCATTGCTAGCGAGCTGAGGCAGTGTGTCGCTGCTGGAGCTAAAGACTCCAGGGCTATCGTTTTCGTTGCTAGCTAGCAGAGGCAGTGTGTCGCTGCTGGAGCTAAAGACTCCCGGGCTAACGTTTTCGTTGCTAGTGAGCTGAGGCAGTGTGTCGCTGCTGGAGCTAAAGACGTCCGGGCTAACGTTTTCATTGCTAGCGAGCTGAGGCAGTGTGTCGCTCCTGGAGCTAAAGACTCCTGGGCTATCGTTTTCGTTGCTAGCTAGCTGAGGCAGTGTGTCGCTGCTGGAACTAAAGACTTCCGGGCTAACGTTTTCATTGCTTGCGAGCTGAGGCAGTGTGTCGCTGCTGAAGCTAAAGACTTCCGGACTAATGTTTTCGTTGCTAGCGAGCTGAGGCAGTGTGCCGCTGCTGGAGCTAAAGACTAACGGACTAACGTTTTCGTTGTTAGCGAGCTGATGAAGTGTGTCGCTGCTGGAGCTAAAGACTGCCGGGCTAATGTCACCGTTGCTAGCGAGCAGAGGCAGTGTGTTGCTGCTGAAGCTAAAGACTTCCAGACTAATGTTTTCGTTGCTAGCGAGCTGAGGCAGTGTGTCGCTGCTGGAAAGACTTCTGAACTAACGTATTCGTTGCTAGCGAGCTGAGGCAGTGTGTCGCTGCTGGAGCTAAAGACTCCCGGGCTAACGTTTTCGTTGCTAGCTAGCTGAGTCAGTGTGTCGCTGCTGGAGGTAAAAACTCCCGGGCTAATGTTTTCATTGCTAGCGAGCAGAGGCAGTGTGTCGCTGCTGGAGGTAAAGACGTCCGGGCTAACGTTTTCATTGCTAGCGAGCTGAGGCAGTGTGTCCCTGCTGGAGCCAAAGACTCCCGGGCTAACGTTTTCATTGCTAGCTAGCAGAGGCAGTGTGTCGCTGCTGGAGCTAAAGACTCCTGGACTAATGTTTTCGTTGCTAGCGAGCTGAGGCAGTGTGTCGCTGCTGGAAAGACTTCTGGACTAACGTTTTCGTTGCTAGCGAGCTGAGGCAGTGTGTCGCTGCTGAAGCTAAAGACTTCCGGACTAACGTTTTCATTGCTAGCGAGCTGAGGCAGTGTGTCGCTACTGGAGCTAAAGACTCCCGGGCTAACGTTTTCGTTGCTAGCTAGCAGAGGCAGTGTGTCAGTGCTGGAAAGACTTCTGGACTAACGTTTTCGTTGCTAGCGAGCTGAGGCAGTGTCGCTGCGGAAGCTTAAGACTACCGGACTAACGTTTTCATTGCTATCTAGCTGAGGCAGTGTGTCGCTGCTGGAGCTAAAGACTCCCGGGCTAACGTTTTCGTTGCTAGCGAGCTGAGGCAGTGTGTCGCTGCTGGAGCTAAAGACTCCCGGGCTATCGTTTTCGTTGCTAGCTAGCAGAGGCAGTGTGTCACTGCTGGAGCTAAAGACTTCCGGACTAACGTTTTCATTGCTAGCGAGCTGAGGCAGTGTGTCGCTGCTGGAGCTAAAGACTCCCGGACTAACGTTTTCGTTGCTAGCGAGCTGAGGCAGTGTGTCGCTGCTGGAGCTAAAGACTCCCGGGCTAATGTTTTCAATGCTACCGAGCTGAGGCAGTGTGTCGCTGCTGAAGCTAAAGATCTTCCGGACTAATGTCTTCGTTGCTAGCGAGCTGAGGCAGTGTGTCGCTGCTGAAGTTAAAGACTTCTGGACTATCGTTTTCATTGCTAGCGAGCTGAGGCAGTGTGTCGGTGCTGGAGCTAAAGACTCCCGGGCAAATGTTTTCATTGCTAGCGAGCTGAGGCAGTGTGTCGCTGCTGAAGCTAAAGACTTCCGGACTAATGTTTTCGTTGCTAGCGAGCTGAGGCAGTGTGTCGCTGCTGGAGCTAAAGACTCCCGGACTAACGTTTTCGTTGCTAGCGAGCTGATGCAGTGCGTCGCTGCTGGAGCTAAAGACTGCCGGGCTAATGTCATCATTGCTAGCTAGCTGAGGCAGTGTGTCGCTGCTGAAGCTAAAGACTTCCAGACTAATGTTTTCGTTGCTAGCGAGCTGAGGCAGTGTGTCGCTGCTGGAAAGACTTCTGGACTAACGTATTTGTTGCTAGCGAGCTGAGGCAGGGTGTCGCTGCTGAAGCTAAAGACTTCCGGGCTAACGTTTTCATTGCTAGCGAGCTGAGGCAGTGTGTCGCTGTTGGAGCTAAAGACTCCCGGGCTATCGTTTTCGTTGCTAGCGAGCAGAGGCAGTGTGTCGCTGCTGGAGGTAAAGACGTCCGGGCTAACGTTTTCATTGCTAGCGAGCTGAGGCAGTGTGTCCCTGCTGGAGCTAAAGACTCCCGGGCTAACGTTTTCATTGCTAGCTAGCAGAGGCAGTGTGTCGTTGCTGGAGCTAAAGACTCCTGGACTAATGTTTTCGTTGCTAGCGAGCTGAGGCAGTGTGTCGCTGCTGGAAAGACTTCTGGACTAACGTTTTCATTGCTTGCGAGCTGAGGCAGTGTGTCGCTGCTGAAGCTAAAGACTTCCGGACTAATGTTTTCGTTGCTAGCGAGCTGAGGCAGTGTGTCGCTGCTGGAGCTAAAGACTAACGGACTAACGTTTTCGTTGCTAGCGAGCTGATGCAGTGTGTCGCTGCTGGAGCTAAAGACTGCCGGGCTAATGTCACCATTGCTGGCGAGCAGAGGCAGTGTGTCGCTGCTGAAGCTAAAGACTTCCAGACTAATGTTTTCGTTGCTAGCGAGCTGAGCAGTGTGTCGCTGCTGGAAAGACTTCTGAACTAACGTATTCGTTGCTAGCGAGCTGAGGCAGTGTGTCGCTGCTGGAGCTAAAGACTCCCGGGCTAACGTTTTCGTTGCTACCTAGCTGAGTCAGTGTGTCGCTGCTGGAGGTAAAAACTCCCGGGCTAATGTTTTCATTGCTAGCGAGCAGAGGCAGTGTGTCGCTGCTGGAGGTAAAGACGTCCGGGCTAACGTTTTCATTGCTAGCGAGCTGAGGCAGTGTGTCCCTGCTGGAGCTAAAGACTCCCGGGCTAACGTTTTCATTGCTAGCTAGCAGAGGCAGTGTGTCGCTGCTGGAGCTAAAGACTCCTGGACTTATGTTTTCGTTGCTAGCGAGCTGAGGCAGTGTGTCGCTGCTGGAAAGACTTCTGGACTAACGTTTACGTTGCTAGCGAGCTGAGGCAGTGTGTCGCTGCTGAAGCTAAAGACTTCCGGACTAACGTTTTCATTGCTAGCGAGCTGAGGCAGTGTGTCGCTGTTGGAGCTAAAGACTCCCGGGCTAACGTTTTCGTTGCTAGCTAGCAGAGGCAGTGTGTCGCTGCTGGAAAGACTTCTGGACTAACGTTTTCGTTGCTAGCGAGCTGAGGCAGTGTCGCTGCGGAAGCTAAAGACTTCCGGACTAACGTTTTCATTGCTATCTAGCTGAGGCAGTGTGTCGCTGCTGGAGCTAAAGACTCCCGGGCTAACGTTTTCGTTGCTAGCGAGCTGAGGCAGTGTGTCGCTGCTGGAGCTAAAGACTCCCGGGCTAATGTTTTCATTGCTAGCGAGCTGAGGCAGTGTGTCGCTGCTGGAGCTAAAGACTCCAGGGCTATCGTTTTCGTTGCTAGCTAGCAGAGGCAGTGTGTCGCTGCTGGAGCTAAAGACTCCCGGGCTAACGTTTTCGTTGCTAGTGAGCTGAGGCAGTGTGTCGCTGCTGGAGCTAAAGACGTCCGGGCTAACGTTTTCATTGCTAGCGAGCTGAGGCAGTGTGTCGCTCCTGGAGCTAAAGACTCCTGGGCTATCGTTTTCGTTGCTAGCTAGCTGAGGCAGTGTGTCGCTGCTGGAACTAAAGACTTCCGGGCTAACGTTTTCATTGCTTGCGAGCTGAGGCAGTGTGTCGCTGCTGAAGCTAAAGACTTCCGGACTAATGTTTTCGTTGCTAGCGAGCTGAGGCAGTGTGCCGCTGCTGGAGCTAAAGACTAACGGACTAACGTTTTCGTTGTTAGCGAGCTGATGAAGTGTGTCGCTGCTGGAGCTAAAGACTGCCGGGCTAATGTCACCATTGCTAGCGAGCAGAGGCAGTGTGTTGCTGCTGAAGCTAAAGACTTCCAGACTAATGTTTTCGTTGCTAGCGAGCTGAGGCAGTGTGTCGCTGCTGGAAAGACTTCTGAACTAACGTATTCGTTGCTAGCGAGCTGAGGCAGTGTGTCGCTGCTGGAGCTAAAAACTCCCGGGCTAACGTTTTCGTTGCTAGCTAGCTGAGTCAGTGTGTCGCTGCTGGAGGTAAAAACTCCCGGGCTAATGTTTTCATTGCTAGCGAGCAGAGGCAGTGTGTCGCTGCTGGAGGTAAAGACGTCCGGGCTAACGTTTTCATTGCTAGCGAGCTGAGGCAGTGTGTCCCTGCTGGAGCTAAAGACTCCCGGGCTAACGTTTTCATTGCTAGCTAGCAGAGGCAGTGTGTCGCTGCTGGAGCTAAAGACTCCTGGACTAATGTTTTCGTTGCTAGCGAGCTGAGGCAGTGTGTCGCTGCTGGAAAGACTTCTGGACTAACGTTTTCGTTGCTAGCGAGCTGAGGCAGTGTGTCGCTGCTGAAGCTAAAGACTTCCGGACTAACGTTTTCATTGCTAGCGAGCTGAGGCAGTGTGTCGCTACTGGAGCTAAAGACTCCCGGGCTAACGTTTTCGTTGCTAGCTAGCAGAGGCAGTGTGTCAGTGCTGGAAAGACTTCTGGACTAACGTTTTCGTTGCTAGCGAGCTGAGGCAGTGTCGCTGCGGAAGCTTAAGACTACCGGACTAACGTTTTCATTGCTATCTAGCTGAGGCAGTGTGTCGCTGCTGGAGCTAAAGACTCCCGGGCTAACGTTTTCGTTGCTAGCGAGCTGAGGCAGTGTGTCGCTGCTGGAGCTAAAGACTCCCGGGCTATCGTTTTCGTTGCTAGCTAGCAGAGGCAGTGTGTCACTGCTGGAGCTAAAGACTTCCGGACTAACGTTTTCATTGCTAGCGAGCTGAGGCAGTGTGTCGCTGCTGGAGCTAAAGACTCCCGGACTAACGTTTTCGTTGCTAGCGAGCTGAGGCAGTGTGTCGCTGCTGGAGCTAAAGACTCCCGGGCTAATGTTTTCAATGCTACCGAGCTGAGGCAGTGTGTCGCTGCTGAAGCTAAAGATCTTCCGGACTAATGTTTTCGTTGCTAGCGAGCTGAGGCAGTGTGTCGCTGCTGAAGTTAAAGACTTCTGGACTATCGTATTCGTTGCTAGCGAGCTGAGGCAGTGTGTCGCTGCTGAAGCTAAAGACTTCCGGACTAACGTTTTCATTGCTAGCGAGCTGAGGCAGTGTGTCGCTGCTGGAGCTAAAGACTCCCGGGCAAATGTTTTCATTGCTAGCGAGCTGAGGCAGTGTGTCGCTGCTGAAGCTAAAGACTTCCGGACTAATGTTTTCGTTGCTAGCGAGCTGAGGCAGTGCGTCGCTGCTGGAGCTAAAGACTCCCGGACTAACGTTTTCGTTGCTAGCGAGCTGATGCAGTGCGTCGCTGCTGGAGCTAAAGACTGCCGGGCTAATGTCATCATTGCTAGCTAGCTGAGGCAGTGTGTCGCTGCTGAAGCTAAAGACTTCCAGACTAATGTTTTCGTTGCTAGCGAGCTGAGGCAGTGTGTCGCTGCTGGAAAGACTTCTGGACTAACGTATTCGTTGCTAGCGAGCTGAGGCAGTGTGTCGCTGCCGAAGCTAAAGACTTCCGGGCTAACGTTTTCATTGCTAGCGAGCTGAGGCAGTGTGTCGCTGTTGGAGCTAAAGACTCCCGGGCTATCGTTTTCGTTGCTAGCGAGCAGAGGCAGTGTGTCGCTGCTGGAGGTAAAGACGTCCGGGCTAACGTTTTCATTGCTAGCGAGCTGAGGCAGTGTGTCCCTGCTGGAGCTAAAGACTCCCGGGCTAACGTTTTCATTGCTAGCTAGCAGAGGCAGTGTGTCGTTGCTGGAGCTAAAGACTCCTGGACTAATGTTTTCGTTGCTAGCGAGCTGAGGCAGTGTGTCGCTGCTGGAAAGACTTCTGGACTAACGTTTTTGTTGCTAGCGAGCTGAGGCAGTGTGTCGCTGCTGAAGCTAAAGACTTCCGGACTAACGTTTTCATTGCTAGCGAGCTGAGGCAGTGTGTCGCTGCTGGAGCTAAAGACTCCCGGGCTAACGTTTTCGTTGCTAGCTAGCAAAGGCAGTGTGTCGCTGCTGGAGAGACTTCTGGCTAACGTTTTCGTTGCTAGTGAGCTGAGGCAGTGTCGCTGCGGAAGCTAAAGACTTCCGGACTAACGTTTTCATTGCTATCTAGCTGAGGCAGTGTGTCGCTGCTGGAGCTAAAGACTCCCGGGCTAATGTTTTCGTTGCTAGCGAGCTGAGGCAGTGTGTCGCTGCTGGAGCTAAAGACTCCAGGGCTATCGTTTTCGTTGCTAGCTAGCAGAGGCAGTGTGTCGCTGCTGGAGCTAAAGACTCCCGGGCTAACGTTTTCGTTGCTAGTGAGCTGAGGCAGTGTGTCGCTGCTGGAGCTAAAGACGTCCGGGCTAACGTTTTCATTGCTAGCGAGCTGAGGCAGTGTGTCGCTCCTGGAGCTAAAGACTCTCGGGCTATCGTTTTCGTTGCTAGCTAGCTGAGGCAGTGTGTCGCTGCTGGAACTAAAGACTTCCGGGCTAACGTTTTCATTGCTTGCGAGCTGAGGCAGTGTGTCGCTGCTGGAGCTAAAGACTTCCGGGCTAACGTTTTCGCTGCTAGTTAGTAAAGGCTGTGCATTGTTGCAACCGATGATAGACGTTGCCAGGTTATCGTTACTACTACAATTTTCTGCTGCTTGGCAATTTTTGCCGCATACTTTTCACTGATACAACCTAACTAATAGTGGGTCAGGTAAAAGTTAATTCTACCGTTTTTAACCTTTACTTTTAATTTGTAATTTGATTTTTTAATTTGTGATACTGGGCTATACAAATAAAATTGACGAGAAAAACTAATCTTGAATCTCTGTAACGAAAGCCACCTGCTCTCTATGCCCACTTAATACTGCTGTATTAAATCTTCCTGAAGACAATACATCCTATTGTTAAGGATATTCACTATGCTATTGCCTGATGAACATGTGCATCAACATGCGTCCCAACAGCATGTGTACATGTGAGCAGCTTCCTGTCTGCCAGCATCTAACCTGAGTCAGCATGCCCAGGCTGCCTAAGACAACATTTGTATAGTTCCTACACTGAGTGCATGTCCAGGCATGCCTGGACTGACCAAAACAGTTTGCTTTGTGGGCAATATACTAGTAGACATAAAATGTAACCTATTTTTCTGATTTTCCCGTCATATCTACAAAACGGTATGCGATAGGAACATGTCAAGGTGATTTTCGTGGTCATCAGCCCAAAATCCATAAAATACACCCAAAGGTTTTCAGCGAGCAAAATCTTCGTTGTCCAGTGTAACTGATCAGCTCGAATCTCCAGGTGACCAGATGAAAATGGGCGAAATTCGGCACAGCGGAGCTTGGTGTGGGTGTGGTAGCGTGGCCTCCAGTAAATTACATTCAGTGTCAACGAACAGCAACAGTAAAACGCTTAAAAGTCAAAACTCAACACTATTTTTTTTCATGAACATGACAAAAGAAAGAAAGCCACCTTATTTTGTCATTGTAGGGTACAATGAATGTATTTTCTGCATTTAACCCATCCTATTGTATAGGAGCAGTGGGCAGCTGCAGCACCCGGGGACCAACTGCAGTTCTTCTTTCCACTGCCTTGCTCATGGGCACAGGCAGGAGTATTTGACACCACATCCTTGGGGAAGCCGTGTAGGCGAAACATATTATGTAACATAACCACGGCCATTTCCTTGGCCGAGGGCAGCTTGGGTTGGGGAATAAAGTAAACCATCTTGGAGAACCTGTCGACTACTGTGAGTATGGTGGTGTTACCCTCTGGGGAGGGGGGGGGCGTCCAGTGACCACTTCCACAGAGATGTCGGACCAGGGCCGGCGTGGCACAGGAATAGGGTGGAGTAGACCAGGAGCTGGGCGACGGGAAACCTTGTTGCGGGTACAGACGGGACAAGCTGCCAGATACTCAGACACCTTGTCCATTGCTGGCCACAAAACCGCTGACGGATGACAAACATTGTTCGGGATACTCCAGGGTGGCAGGAGATCTGAGAGGCGTGAGCCCAGTGGATGACCTGAGAACGGAGGGCAGTGGGAACAAACAACCGGTTCAGCAGGCAGGCGGCCGGAATGACACAGGTAGTGTTTACTTCACTAACTTTCTTTTCAATGTCCCATTTAAAAGAGCCCACAACACAGGGAAGGATAGGTGATGGATCTTTAAGCAGATTTTCAGAGTGAAACAGGCGTGATAAGGCATCAGGTCTGGTGTTTCTAGAGCCAGGTCTGTAGGACAGAGTAAAGTGGAAACGATTGCAAAACACAGCCCACCTTGCTTGACGAGAGTTAAGTCTCTTGGCTGATCCAACTTTTTAATGGTCGGTCCAGACCAGGAATGGTTGTGAGGCTCCTTCTAACCAGTGTCTCCACTCTTCTAAAGCCACTGTTATGGCCAGCAGCTCACGGTTGCCCACGTCGTAGTTCTTCTCTGCTGAGGACAACTTACGGAAGAGGAAAAGCACAGGGATGCAATTCATTGTCTGTAGCTGACCTTTGGGGAAGCACTCCCCCCAACCCGACGTCAGAAGCGTCTACCTCGACCACAAACTGACGGCGGGCGACGGCGGGCGTCAGGCTGTATGAGGACAGGGGCTGCGGAGAAACAAGTCTTTGGGTTTTTTAAAAGCTGCGTCGGCTTGAGGGGACCACTGGAAGGCAGACTGAGGAGAGGTTAGCGCATACAGAGGGGAAGCAACAGAGCTGAAGTTGCGAATGAACTTTCTGTAAAAATTAGCGAACCCCAGAAAGCGGTGCACATCTTTGCGATTGGAAGAAGGCCAATAAACTACAGCACTAACCTTTTCACAGTCCATTTCAATCTTTCCTTCTGCCAGATCTGTGAAACTCACATTTTTCGGCTTTTACGTACAGATGGTGCTGAAGGAGGCGCTGGAGGACCTTGCGAACATAAGTTAGTTCATCGAGCCGGGGAGGGGGGGGCAAGATATCATCCAAGTACACAAACACAAAACATTCAACATGTCTCGAAGAATTTCGTTCACTAGGGACTGAAAGACTGCTGGGGCATTAGTGAGCCCGAAGGGCATAACCAGGTACTCACAGTGTCGGCTGGGAGTGTTGAAAGCCGTTTTCCATTCTCCCCCCGCCCTTATCCTAACCATATGGTTAAGCATTTCTTAGATCTAATTTGGAGAACAGTTTAGTACCATGTAACAGTTCGAAAGCAGAGGAAATCAAAGGGGGTACCTGTTGTGGAC
Source organism: Lampris incognitus (assembly GCF_029633865.1). Taxonomy (NCBI): domain Eukaryota; kingdom Metazoa; phylum Chordata; class Actinopteri; order Lampriformes; family Lampridae; genus Lampris; species Lampris incognitus. The sequence goes on from NC_079211.1 coordinate 74,198,467, forward strand.
AGTAATTTCATTCAATCCCTGGTAGTCAATGCAGGGTCTCAGGGACTTGTCCTTCTCAATGAAGAAATATCCAGCTCCTGCTGGAGAGGAGGATGGACGGATGATGCCTGCTGCAAATGACTCCTCCACACATTTTTTCATCACCTGCGTGTCCGGACCTGATAGCGAATAGAGTCGTCCCTTGGGGGGCGAAGCCCCCGGCAGCAAGTCTATGGGGCAATCATAGGGTCGATGAGGGGGAGGAGAAGTAGCCTTGGTCTTACTGAAGACCTTTCGGAGGTCGTGGTAACAACCCGGAACCAGAGAAAGGTCCTGGGTCTCAAGAGTCTGTAGGGGTAGACTGAAGAACAGGGGCGGCACAAGAGGACAATGGTAAAGAGGGTGACACACTTTTGAGACAGTTAGTAGCGCAAAAATGTCCCCAAGAGAGGATCTGACCAGTGGACCAGTCTATATGGGGATTGCGTTGTGACAGCCAGGGGAAGCCTAGGATGATTGACTGTTGAGGAGTGTTGAAAACGTGAAACTGATCCTTTCAGTGTGCGAATCAGGTAAAGACAGTGTAATAGATTGGGTGCGGTGTGTCACCTTGCAGATAATTCTTCCATCAATGGTGCTGGCTTCGAGTGGTTGTTGAAGACGGAAAAGCTTGAGAGCTAATTGTTGTGTAGTTCATGAGCTTGGCATCTGAACCGGAATCAATCAAGACAGTTTGTTCAGTGGAGTTTGAAGGGGTGGCAAAGTAACTTTAGACTGAATATGAGAGGAGCTGAAAACAGTCTGAGTTCTGCTCAAGAGACCTCTCACCTAAACCGGGGCTCGCTCTTTTTCTCAGCTGGCAGATGGCAATGGAATGCCTCGAGAGCCCGCAGTACAGGCAGCGTCCTTCTGTCATGCGTCGTTCTTTCCTCGGGAGTAAGTAGAGTACGCCCGAGCTGCAAAGGTTCCTCTGGAACAGAAGAGGGCGCCGTAGGATGCTCAGGTGAATTACGCGTCCATGAAGAGGAGGATGGAGCGCTCGGGAGCCCCTGCTGGCGAGGCGGCAAACAGCGGGAACGAGACTGTCCTCTTTCTCTGTTTAGGAGTCTTTTATCAATCTTGATACACAGGGTGACGAGGGAATCCAGGTCAGCAGGTAAGTCGAGGGGAGCCAGATGGTATTTGAGGGGCTCAGATAAGCATCCAGGAAGGCGTCAAAAAGAACCAACTGATTCCAGTTGCTCTCGGCTGCCAGTGTGTGGAATTCTATGGCGTAGCCCGAAACCCGCTGACGGCCCTGACTAAGCCTCACCAGAGCCCTGACCGCCTCTCGACCTGGCGCCAGATGCCATTCCCGAGTGCGTAGTTTATTCTTCGTTACTGCATAACATAAAACACAGTGTACTGCAATATCAGTAAAGCCACAGCGCCATCTATAGACTAGGCTGTATCAGTACATCTTCCCTTTTTTTAGAGAACAAATAAGCCTAGTTGAATACACGGTTAAACTATAACACAAAGTAAGTGCTATTAACATTCTTCATAACTCAGTAAACCATAATATGCTCCAGATTTGACCAAGTGACAATAACTTGAAAACAAAATGAAATTATCCCCATACACTTACTGTATAATGAGGTTTACAGCAAATTATAAGAAATCTGTTGTGGTTACACCGCCCCGAGCTGCCTCCCCGGCATGTTCAAGCCACTCCCCCAGCTCGGACGTGCCGGAAACATCCGAGTGCTCGGCTCGCGCTCTGAGGAGACGAGCGCTGCGCTGCACCAGGTGTTTGCCATCTTCCATCAGGCACACCTGCGGTAATCAGGCAGCCCTCTACAAGAAGCCTCCCAGAACGTCTCTCCGGGCTTCGACGTACTGAACCCTGCGACTCTCCCTCCGCGACTTCCACGGCTCCCTCGTCCCCAGCGACCTTCACGTTTTTCCCCGGACCTCTCCATTGATCTTCCTCCGTGTGTCTCTCTACCTGGACCCCTCCTTTCGGACTTGACTCCCTGGATCTCGGACCCGAACTTCCTCGGACAACCCCTTGCTCTACCGATTCGGACTTTGGTAGCCAGGCGCACATCGTCTCAACAACACCAGCCTGAGACTCACCTGTCATTATCCCCCGTGGCAGTTTTGTTTGTTTTTCTTCTCTGCATTAAATCGCCCTTCGGGTTATCCCGGTGCTCTGTTGTCTGTCTGTCCTTTTGGGTTTCGCTACACTGGCCTCTGGTCTTCATTCGTGAAACGTAACAGAACGTCGAAGCCAGAATGAGCCAAAGCAAACCCGAGGGGCAGGCGGTCGCTCAGGGAGCTTTTAGCCCCTAAGCCCCAGAACCCTATAGCTCTCGAGGTAGTGGTAGAGAACCACGGCATTCAACTCACCCAATTCCATTCTGAGATTAGCACTGCCTTCTCCCGGATCACTGGAGAAATCAGCTGGCTCCAGGCAAACTCGCATACCTCGACGAGCACCCTTGCTTCACTCTCCGCGCAGATCGCTGCTCTGACTGTGGCAGTGTCCAAGATCAGCGACCACCCTGCTCTGGCCCCGGTCCCTGCCCCCAGCCCGGCCTCCGGATTCCCCGTTCCTGGTCCCGACATTCCCCCTCCTCCGAGTCAACCCCCACTGGACCCCGGTTCGAGCCTAACCTTCCCTGCTCCAAGGCCTTCGGTGGGGAGTTCGAGCTGTGCAGGGGTTTCCTTGGTCTTTGTGAGCTCCTGTTCAAACACCAGCTAGCCAGGTATAGGACAGGAGAGACCAAGGTAGCCCTTGTTACGTCCCTCCTCACTGGCAAAGCCCTCAGCTGGGCCATAGCGGCGGTTGGCCATACCGAGCGGCTCGCCTCGGACTATGGTGCCTTCCGCCGTGAGTTCAGTCTAGTGTTCGACCACCCAGCTGACGGGCAGGACGCTGCCAGCCACCTCCATTCCATCCAGCAGCAGATGATGGCCGCCATCACCGGCCTCGTCACCACCGCTCTCCAACGACTGCTGCCTACCCAGACAGCGCCACCTGTTTCGGCGACGCCCATCTCGACCAGTTGGGCTTCACTGCCCGGCGTCCCCGAGCCTCCGCTGCCCAGCGTCCCCGAGGCGCCTCCGAGTTCAGCTAGCCCCGCGGCTGCCACGCCGCCTTCGAGTTCAGCTAGCCCCGCGGTTGCCACGCCGCCTCCGAGTTCCGTCTGCCTCGCGGCTGCCACGCCGCCTCCGAGTGTCTGACTTTCGGTCTCTATGGAGGGATCCGACGACGACTTTATAATTCAGTGTCTTTATTTCAATGGTGACGGTTACAATCATGCAGTAGCTAGCTCCACAGTAGTGACTCCTCTGAGTGCTAAACATAGACTGACGATTATGTGGTTCCCCTGCGTCCTCATGCGTCAGATGGACCAATCAGCTTGCAGCTAACTTAACAGCCAATAGGAGTGCTTGTATCACATCAACCTTATAGCCAAACGGGCTATTATATTCTAGAGAATATTACATCCCCCTTCTTAAGAAATTGAAGTCAAACATTAGACTCCCACATTAGTAGCACATGTCCTATATCAAACATATGAACAATCCGGATGAAAGAAAACACATTTTATAGTAATCACTGATAGAGTCAATACTCTTAATAAAACAGGTGCATATTAAACTACGGTAAGTAATCAAACACTTAAGAGGTAATACAAATCACAAGAACATTTTACAATATTTAAAAAAAAATTTTTTAGATAAGGGCTGCGATCCGCCTACACCCTTGTACATTACAGGTCCAGAACCTGTCTGGGCTTCACTGCTCGTCCATACCTTGTCTGGTAGTGGACAGTCTCTGAGGCTGTCTCAGCCGCTGCATGTGAGACGTGTGATGTGTTGTGAATTGTGAGTTGACCATATTTCTCGTCAGTGCCTGTGTTGGTGTGAGTGTCAGTGTGTGTTTCTTTTGTGTCCAGGAGGTGACGTCTTTTTCGTCTGTACTCCTTTCCTTCAGCTGTGCGGACGTGGTATGATCTGTTGGTATCCGCTGGCTGGATGGCAACTGCTGGTTTCCAGCAGCCGTGCTCCTGGAGTCTGATGTGTTGTCCTTCGTGCAGCTGTGACATCGGCTTCGCTGACCTGTCGTAGTACCTTTCCTGCTGCAGCTGACGTTGGACTCTCCTGGCGTGCGTGTCTCTGTGACTGACGACCTTGGGCTGAAGCTGCTGGTGTGTGTTGGGTAGAATTGAGCGTAGACGACGACTCATGAGCAGCTGGGCTGGTGATCTGAAGCTGTCGACAGGTGTGTTCCGATCCTCAAGCAGACTCAGGTAGGGGTCTCTCTGGTCAGCCTTGGCCTTTTCCATCAGCAACTTGGCGATCTGTACTGCCGTTTCGGCGAGGCCGTTGCTTTGGGGATAATGCGGACTGGTAGTCGTGTGGGTGAACTCCCAAGTCTTCGCGAAGGTCTCAAACTCCATACTTGAGTACTGAGGTCCATTATCCGAAATAACAGTCTCAGTTATGCCGTGTCTGGCGAAGGTTGCCTTCAGCTTGCGTATCACAGCTGAGGATGTTGTGCTGTGGAGCTTGTCGAGTTCGAAGTATCTGCTGTAATAGTCCACTGTGACGATGTAATTGTCATGATTCCAGGTGAACAAGTCAGTAGCGACTACTTGCCATGGCCTGTCCGGGATCTTGTGGCTGATCATGGGCTCTTTAGTGTTTGACAGTCTGTAGGTGAGACAGGTGGGGCACTGTCCAACCATCTCCTCGATCTGCTTGTTCATCCTAGGCCAGAACACTATGTCACGGGCTCTCTGCTTGCATTTCTCCATGCCCCTGTGTCCTGTGTGTATCCGGGATAACATCTCTGCGCGGAGCAAGGTAGGTATGATGATTTTCTTGCCTTTAAACAAAATGTTATTCATCTCTGACAGTTCATCTCGGTGGTTCCAGTATTCTGTAACTCTCTGAGGGCATCTTCTCCTCTCCTCAGGCCATCCTTCTCTGATTGTCTCTCTCAGCATTGTGAGCTGTGTGTCTGCAGCAGTCGCAGCTCTGATCTCTGTCAGTTTCGTGTCACTGACCGGCAGGCCACTGTACACTGTATGTACCTGCATGTCCATGCCTTCTCTGAGGCTGTCATCTTGCGGGACAGCGTGTCTGCCACGTGGATCTCCTTGCCTGGTCTGTGCACGATGGTGAAGTCATACCGCTGTAGCTGGAGGATCATCCGCTGTAGTCTCGGAGGCGCTGCTGCGAGTGGTTTTCTCATAATGGACTCAAGCGGTTTGTGGTCACTCTCCACGATGACATGACGACCATAGATGTATTGGTGAAAACGCTTGCATCCGAACAGAATAGCATATAGCTCTTTCTCTATTTGTGCATAATTGACTTCACTGTCATTTAGCGATTTGGATGCATATCCGATGGGCTTTTCTTCCTGTAGCAGGACTGCACCTAGTCCGTACTTCGATGCGTCGACTTGTAGTCTGAGCTCTTTACCAGGGTCATAGTAGGCTAAGACTGGTCCTGGTTCGCGAGTGATCACTTCTTTCATCTTCCTGAAAGCTTCGTCATGCTGCGCATCCCATCTGAATTCACTTGACTCCTTCAGCAGGTGACGCATGGGTGCGTTGATGTCTGAGAGCATCGGGGCAAACTTGGACAGATAGTTAACCATACCGAGGATTGTCTCCAACTCAACCTTGTCCTTGGGTGGCTCCATGTCTCTCACAGCTGCAATCTTGGCTGGGTCAGGCTTGACTCCATCCTTTGTGATGCGATGCCCGAAATAGCTGACCTCGGTGGCGCAGATCGTGCTCTTCTCCGGGTTGAGTTTCACTCCTCGCTCTCTGGAGCGCTGCAACATGGCTCTGAGGTTGCTGTCGTGCTCCTCCTTGCTCTTTCCATATATGAGGACATCATCCACTATGGCTGTGACTCCTTGTAGACCTTCGTAGGTCTCATCAACCTTCCGTTGAAACTCGTCCTGGGCGGAGATCAACCCAAAAGGTAGACGAAGGAAACGGTATCTTCCGAACACCGTGTTGAATGTTGTCAACTTGGACGACTCTTCTGCGAGTTTTATCGCCCAGTACCCTGAGCGAGCATCCATGACACTGAAATAGCAGGCTCCTGCCAGTTTGGAGGTGATGTCGTCGAGGGTAGGTAGAGGATAATGAGGTCGTTTCACAGCCTTGTTCAGGTCCTTCGGGTCGAGGCACACTCTGAGCTTTCCTGTGCGTGGCTTTTCTGCTGCCACCATTGAGTTGACCCATTCAGTCGGTCCGGTGACTTTCACAATAATCTGTTGCTTCTCCATGTTCTGTAGCTCCTCTTTGAGACGGTCGCGTAAGGCTACTGAAACACGCCTCGGTGGGTGGACCACAGGTCTTACATTTGGGTCAACGTGGATTATGCATTCACCAGGAAACAGTCCTATTCCTTTGAAAACATCTGAGTACTCCTCAATGAGTGATACCTCGGGTGTGTTGGATACAGACAGTATGAGCTTGATCAGTCCAAAGTCTAGGCATGCTTTTAATCCTAGCACAGGTGGTGCCTGTGTGTCAACAACATAGAACTTCAACATTGACTGGTTGCCTTTGTACTGGCATTTCAGGTCACATTTACCTTGAATGACGAGCCGTTCACCACCATAGTCATATAGTGGGCGAGTGGAGGGATGCAATGCACTCTGTATTCCCAGTCTTCTAAAAGCTTGTGTGGGAATGACATTAGCTGAGGACCCAGTGTCTACTTTAAAACTGACTGTGCTTTTGTTTGGACCTACTTGCATATCAGCGAAAACTTGATCCATATTTTTACTGTCTTTACCTTGTGTCAATGCGTCGATGAACAGTTCTTCATTGTCTGAGCATCTGTCAGACTCATTTTCCTCCACAGTGTGGACGCCTTTTCCTGGTCTGGAGAGACACACTTTAGCGAAATGGTCCCATTTGCTGCAGCTGTTGCATTGCTTGCCTTTTGCTGGGCAGGTTTCGTTTCCACTGTGAGTCTTGCTCCCACAGTATTTGCATCTTTACTGCGGTTGTTGTCTCTCGCTCTCCATGAGGCATTGTCTGACGCTGCGCGCCATTTTGTGTCGTCCTCGCGCCTTTTCCAGTGCTTCTTCTTTGTTGCATTCCGACCGATTGCATGCACAGCCTGTTCGCGCGTGCCCGTGCTGGTGCTAGCAATGGTTTTGAGCTGTGCTTGTGATAGTTCATGAGACCTAGCAACGTCTATTGCGTTTTCCAATGTTAGCTCGGAACCGATGTTCAGTAGTTTCTCTCTCACTCTCGGTGAATGAACTCCAAAAACGATACGGTCTCTGATCTCCTCTTCACTCTCTCTATAATTACAGTCGTTCACAAACAGTCTCAAATCAGTCACAAACTGTTCGAAAGGCTCGCGAGCTGCCTGTGCCCTTCCATGGAACTTATAGCGCGCGAAGACCACATTTGCTTTGGGTTTTACATACCGGTTTCCAACAACTTTCCTTCCACTTCTGAGAGCGTCCATGTATTGTAAATGTCCCGTCCATGTTCTCCTACCCAAATCAGTAGGTAGCTGCATTTTTCTTCCTCCGATTTCCTCTTTAAAGGTCCAGAAAACATCAACTCGATGTGCAGTTGAAACTTGCGCCATGCTTCGGGCAGACTGCTAGCTTCCCAGTCCATGCGGGGTGCAGGAACTCCAGCGACGTCCATTCTGACTTTTCTGTTTCTTCCTTCTTCTCCTTTTCACGCTTTTACTCTGACACCATGTCTGACTTGCTGTCTCTGTGGAGGAATCCGATGACGACTGTATAGTTCAGTGTCTTTATTTCAACGGTGACGGTTACAATCATGCAGTAGCTAGCTCCACAGTAGTGACTCCTCTGAGTGCTAAACATAGACTGACGATTATGTGGTTCCCCTGCGCCCTCATGCGTCAGATGGACCAATCAGCTTGCAGCTAACTTAACAGCCAATAGGAGTGCTTGTATCACATTCTTATAGCCAAACGGACTATTATATTCTAGAGCAGTGTTTCTCAACCGGGGGTCCGCGGACCCCTAGTGGTCCGTGGTGTAATTGCAAGGGGTCCGTGAAAATAAAATATCTTTAAAAAAAAGATCCTATGACATTTATAGAAATAGGATTATTTTACTCAAATGTGACTGAGACATTTATCTACCTAAACTATAGAGGGTAACAGGACTTTTTTCTCTAATTACATCTGTTTCACAAGTGTAATTTATTGTATTTTAATAAGAGATCTCGCTCCCGTTTGCATTGTTAAAAGTTACTGCATAAAAATTCTGTTGTTACATATATCTGAAAGTTACTGAATACATATTCTGTTTTGTTACAATTATCTGAACGTTACTGCATAAGAATTCTGTTTTGTTAACTATATCTAAGTTACAACTGAAAGCTCTTATTTTTGCCCCAAAGAGTGAATAAATGCTATAATGCAATTTAAAATGCAGTTTCTACTGTTTCTATCAAATTGCAACCCCCTCCCCCAAGATAAAGTGGAGGGGTCCTCAGGGTAGATCAAAAATACGCAGGGGGTCCAGGACCCCAAAAAGGTTGAGAACCACTGTTCTAGAGAATATTACACCGAGTTCAGTCCGCCTCCGAGTCCCGCTAGCCCCGCGGCTGCCACGCCGCCGCTGAGTCCCGCTAGCCCCGCGGCTGCCCCGCCGCCGCCGAGTCCAGCTAGCCTCGCGGCTGCCGGGCCGCCTTCGAGTCCCGCGGCTGCCGGGCCGCCTGCGAGTCCCGCATCTTGCCCCGCGGCCATCCCGCCGCCTCCGAAGCCTGGTCGCCCTCCCGATCGTTCCCAGCCCTCGGGCCGCCCGCCTGAGATCCCTGGCCCCATTCGTCCTCCCCGCTGGGCCCCTCTGTCCTTCCTGCTGGGTCCTTTTGCTTTTGGGACGTCTGGAATCCGTCCGTAGGAGGGGGGGGGGTCCTGTTGTGGTTACACCGTCCCGAGCTGCCTCCCCAGCACGTTCAAGCCACTCCCCCAGCTCGGACGTGCCGGAAACATCCGAGCGCTCGGCTCGCGCTCTGAGGAGACGAGCGCTGCGCTGCACCAGGTGTTTGCCATCTTCCATCAGGCACACCTGCGGTAATCAGGCAGCCCTCTACAAGAAGCCTGCCAAAATGTCTCTCCGGGCTTCGACATACTGAACCCTGCGACCCTCCTTCCGCAACTTCCACGGCTCCCCGCGTCTCCCTCGTCCCCAGCGACCTTCACGTTTTTCCCCGGACCTCTCCAGCGATCTCCCTCCGTGTCTCTCTACCTGGACCCCTCCTTTCGGACTTGACTTCCTGGATCTCGGACCCGGACTTCCTCGGACAACCCTTTGCTCTACCGATTCGGACTTTGGTAGCCAGGCGCACATCGTCTCAACAACGCCCACCTGAGACTCACCCGTCATTGTCCCTGTGGCAGTTTTGTTTGTTTTTCTTCCCTGCATTAAATCGCCCTTCGGGTTATCCCGGTGCACTTTCTGTCTGTCCTTTTGGGTTTCGCTACACTGGCCTCTGGTCTTCATTCGTGAAACATAACACAATCTCTGATACAGTATACCAAAATGTCACTGCCTTTGTTCAGAGACCACAATAACAAACAAAAAAACAGTTTTAAACATCAGTATAAACATTTCCTATAAGCAACCCTTTCCTGTGCTGTGTTCCCATAAGCAAATAAAAATTTCCATAAACATAAACATTTCCTTTTAACTTTTTTCTTTTCCCTTCTTTCATCATGAGCAAAATACCTAACATTCCTCAATTAGTCTTTTTGGTTTGATAACCTGTCTACTTGGCCTCTCTCTCATAGTCTCTGGGGGAGGCGAATTGTCTGTATCCCGTCCAGTGACAGGTGTGGTGCTGGTTAGTCAGTGTTCTGCTGTGGAGCTGGGTGGGCTGTGCTCTGCACTGAACTGCACTCTCAGTCCATCAGTGACACCGAACTCCAGTCCGTCACGACCAGCAGGTGGCACTTTCAGTAGGTGACTACGATTCCTTCGCAGTGTGTTGCCATATTCAGTAAGCACCTCGCAGGATCTGGGTGTGGGTGCTGTCTCCTTGATTTAATTTTGCAACCGGCCCCCACTGTCCATCACATCTGACGCGTACCACATCTTGTGCCAGCGGACATAATGGCTTGGTGGACCTATTGTAGGCATGCAGTTTGTTCTGGTTAATAGGACATTCTTCTTTCTTTTTAAGTAGGTGTTGAGCTGAGGGCAGCCGCGTTCTCAGCTGTCTGTTACATTACATTACATTACACTAGTCATTTAGCCTACGCTTTTATCCAAAGTGACTTACAATAAGTGCATTTAACATAGGAAATCAGGAGAACTACTAGTCATCAGAGGTCATAAGTGCATCTAAACAAGCATCTAAGAGCAAAACAAGTGCTAAAGTAAAAGTTCAAGAAATAGATTTTCTTTTTTTAAATGAGTGAATACAATAACGGCTAAGAACAAGTAACATGGTAGTAGTTCTTGAAGAGGTGAGGTTTCAACCTGCGCCGAAAGATGGGCAGCGACTCCGCTGTCCTGACATCAGTAGGGAGTTCGTTCCACCACTGTGGGGCTGGGACAGAAAAGAGCCGTGACCGGGTCGATCGGCAACAAGAGCTTCTGAGCGACGGGGCAACCAGGCGTCCCAAGGCAGCAGAGCGAAGAGGTCGGGCGGGGGTGTAGGGCTTGACCATGGCCTGGAGATAGGAAGGAGCTGTTCCTTTCACTGCCCTTTAGGCTAGCACCAGAGTCTTAAACTGGATGCGAGCAGCTACTCGGAGCCAGTGTAGGGACATGAGAAGGGTAGTCGAGTGGGAGAACTTAGGGCGGTTGAACACCAGACGAGCTGCAGCTTTCTGAACAAGCTCCAGAGGTCTGATGGCCGACGCCGGGGCGCCAGCAAGGAGGGAGTTGCCGTAGTCCAGCCGGGAGATGACCAGAGCCTGGATGAGCACCTGTGCCATCTCGTCGGTGAGGAATGGGCGAATCCTCCTGATGTTATAGAGGGGAAATCTGCAGGAGTGAGCAACCAATGCAACGTTTTCAGCAAACGACAGTTGGTCGTCCAGGATCACACCCAGATTCCTCACAGTCCGAATTGGCGTCACCACTGTGTTGTCAATGGTGATGGCCAGGTCTCGGTGTGGGCAACCTTTCCCCAAGAGGAACATCAGCTCTGTCTTGTCCAGATTGAGCTTCAGGTGCTGTGTCACCATCCACTCCGAGATGTCAGTCAAGCACGCAGCAATGCGTGTCTCTACTTGTGTGTCAGAGGGAGGAAAGGACAAGATCAGCTGGGTGTCATCGGCATAACAATGGTAAGAGAAGTCATGCGAGCGAATAACAGAACCCAGGGATGTCCTGTACAGGGAGAATAGGAGAGAACCCAGAACCGAACCCTGTTGAATGCCTGTAGTCAGTCTGTGAGGCTCCTACACAGATCCCCTCCATGTCACCTAGTAGCAGCTACCCGTCAGGTAGGTTGCAAACATTGAGAGTGCAGAGCCTGTGACACCCAGCCCCTCGGGGGTAGAGAGGAGGATCTGGTGGTTCACTGTGTCGAACGCAGCTGACAGGTCCAGGAGTATCAGGACAGAGAAGAGAGTTTGCTCTCGCAGAGTGCAGCGATTCTGTCACTGCAAGGAGGGCCGTCTCTGTCGAGTGACCCACCCTGAACCCAGACTGGTTGGGGTCCAGAAGGTTGTTCTGGTGGAGGTACAAAGAAAGTTGATTAAAGACAGCACGTTCGAAAGTTTTGGATAGAAAGGGTAGAAGGGAAACTGGTCTGCAGTTTTTGACGTCAGAGGGGTTAAGTGATGGTTTCTTGAGAAGGGGGTGACTCTAGCAGTCTTGAAGGCAGATGGAAAGCATCCTGCCTGGAAGGAAGTGTTGATGAGGTGTGTTAGATAAGGAAGGAGTTCAGGTGCTATAGACTGAAGAAGAGGGGAGGGGACCGGGTCAAGGGAGCATGTGGTGGGGCGACTGGATATGATGAGGTTTAGAACCTTGTCGGGGGAGAGGGGAGCGAGGTGGGATAGGGTGGGACGTGGAGAGGTGAGGGAGGGTGCAGAGGGTGGGATAGTGCAAGCAGTACTAACCGGGTGGTGAGAAAAGGAGGATCTGATGTCGTTTACCTTCTTGTCAAAGAAGTTATCGAAGTCATCAGGGAGAAGGGTGGAAGTAGGAGGAGGAGGTGGGGGTTGAAGAAGTGTAGAGAAGGTTTCAAAGAGTTTCTTAGGATTAGAAGCAGTGGATAGGATTTTAGAGCAATAGAAGGCAGCCTTAGCAGCAGAAAGGGAGGAGGAGAAAGTGGAAAGAAGAGACTGGAAGTTGAGAAGGTCCTCAGGGAGTTTGCCTGGAGGTGAGGGGACAGAGATTGTCCAGAGAAGAGGAGAGGGTAGAGAGAAGAAGATCAGTAGCAGTGTCAGAGGGTAGGAGAGAGAAAGATTCAGGTGTAGGGAGGATAGAGGTAACAGAGGAAGAAAGATTAGTGGCAGAGAGAGAGCAGAGGTGTCTACGGGTGGAAACCATGTGGGTAGGGGAAGGGGCTGAGGGGGGTGAAGAGAGGGAGAGAGAGTAGGACATGAAATAGTGGTCAGAAAGCTGGAGGGGGAGTAACAAAGAGATTGGAAATAGGACAGTGACTGGTAAAGATAAGGTCCAGCTGGTTGCCGGCCTTGTGGGTAGCAGGAGAGGGTGAGAGGTGAAGGTCAAAGGAGGAGAGGAAAGAGTGAAGAGGATCTAGCTTGTCAGTGTGGATGTTGAAGTCACCGAGAAGGATAAGTGCAGAGTCATCAACAGGGAAGTGTGAGACAAGTGTGTCAAGCTCCTCCAGAAACTCATCAAGGGGGCCTGGTGGGCGGTACACAACCACGATGGTGAGTTTGACTGGGTAAGAGACAGTAACAGCATGAAATTCAAAAGAGGGTGGAGAAAATTGTGGAATGGAAACAAGAGAGTATTTTCATTTCAGGGAGATTAGCAGGCCAGTACCACCACCCCGCCTCCCAGCTCTGGGAGTGTGAGAAAAAGAGTACACATCAGACAGAGCTGCGGGTGTGGTAGTGTTTTCTGGCATGATCCAGGTCTCAGTTAGAGCAAGTTGCTTTTTCTAGAGTAAGGTCAGTTTCCTTTAATAAGAGTAGCCTTGCTCTCTTGTCCTGCACTCCCACGACGATTTGGTCTCTTATCATGGAATCACACGGTGTGCTGAAGTTACAGGACTGGCTCTTTAGACGTAGGTCTGTCACATAACTTTCTATGGACTCTCCTTATTTTTGCATTCTGTTTCTGAACACATACCGCTCGTATGTTTCATTCTTTCTTGGCGTGCAGTAGTTCTCAAATGTCCCCAGGACCGTGGGAAACTGGTCTTTCTCACCCTCCGTAGACGTGAACGTGTTGTACACATCCAGCGCGGATCTGCCTGCTCCAGTTAGCAGCAGGGCTATCTTGCGACGGTCGTCATCTTCTTCTATCCCTACCGCCAGCAGGTAAAACTCAAAACCCTGCCTGAAGCTTTTCCAGTTCTCGTGGACATCGCCTGTTAACTTTAGCTCGTCGAGAAGACGTATATTATTCTTTTCTTCTTTTTTTTTTACCATTTTACTCTGGATTTACTCCTGGTACCATGTAATGACTGCTACTCACGCCAGGTGCCATTATCAAAATCGTAGTTTATTCTTCGTTACTGCATAACATACAACACAGTGTACCGCAATATCAGTAACGCCACAGCGCCATCTATGGAATAGGCTGTATCAGTACACCATCTGCTGGTAAAATCTGGATAAAGGCTTTGGAAAAGGCAGACAGGGAATTGCAGATGGGAGACTTACGACTTCATTCGGCTGTAGCCCAAGCCTCGGCTCTGCCAGTCAGGTGAGAGATGGGGTAGGCGATATTGGACCTTTCAGTGGGGAAGGTTGCTGACTGAAACTCGAAGTGAAGATCGCACTGGGAGAGCAAGGCTCTGCAATCGCCGGAGTCTCCAGAGAAACGTTCAGGTCGGGACAGAGTGAGAGGGACTAAGGCTGAAGTAGGGGAGCGACGCTGACGGTCGGACCCGGAAGCATGGGGCGAACCGGCTCTGGACCCACTGGCTGAATCTGCAGCTTCTGCATTTGCTCGACCAGGAAGTTCAGTTGTGTACCGAACGCCATCACGGTAGAATCTTGTCGGTCGGTTAATTCTCTTGTGTGGTGGCGAAGATGACCGATCTGCTCATCTTGTGACTGGATATTGAGGTTGAGTGCCCGAAGCACGGAGCGTGCAGAGTCCGTGTCTGCTGGGTCCATGTATGGCCAGATCGTACTGTCAAGCACTGAACTAGAGCAGGACCCAGAATGCAAACACACTCGAGGATAGGGCAAACATCAAGTCCTTTATTCAGCAGAAGGTTCGGTACACAGAGGTCAATCAGCTCAGCAAAGGTATCCAAAAACAACGCAAAAACATTCAGGTCTGATCTAGAACTCTCACTGGGAAAACACAAGGGGAAAATGCTGGAACGCTGCCACGCAAGGATCAAGACGAACTGGCACAGAAGACAGGGAGCACACAGACTAAATCCACTAGGGAGGGAGACAATTAGACACAGGTGCAACACATTAGGGCGGGGCAGGTAACCACACATGCGGGAAACACAGGAGGGCAGGAAGTGAAGGTATCGGCAACGAGAGACAAGGTGAGTATCACAATAAAACAGGAAGCACGAGACAAGGAAACAAGAGGAGACAAAAACAACAACTTAACTACGATGGACAGTATTAACCCTAACATGCATGTCTTTTTGATGGTGGGGGGAAACCGGAGCACCCGGGGGAAACCCACACAGACAAGAGAACATGCAAACTCCACGCAAAAAGGACCTGGGGTTCGAACCCAGGACCTTCTGGCTGTGAGGCAACAGCGCTAACCACTGGACCACCATGCTGTTTGTCATCATGAAAAAGAAACACAATGACTGTGTCGTATGTGACAGTGTGTAATCATTATCCATTGCGTAAAATTAATTTTATTTTATTCATTTTCGTCACGTGACTGTCTGACGCTGCCTGCAGCTACACTTTCAGTGCCACTGTCTCCAAACCATACAACATAGCTGGTCTCACAACCATCTTGTAAACCTTCCCTTTAACTCTTGCTGGTACCCTCCTGTCACACATCACTCCTGACACTCTTCTCCACCCACTCCACCCTGCCTAATTAGTGTAGGCAGTAACAGTGCCCCAAAATAATGTTTCACAACAATCAGGGTTCAATGGCTTGTTGGGCTACAAGTAATCAAAACTCTGGTTTAGTCTCATTTTCGGGACAAACAGGACAGGATTCGGGATTCAGGACAACGGCTCGGAATTCGGGACCGTCCCGAAAAATTAGGGACGTCTCGCCACCCTAAAGCGCAAGTTATACTTCCGCGTCCGTGAGTACGCCAGGGTCCGCGTGACGTAAATCTCGTCATCAGAGGGCGTACGCGTAGGGTCACAACACACATCCGCTGTCTGGGGATGAATGTATTGACTAACCCAGCGCATCAACACGGAGCTTCAACCTGAATATATAAAACCGTTGCTCCTCCCTCGACTGGAACTCCCTACTTGACACGTCACACAACATATCAATGCGCTCTGCGCTCTTATAAAATAGTGCCGTTACAACACACCTCCCTTTCTTTGAGTCTTTTAAGGCATGCACTTAAATCACAGATGGTTGATCACCAAACTTGTAAACAATTAAGCACAGCCAATTCAGGAACACATCCTGCTTTCATTCAACACAGTTATTAATGAATATATGTTACATTTCACCTTCCATTTTTTTGTTTTTTTTTTACACTCCTGCTTCCACAAGTAACATTTCTGTTCTTACCGTTTACCTTTAATCAGGCCAAGATGAACAGATGAGCCATTAGTTTCGGGAGTGAACTGGCATGAACATTAAACCAGTCATTTCCCAGGTGAACTGGGCGGACAACCAGTCAGTCACAAATGCAGAGGCTTATTCTGCCACTGTCACAGCAACCAGGTTTGATTCTAAACACATCCCTCACATCCATCCCACCGGTGGTCTCCCCGTCCTGCTACTGCGTCTCACATACTCTGGACTCACCGGTGCAGTGACAGTGGGTGAGACAGGGGGTTGGTCTCTGTCGGTAACAGGTAAATCCGTCTGTGTATCAAGGTCCCTGTTTGTCTTAGTGTTGCGGTCCATCTGTACTTGTCCTTCTGAAGGGGCCTCTGGAGCCCTTATGATGGGTCTAAGGTGATGCCTATTCTTCCGGAGCTCTCCTTTATCCGTCTGTATAGTGCAGGACCTCGGTGTGTCACACTTCCGCACAACTGAAGCTGATTTGGTCCAGCCCCTCTCATTGTCCAGCTTTACCGCAACACTGGTCCCTGGTTGAAGTTCAGGTAGTGGTCTGACTTTGTACCTTGTGTTGTGCACTCGACTGTATCTCTGTTTGGCTCTGTCATGGATCTGCTGCACCTGTTGAAGGTCTGGGGGCTAACTTACAGCCTGCATGGCCCTATCCTGGGGCCCAGGGTAGGAAGTGTACAACGGATGTCTGCCCATCAGTAGCTGTGCTGTGCTGCCCCCCCCCCCCTCGCCTGCAAGGAGTTGCTCTGTAGGACAACAGTGCTAAGAAAGGATCAGATTGTCTCAAATTCTGTTCAGCTAGTTGCACAGCGCTCTCTGCTTCGGATTGGCTTGTGCACAACGAGGGCTTGTGGTGATTTGCTTGAAATCAAAGTGTAGCGCTTTCTTGGTATCACCTTACCTGAGATACAGGTGGGGCCCTGGGTCCTTTAACATAAACCCTGTCTTGTTTTTATGTAGGTTACCCCTTAAAGGTAAGTAAAGTATTAATTGTCTGCCAACGTAAGATATTATGATACAAATGTATTTTTAAACTTTAACCTTATCCCTATAAAATCCTACACTTTTAACTATTTTAACCCCCTCTATTTATTACATATTTATTAAGAGGACAACGAGAAAAGTGAAATGACCTTTCATGAAGATGTATTATTTATTCACAATAGAAAATAATAAATGAAATTAAAATAGACCCCTTTTTAGTGTTCTTTTAAGGTGCTAAGTTTCACTCAACAACAAAAATATAGGCACTAACCCTTTAAACCTGTATTCACAATTAGGAAACATTAATTTGCATGAATTTACATTCACAATGAGCACTTGACAGAAACTAACAACAATGAAGTATTCACTGGAGTGGGCCCACTTAATACAAATAAAAACAAAAGCGGCAATAAACAAATAAACAACCCCGGAGCAGGCCTGATGGGAGCTGGGTTTGAGCACGGTAACCGTGGGTGACTCACCCCTGATGAAAGGTCAAAGGTCTCTGCCCTTTAATGTCCGGTGACGGCCTCCTCACGTCATCTGCTCCGGTGAAGAATATGGTGAAGGAAAATCCCCCTTGGTGCTAGAGGCGATGAAGAGGGGAAACAGTGGAGCTCCCTCGTTGCCAGAGGAGCAGCCGTGCTTTCCCGGCCACACGGGGCGCTGTCTGGTGACGCTGTGTGCAGCCTCAATGTCCGCGCATGCAGGGTTAGCATACATTAGCAGGGGCGCTAACTAGCCGCTAAGTAGCATGTGGCAGCATACACTTGACGAGACTAGCTCCCAAAACACATGCTACAGGTTAGCAAGACTTCAGTGGCGTGTTAGCTGACAGCTAAACATGATATCAGCAGTCAAACCTGGAGGCAGAAACACCGTTAGGGCCTAATACACTCAAAGCCTCATGGCCGAGTGCCAGCAGGCTCTCGTCTCCCGCTCCGCTCTCTCCACACGCCCGTTAGCCCCGCCCCCTAACTGTTGTGATGCAACATACTTAAAGTGACATAGACTTTTGGTGTAGAAATTATGGGATGTCTACTGCTATGTACATATTAACTGAAACCTAACTCTGGTGTATTTACACCGGGGTTACAAAAAGTTTTTGAAAACTGAACAAAAGCTTTCCCTGAAAACAGAAGTATTACACGTTCGTGGAGTCTGCAGCTGTCCGCGTCCACGGCCCTTAGGCCATCCCTAAGGTCACCCACCCTAAGGCCACCCCTAAGGTCACCTACCCTAAGGCCACCCCTAAGGTCACCCACCCTAAGGCCACCCCTAAGGTCACCCACCCTAAGGCCAGCCCTAAGGTCTATGCAGAAAAAGGTTAGTTTAGTTTGGTATTAGTTTTAGCTTGGTGCAGTTTAACTTTGGATTGATTTAATTTAGTTTTACACTGGTTTCGTTTAGTTAGGTTGTAGCTTAGTTTGGTTGTAGTTTAGTTGGGTTGTAGTTTGGTTAGGCTGTAGCTTAGTTTGATTGTAGTTTAGTTGAGTTGTAGTTGAGTTTGATTGTAGTTTAGTTTGCCTGTAGTTTAGTTGGGTTACAGTTTAGTTTGACTGTAATTTAGTTTGGTTGTAGTTGAGTTGAGTTGTAGTTTAGTTTGGTTGTAGTTTAGTTAGGTTTTAGTTTGGTTAGGTTGTAGTTTAGTTAGGTTGTAGCTTAGTTTGGTTGTAGTTGAGTTGAGTTGTAGTTTAGTTTGACTGTAGTTTAGTTTGGTTGTAGTTGAGTTGGGTTGTAGTTTAGTTTGGTTGTAGTTTAGTTGGGTTGCAGTTTAGTTTGGTTGTAGTTGAGTTGTAGTTTAGTTTGGTTGCTGTTTAGTTGGGTTGTAGTTTAGTTTGGTTGCAGTTTATTTTGGCAGTAGTTTAGTTGGGTTGTAGTTTAGTTTGGTTGTAGATAAGTTCGACTGTAGTTGAGTTTGGTTGTAGTTTAGTTGGGTTGTAGTTTAGTCGGTTTGTAGTTTAGTTGGGTTGCAGTTTAGTTGGGTTGTAGTTTAGTTTGGTTGCAGTTTATTTTGGCAGTAGTTCAGTTGGGTTGTAGTTTAGTTGGGTTGTAGCTTAGTTTGGTTGTAGTTTCGTTGCTTTTCTCTGATCTTTACGCAGTTTTAGCAGCAGTCTGGTGCTCATCTGGTCTTTCTTCAGTTCAGCACAACACCACATCACACAAGCTGCAGCTCATTCTCCTCATCTGAACCAGTTTAATCTTAAATTCTACAAGTTATGAGAGCATAGAAACCTTGAAGAGACAGACAGACAGACAGACAGACAGTCAGTGTTGCCCTGCAGCCATTTGGCCGGGATCCAAACCAAATTTTTAAAGTTTAATCAGGATCTGAGTTCATCTGTACTTACAGAGAGGCTTCCTGTTTTATGACCAGTCACTTTACTCTGCGCGCACGCACACACACACACACACACACACACCTCCTTGCTGACAGCGGCTCTGTTCTTCCCTAACCTCCTAAGCCATTATCTCTCTCCATCATCTCTCCATCCACTCTTCTCTCTAATGTCAGTTGTCTGAGTGGCTGTTGTTGCTGCGCAGCTCATTGTGTGCATGCATGCTGTCTGTGTGTGTGTGGTATGTCACGTGTGTGTGTGTGTGTTCAGTGTGTGTGTGCAGAGTGTGTATAATTTACACATGTGTGATTTATGTGGTGTGTTGAGTGTGTGTTGTGTGTTGATGTGTGTGGTTTATGTGGTGTGTTGAGTGTGTGTTGTGTGTGATTACAGTAAGTCTTAATGACAGATGACATCAGACTGTTAGTTGGACCATCTGTCTGTGAAACATCAACACTCATTTCATCATTAATACCTGCGGTCTGATGCTGGACCCCCGGGACCAGACCCCCGGGACCAGACCCCCGGGACCGCGCTCACAACAGGAAGTGATTCTGAAGGCTGTGTCACATGACCTGCTGAGAGCTCCCAGTTTCTCCATTGTGTCCAGTCCATGTTCATTCTGGCTGGAGTGGACTGACAAAACTACTGGATGCATTTCAGGGGCTGTCCAGGGTGTCTCCCCGCCTGCTGCCCAATGACTGCTGGGATAGCCTCCAGCATCCCCACGGCCCTGTGTAGGATAAGCGGCTTGGATAATGGAATGGAATGGAACAACCCATAACCCAGAATCCAGTCCTTTTTATAGGTTCTGTCTGTTTGGCGCTTTCACTAACCTGCCACGAGCTGTCCTGCAGTTGCTGTGAGTGGTGAGCTGCCTATGGGCTGGGACAGGTCAGTTTGCCTGGCCAGGCTGAGTTCTTGGTCATTTGTGTCACTGTCCAGTGTCACTGTCCTTATCCTTGCCCATTGTGGTTTGGGCCGGACTAATGTGCTGCTCCCTGTGTCGCTCAGGGTGGTGTCTAAGAGCCTCCCTCTCCGCTGGTCTCAGGTCCGCCTGGTTGCACCGGTAGTATGTCCCCCATACATTCACCAGGTATGATCTGGGGCCCACCTGTTGAAGGCACAGTCCTTTCCTCCACCTGCCTGTCCTGTCTCCGGGTAGAGGCTTCATTCCAATGTCTTGGCCGATAGACGGCTCGGGCAGATCTCTGGCCGACATGTCGTACATTACAGGTTGCCCCTGAATCTAACTGACATCTCTGAGACCCATTATTAATTCTTATGTTGGCAAACCATTTCCCCCCTGTCCTTGGACTGCTTCAATGCTCTCAGCTGAGTAGATGTGAGCCTCTGTGTTGGTGCTGTCCACGTGGGCCACTGTGTTTGCTGTATTCAGTTGTCGCATGGATTGGCTTCTCTTCATGCACACTTTAGCAAAACGATTTGCTGTTCCACAATGGCCATACCCTGGGCAAAAGTCACGTTCCGCGCCTGCGCATATTGCCACAATGCTTGCACGTATTGCTATCGCTTGGGCCCTGCATCTGACTCCACTGCTTGTCTAGGCGATCGTGTCTGGATGCAACTCGCTGCCGACGTCCATCTGTTGCATGCAAACTGTCCAGCAGCCTGTCCTGTCCTGTGTCATCGCTCTTATCCTCATCTGTCATGTCCGCAGTCATCAGCCCGGCTGACTCAGCCGTATTTCTATGGCTGATGTCAGTGTGAGGTCCTTCTGTCAAAGCAGGCGACTCCGCACACTCTCGTCACTAGCACCAAGCACCACCCTGTCTCTGATCCGTTCCTCTTTTAGTTCTCCATACTCACAGGAAGCAGCCTTTCCCCCTAGTCTCGTTACGATGGCATCGATAGGCTCGCCTCCATCTTGCTTGCAGTTTCCAAAGATGTATCGCTCAAACATGGCGCTCCTCCCTCGCTGGCTTGAAATGTCTGTCCAGTGCAATGAGAAGCGCTGCTGTGTCTTTCTGCTGCTCCGCTGTAATGTCCAAGTTGTGTTTGTCTATATGACGGCCTTCCCTGCCCACCACTCTGCGCCAGGTTGCGGCCTGCACCTCAGTCCCAGTTACTCGTGAGGTTGCCGGTCATTTTCATCTCCTTGGATGGCGGGAAGCTTGACGCCATGATGATGCTAGTGTAACCGGTTATTTTCTTGCCCGGTGCGGGATTCGATATGTGGTGTACTGCACCACAAGGCGACATCACTAACCGCTCGGCTAAAGGGTCAGACCCGTTAGCTAGGGGCTAACGTGTCTTATTAGTAGTTTACACTAGTGTTGTTAGCCTAGGTTAGCCCGCTGCTAGCGTGGCTAACAGCGGGCTAACTAATGCTTTCCTATTATTTTCCTTTTGTTCTTTTCGCCGGCGACGTCACCGACGCCGCTGTGGAAGCAAGTCAACTTTGCTCGTATTTACATTCGGTTTCTTCCACTTCTGACACCATGTTTGAGTAAATAATCACAGCGGATGTACCACGCATGGCGGCTTTACTGTAGTCGCGACACCCCAATCCCTGTTTCCTGCTGCTGGGTCGCATGATTTTTTTCGTACCCGTTTTCCGGGAACTCTGCCTCTGATTGGCTAGTACTCGTTGCCTCCGTTGGTTAGGTTGGTTAAGGTTACGGTTAGCCAATCAGAGATAGAGTAGGGGCGGGTCTTCCCGGAATCCAGATGGGAAGAATAATAACGCGAGGCGGAGTTCCCGGAAAACGGGTACGAAAAAAAATCACGCGTACCTACATTCACACGCAACGTGCGGGGAGGGGCTTAGACCAACAGTCCCATCTAACAGCAGTGTAACGATCACGGATGAATAGGCTCGGTAGCCCTTGGCTAACGGGTCGGACACTTAAGTCGACTGGCTAACGTTGTCGCCCGCGGTGCGGGAAGTCCGAGTGCGCGTCCCGACTGTGACAGTCCAGCCGAGCTGCCCCCCGAATTCGCTATAGTATGTACAAGCTTTGCACATTCTTCTGGAGTAATTGTTGCTCATTCTTCTTGGCAGAACTTGTACAGGTCTTGCAGGTTGGTGGGATGGCGCCTCTGGACTGCGATTTTCAGTCTGTGTCACAGATTTTCAATGGGGTTGAGGTCTGGACTTTGACTTGGCCACTCCAAAATGTTCCCCATTTTGTTGCTGAGCCATGCCATTGTCGCTTTAGCCTTGTGCTTGGGATCATTGTCCTACTGGAAGGTGAACCTTCTCCCAAGCTGCAGTTTTATGGCAGACTGCAACAGGTTTTCTTCCAGTATTTCCTGTATTTAGCCCCATCCATTCTTCCCTCAATGTGAACAAGGTTCCCAGTGCCTGCAGAGGAAAAGCAACCCCAGAGCATTATGCCGCCGCCATGCTTCACTGTACGGAGGGTGTTTTTAGGACATGAGCAGAGTTAGGTTTGCACCACACATAACGCTTTGAGTTTTGGCCAAAAAGCTCAACTTCCGTCTCATCTGACCACAAAACCTTTACCCACATCCTAACTGGGTCTCTCTCATGCTTGGTAGCAAACTCCAAGTGTGCTTTTATATGGATAGTTTTGAGCAACGGCTTCTTTCTTGCCACCCTCCCATACAGGCCAGATTTATGGACAGCTGTGATATGGTTGACTCATGCACATTTACTCCAGTTTCAGCCACTGACCTCTGGAGCTCCTTCAGAGTGACTGCAGGATCATGTGTGGCCTTCCTCACCAGCCCACGTCTTGCTTGGACACTGAGCTTTGAGGGCCGGCCCATCCTACAAAGCATCTGGGTGGTGTGATGCAGCTTCCACTTTCTGACAGTGGACCAGTGTTCCTGGGACATCCAAACACTTGGATATTGTTTTGTGTCCCTTTCCCACCTTCTGTACTTTAGCCACTTTGTCTCTTACTTCAGTGTTCTGCTGCTTTGTCTTCATGTTCTGATGGAATTCATGCCCGGCTAATGAACTTTACACAGAGTGCTTTTATACCCATAAACCAGACCCTCACTTTAATATCTTACAGCTGCACACCGGTTATATCCCCTTGTGTTAACCTGAGTTTGTTTTAGGAAGAATTTGTCATTTGTGTAAACTTGGAGCTTTCAGAGCACAAGGGCTTGAATACTTATGCAAGCACTGTATTTTACTTTTTATTAATAAAGAGTAAGTGAAACATAACTTATGCTGGCTGTGGGAACATGCTATTAGAGCTTATGGCTTCACAACAATAATACTGTTCAGGAACACATGTGTGAGTATCTTTTATAATCCAGAAGCTACTGACGAGTGTCAAGGGGGTTGAATACTTTTGCAAGGCACTGCAGCTCCTACCACAGTCAGTCAGTTAGTCAGTCAGTCAGTTTGCTTGACAAACAGCAATGAGACACATCCAGTCAGAAAGAATGAGCCTGTTTATTAGCCCTCATGTTATTCATAACCATCATCATCTTTCTCAGCCACCAACAGTCATGTGACTGGTTTACATACATAACTATCTCAATAGAATCTAGAAAAATCTGTGAGTTACAGTTGGGACATCTGCCCCCCTCCCCCCCCAAAACACACAGCATTATACCCACAACTACCCCACGGAGAGGAGGGGTGGGGGTTGGGGGGGCACTCGGAGGAGCTAATCAGGAGTGGACGCTTCTGTCATAACGTTCAGACAGGAAGTGACATCACCATCCACTCCCCGAGGCCAGCTCTCCTTGCTGTGGGGTCGCTCCATTAAAAGGCTGTGGGAGGGGTCAGCCGTCCAGACGGACGTGTGGAGGCCGGGCGTCCCGCAGCCTTTCAGACGGGAGAGAGAGACATGGGGAGAGAGAGAGAGACAGGGAGAGAGAGAGAGACAGGCAGCCTAGCAGTCTTGAGAATATAGCAGACTCAGTTTCTCTTTGCAATTGGTGATACAAACACGTAAATTTAACATTTAAACAAGACAACAAAGTTAACTGGAGAGCACCCGCCAGAGTGAAAATTTACATAAACCATATTTCTCTTATTGACAAACTGAATATTCATATTGGATAAACAGATTTAAATAGACCCCTTCACAGGAGAACTCATTAGCATTATTATTATTATTATTATTATTATCGGCACACATACAAAGCAGAACCACTGATTCAATTCAACTCCAGAGCCAGGACTGGGACTGGGTTTTAAAGCCGTCTGGTCTCTTCGGGCCGTCTACACCTCTAGCGACTGAAGACCAGCCAGCAGACCAGACTCACCCCGGTACGACAGACCCACGCCGTCTTTGCTAAGACCTGTGAGAGGAGGTGTGGCGCGCGTCCTGCCGAGGCTGTGTGACCGCAGGGACCGCCGGCTCGAAAGCCTGTACCCCTCGACACGTCATCGAAACTAAAGAATCACGAAAGCTACGTGAGAAATGATCATCGTCATCATCATCATCATCATCATCAAACCAAAATGCATCATTGCTCCTCCACGATGGCGACTAAACAAGTAAAATTAGATCGACAACAAACAGCGAGCAGGGATTTAGTAAAAAAACAAACCAAAAACAAAACAGCTTTATCTCCGACAGTAAAACATGAATAAGTCGATTTGACGCCATTAAAACTTTTCTACCTAAAAGTAAAAAAAAAAGAGAAAAAAAAAGAAAAACACCCAACTGAGTCATCACAATCCGACACATGCTTTAAAACATTATTGACAAAATAATAATCTGATTTACTCAAGACTGCTAAGCCTGATACCGTTTTATTGGAAAATATAACTAGACAAAATATAGATTATACTGGATTTTGTTCAAAGCCACACGGATACATCTTTAAGTTCAAGTTTGATAAAAAAAAACAAAAAAGGAAAGCAGGTCTATACTGTGGAGAGACCGCAGGCTAGGCCAAAAATCTGCCCGTCAAAATATCAACTTTAAGGTTAAAAAACAGAAAGAAAGAGTTCTCGATTCTCAGTTAATCTTTAGTTTGTCTCTACAAAAGGAGGGAGGAAGCGTCAGAGCGTTGCTTAGAAACTCCAATTCTGTTGTCGTTGACAACCATCCAAAGCCGGGGCCAATGGGAGCAGCCTCTAGTGATCCTACAGACAGGAAATGATATCATCAGACAGGACTGATAGCTTGTGTTCAGCATACAGTGAGGTCCACTAAGTAACGTTTACCTGCTCCAGCAGCCCAGGTGTCTGCAGGTGTGTGTGTGTGTGTGTGTGTGTGTGCATACCTGGATCTGAGGCTGTGCTGGGGGCCACAGGTAGGTCCCCTGCTGTCTGTAATACTCTGCTAATGCCGCACTGTAGTCTGAACTCTGCTGGGACGACTGACCTACACACACACACACACACACACACACACACACACACACACACACACACACACACACACACACACATGCAAAACAGATCAGATCAGATTGTGTATTTCAACAAAGGTGCAACCTGTGTACATGACGAGTGCAGCACAGACACACATCGCACCTTGTTTCTTGTAGTAGTCTTCCCAGGCCTTGTTGTAGTCAGTCATCACACTCTGAGTCTGACTCTGCTGACCTACACACACACACACACACACACACACACACATATACTGAAATACGCGAACACAGACCAATGAAACCCTGTAGTGTATGAGGAAGTGGTCTGTAGCTGGTGGAATGTTGAACCAGTCCAAAGCAAGACTGGATTTAACTGATCTGACTGGTAGACTTCGACTAATGATATCTTAACACTAGAATGACGGGAATGTCACTCTTACCTAAAACGACCATGAGCCATCAAAATGACGGCCGGTTTTTAAACTCTATATTCTTTCAAGATAAATGTATCTTGCACTGAGGGTGCACAAGCCAGTGCATTCTTAGTGCCGGTCCCAAGCCCGGATAAATGGGGAGGGTTGCATCAGGAAGGGCATTCGGCATAAAATCTTTGCCAAATCAAATATACGGATCATAGATCAGATTTCCATACTGGATCGGTTGAGGCCCGGGCTACCAACGACTGCCACCGGTACTGTTGGCCAGCAGGGTGACGGTGGAAACTATGCTACTATTGGGCGAAGGAGAAGAAGAGGGGGAGGCATTTCCAGAGGCAGCGGGAGAGGAGGAAGGGTAGGAGTGTGGAGGTGAGAGTAAGAACTTTGAATGTTGGCACTATGACAGGTAAAGGGAGAGAGCTGGCTGATATGATGGAGAGAAGAAAGGTAAGCGTACTGTGTGTGCAAAAGACCAGGTGGAAGGGGAGTAAGGCCAGGAGTATCGGAGGTGGGTTCAAACTCTTCTACCATGGTGCAAATGGGAGGAGAAATGGGGTAGGGGTAATTCTGAAGGAAGAGTATGTCAAGAGCGTGCTGGAGGTGAAGAGAGTGTCAGACAGAGTGATGAGTATGAAGCTGGAAATCAAAGGTGTATTGCTGAATGTTATCAGTGCATATGCCCCGCAAGTTGGGTGTGAGATGGGAGAGAAATAATTCTGGAGTGAGTTGGATGACGTGGTGGAGAGGGTACCCAAGGAGGAGAGAGTGGTGATTGAAGCAGACTTCAATGGGCATGTTGGTGAAGGGAACAGAGGTGATGAGGAGGTGATGGGTAGGTATGGTGTCAAGGAGAGAAATGTGGAAGGACAGACGGTGGTGGATTTGCAAAAAGGATGGAAATGGCTGTGGTGAATACATATTTCAAGAAGAGGGAGGAGCACAGGGTGACATACAAGAGTGAAGGAAAATGCACACAGGTGGACTATATCTTATGCAGGAGGTGCGATCTGAAAGGGATCTGAGACTGCAAGGTGGTGACAGGGGAGAACGTAGCTAGGCAGCATCAGATGGTGGTCTGTAGGATGACTTTGGAGACCAAGAAGAGGAAGAGAGTGAACGCAGAGCCGAAGATCAAATGGTGGAAGTTGAAGAAGGAAGACTGTTGTGTGGAGTTCAGGCAGGAGTTAAGACAGGCCCTGGGTGGTAGTGAAGAGTTGCCAGGTGGCTGGGCAACCACTGCAGAAATAGTGAGGCAGACAGCTAGGAAGGTACTTGGTGTGTCATCAGGACAGAGGAAGGAAGACAAGGAGACTTGGTGGTGGAATGAGGAAGTACAGCAAAGTATACAGAGGAAGAGGTTGGCAAAGAAGAAGTGGGATAGTCAGAGAGATGAAGAAAGTAGACAGGAGTACAAGGAGAGGTGGCAAAGGCAAAAGAAAATGTGTATGGTGAGTTGTATGAGAGGTTAGATACTAAGGAAGGAGAAAAGGACTTGCACTGTTTGGCTAGACTCAGCTGGGAAGGATGTGCAGCAAGTTAGGGCGATCAAGGATGTGTGGAGAGTGTGCTGAGAAGGTGGAAGGAGTACTTTGAGGGGCTGATGAATGAAGACAATGAGAGAGAAGGCTGGATAATGTGGGGACAGTGAATCAGGAAGTACAGTGGATTAGCTAGGAGGAAGTGAGGGCAGCTATGAAGAGGATGAAGAGTGGAAAGACAGTTGGTATGGAGGTGTTTAGGAGAGATGGCAGTCGAGTTTTTAACTAGATTGTTTAACACAACTTTGGAAAGTGAGAAGATGCCTGAGGAGTGGAGAGGAAGAATACTGGTACCGATTTTCAAGAATAAGGGTGATGTGCTGTGGTAGTAGATTCTATCAGGACAAATCCCCAATCGTGATATTAATGCATTACATATGTTAGTATGTCTGTTAAGAAACTGACACCAAAATTAACATTTTAACAACGTTAATACCATTTTTCAAACAATTTAACATAGTCGCTATCCAACGCCTGTAAATACTGCAACGCCTCGGTGGTAGTCATGGTGGGTCTGTAATGGTGTCTGTAACCAGACATGCTGGCAATAACAAAAAAAAAGTTTAGACTATTTCTCTGCAGTGCAGAACGCTAATGTGTTTCTAGGACAGAGCAATGAACTTCACGAAGGACATGATGCGACCAACACACATCATAAATACTGACGTGACATGTACTATCACGCACAAATTAAGAGAAGTCTTTTTTTTTAAAATTTATTTCTAGTTTTTTCCCTTATCCCACCCGATTAACCCAATGGCATATGGCCAGAACTCTTGTCGAATAACTCCCCTGGCTCACGTTTCCACAGGAAGGAGACAGTCATAACACCAGCTTCCTTCAAACTCGTGTCGGCTGCTCTCGCTATTTTACACGCTGAAGCCTCGCATGGATTGCATCACCTTCAGGCCGCGAAGGATGCGTGTGGAAAATGCGTTCAGTTGCTTGGCTGCAGGCACCCGGGTGGGCCAGAGGGGTCGCTGGAGAACGACGAGTCCCCGAACACTACACCGATCTACACCCACTACCTTTCGGGTAAGGGTGGCCTAATAAATGCCTTACCCCGTGGACGCTCTGGCCGTGACCGATTACGGCGAGTCTGGGATATGAACCTCTCAGCCACATGACGAGCGGGTTGCAAGAACGGCGGTTTATTCCGTTCGGCCACCAGAGCGGCCAAGAGAAGTCATTTTGACGGCTCATGGTCGTTTTAGGTAGATCTTATCTTAACTTTTTTTGTGCAATTGATCTAAAACTAATTTTAATGCAAATATATGCAGTTTTAGGAGCATTCAGGGAGCTGCAGGTTTGTACCCCCCCCCCCCCCCCCCACAAAGTTATTAAACTTTGAAAATCCAAAACTGTCAAAAGGACGGCCTTGGTCGTTCTAGTGTTACACCAGTAGCACTCCATACTGGTACAGTATGCTCAGACAAGAAAAGGCCTGCTGTGTGTGAACCACCTGAGAGGAAACCTGGAGGGCAGGGGTGTCTGCTGACCGGGACAGGGTTTCACCAGTCATTCATAAATGTGTTACTGAGTTTGTGTGTAAAGGCTTTACTAAGTTGCTAGTATTAACCAGCAAAGTATAACCTAGTGATTTACTAGTTTGGGTCACACTGTTCAGACATAATGATAGAAGTGCTAGTAATGTTTAACTCTGTTACTTGGCAGACATCACAGTAGCCAGCCAATCAGAAACTGTTCACACATATAAATATGGAACAGCAGATCGGCCTCACAAAGCTGGTGACGTCCTCATGAAAACCAAGATAAAACCTTTATCATGTAAAACACGCTGATGACGAATAGTTCCACCATTTTCTAACAACCAACAGCTGCAGTTTGTTTAAATGCCGGTCCACTTTAAAACCATTACACCCAACACAAGTCTCTTTAGTTGAATCTCACCTGAGGCTGGAAATACACATTAAAACCAGCAGTTAATACAATCCAGCTAAACCACATGGAGACACAATCCAGGCACGACACATGTTCATACCTGACATGAAGGAAACTGCTCATGGTATTCTGATCCATGTTGTATGATTCTGACATCCTACTGTACACACCTTTTGTGTACATATATACATTTGTGTGTGTGTGGACTTGCCTAGCTTCTTATAGTACTGCTCCCAAGCTTTAGAGTAGTCCATTTGGCCTGTCTGAGGCACACTGTGACCTACACACAGACACACACACACACACACACACACACACACACACACTGGACTCAAGATTCAAGTATGTTTGGTATATGTGTGTATATATATTAGTATATATGTAAGGTCGCGTGTGTGTGTGTGTGTGTGTGTGTGTGTATGTGTGTGTGTGTGTGTGTGTGTGTATATGTGTATGTGTGTGTGTTACCAGGGTCTTGTTGAGCAGGACTCTGCCAGCTGGTCTGATAGGTCGCTCCCCAGCCTCCAGTCAGGAAGGTCTGCCCACTGCCACAGCTACAACAGAATACACACACATTAATTAACACATGGCTACAACAAACACAGCTACAGCACACTCATTATCGACACACACACTACTAGAACATAACACGCGGTCATTAATTATAGATGGCTGTCAGGGACCAACAGTTTCTCAGGAAATGTTATGAAGCTCCGCCTCCTTGCAATGGTCTGACCTCAGTGATGAGCAACCATCATTGCTCAACTGTCCACAACAATATCCTCAAACCTATCAGACACTAATCTCTCAGGACCCGTTCACACCGTGCTCCTGGTTGTAAGCACAAGTCACATGACACGTCACATGACACATCACATGACATCAGCCACTGCTTCTCTGAGAAGACCAAACTAACATGTCTCCTGTTGTGGAGACGGCAGATGTGCGACAACACGGAATGAATACAGATGACATTCTGCTCATCCCGTCGTCACGTCAGTGTGGTTTTAACTGATGGCTGTTTGCTTTAAAGACTGGAGGGTGTGCTCCAATTATCGGGGCATCACACTTCTCAGCCTCCCTGGGAAAGTCTACTCTAGGATGCTGGAAAGGAGGCTCCGACCGATTGTCGAACCCCGGATCCAGGAGGAACAATGCGGCTTCCGTCCTGGCTGTGGAACAACGGACCAACTCTTTACCCTTGCGCAAGTGCTTGAGGGAGGCATGGGAGTTTGACCAGCCAGTCTACATGTGTTTTGTGGACTTGGAGAAGGCTTACGACCGTGTTACAAGCCATCCGGTCCTTGTATAATCAAAGTGAGAACGGTGTTCGCATTCTCGGCACAAAGTCAAACACGTTTTCGGTGGGTGTCAGACTCCGCCAAGGTTGTCCCTTGTCTCAGATTCTGTTTGTGAATTCATGGACAGGATCTCAAGGTGCAGCCAAGGTGAGGATTGTGCCCATTTCGGGAACCTCAGAAGTGCATCTCTACTCTTCACAGATGATGTGGTTTTGTTGGCTTCATCAGAACGTGGCCTCCAGCACGCACTGGGGTGGTTTGGAGCTGAGTGTGAAATGGCCGAGATGAGAGTCAGCACCTCCAACTCTGAGGCCATGGTTCTCCACTGGAAAATGGTGGATTGCTCCCTCCGGGTTTGGGATGAGTTCTTGCCTCAAGTGAAGGAGTTCCAGTATCTCGGGGTCTTGTTCACGAGTGAGGGTAGGATGGAGCGGGAGACTGACGGTTGGTGCAGCATCAGCAGTAATGCGGACATTGTACTGGACTGTTGTGGTGAAGAGGGAGCTGAGCCAGAAGGCAACACTCTCAATTTACCAGTCAGTCTTCGTTCCAACCCTCACCTATGGTCATGAGCTTTGGGTAGTGACTGAAAGGGTGAGATCGCGGATACGAGCGGCCTAAATGAGTTTCCTCCGTAGGGTGTCTGGGCTTAGCCTTAGAGATAGGGTGAGGAGCTTGGATATCCAGAGGGAGCTCGGAGTAGAGCCGCTGCTCCTTCGCGTCGAAAGGAGCCAGTTGAGGTGGTTCGGGCATCTGATTAGGATGCCTCCTGGGCGCCTTCCTTTGGAGGTTTTCCGGGCACGTAATACTGGGAGAAGACTCCGAGGTAGACCCAGAACTCGCTGGAGGGACTACATGTCCAATCTGGCCTGGGAATGCCTTGGGATCCTCAGCAGGAGTTGGAGGGCGTTGCGGGGGAGTACCCTACTTAGCTTGCTGCCACCGCACCCCAACCCCAGAGAAGCGGCTGGTGATGAGATGAGATGAGATGTTTGCTTCAAAGAGTCACCAGATCACTTTTTTACTTCAACATTTCTTCATCAAATTCAGTGTGATGTTTATGGGAGAATGATTCAACCACCATTCAGATCTTTCCTCTACAAGTCTTGTTTTTTCTATGCATTTTTTATTGTCTTTATAATATAGATTGATTTGACACACGTAAGGAAATTATAGAAAGGTGAACCAGTTCGTCTGGACACAAGCTTTATTAACAGACACATTTCATAATCATATAAGTGACCTCTTCAGTCTCAAGTGACTGCAGGTATCCCCACAGTGGCATAATGACCGAAACCAATGACCAGTTTCATATGTACATATGGGCATGAGCATTAACTAGAGTTACAATAGCCATGTGTACTAGTCACAGAGGATTGGGGAATAGAGGTCATCACAGCATTGTAAGACGGCGGCAGATCTTAGCCCCTTCTGTTCATAAGGGTGGGATACCTGCAGTCAGTTGAGACTGAAGAGGTCAGTTCGATGATGATGACATGTTTCTGTCAATAAATGTTGTGTCCAGATGAACTGATTCAACCTTTCTGTGATTTCCTTACCTGGATTATTGAACATGCATACACAACTTACATGACCAAATCTGTGAACATGGATCCTCTTCTTCTACCCTAGTCTTTAGAGCTACAGCTTGTTAACAAATACATGTGCTGTTACTACAAAGAAAAAAACCCGTCTTTGTCTTTGAGACGGCTCACATGAAAGATGTTACCAAAATTGGTGGGTGTCCAGGTGGCGTGGCGGTCTTTTCCGTTGCCTACCAACACGGGGGTCACCGGTTCGAATCCCGGTGTTACCTCCGGCTTGGTCGGGCGTCCCTACAGACACAATCGGCTGTGTCTGCGGGTGGGAAGCCGGATGTGGGTATGTGTCCTGGTCGCTGCACTAGCACCACCTCTGGCCACATGTATTGAAGGAGACATGTGGTAGTCTGCAGCCCTCCTCAGGTCAGCAGAGGGGGTGGGGCAGCGACCGGGACGGCTCGGAAGAGTGGGGTAATTGGCCAGGTACAATTGGGGAGAAGAAAAAAAAAAGGGGGGGGGGGTAATAATATTTATATAAAAAAAAGATGCTACCGAAATGTAAAAGGTGACCTGGTGCTTCTTTGCGTGATAGCTGCAGTTTTTAATATCAGTATGAAAGGAACCTGAGGCAATGAAGAGTCTCACACACACATGGAGACATATCTACCTAAACACACACACACACACACATCAAATAGAAACAGTGTTTGGATCCCTGGTGAAAGTGAGTTGAAAGTTTGTGTGTGTGTGTGTCTTACTTCTGGTGTGCAGCTGGGCCCTGGGTGAAGGGACTGAATCCAAAACCTCCATTGCTCATAATCCCTGAGCCCTGCAGAAAAGACGGGGACAGTTAGTACACGTGGTTTGACAGTAGCAGCATTCTTCCTGATCCATGAACCTACTGGATTATCTAAAACCATGACCCTTGTGTGGTAGGAGGACTCTGTCCTACTGCCATGCCTCCCTCTTGCATTGTGAAACGCTGCGCTGATGTCTTTGTGTGTCTGTTGAGTCGAGACAAATTTACATTTGGAGCATGGACCGCAAACCGACTCATTCAGTCCAATGTGGTTAGTAGGACAACTAGTCCAGTACAGTTGGCATTAACTTATAGATTCGTAGGGCGTCCAGGTAGCGTGGCAGTCTATTCTGTTGCCAACACGGGGATCGCCGGTTTGAATCCTTGTGTTACCTCCGGTTTGGTCAGGCGTCCCTACAGACACAATTGGCCGTGTCTGTGGGTTAGAAGCCGGATGTGGGTATGTGTACTGGTCGCTACACTAGCGACTCCTCTGGTCGGTCGGAGCGCCTGTTCAGCGGGGAGGGGGAAGTGGGGGGAACAGCATGATCCTCCTACACGTTATATCCCCCTGGTGAAATTCCTCACTGTCAGGTGAAAAGAAGCAGCTGGCGACTCCACATGTATGGGAGGAGACATGTGGTAGTCTGCAGCCCTCCCCGGATCGGCAGAGGGGGTGGAGCAGAGGCTGGGACGGCTTGGAAGTGAGTAATTGGCCAAGTAAAACTGGGGAGAAAAAGGGGGCAAAAATCCAAAAAACAAACAAAAAAACGTTATAGATTAGTTCAGTGGTTGTCCATCAGGTCCTCAGCTGGCTTTCTATTCTAGCAAGTAGTTCATTACATCCACCTGCTGGTCGAGTGTGTAACCTCCTGACAGGCCTGAACAACAGCTGAAGATAATGGATTAGGAGAACCAATCCTATGGAGTCAGCCATAAACCACAGGTTAGAATAACTGGACCAGGGCAGTTCGTTTTAGTCCATCTGGGCTGACAGTGTGCTCACTAACAGCATGTTGTAGACCACACATACACGAGATCTGAATTCACAACCCTCAACCTGGATGAGGCGTGTTTGCGATGTATGTGAGCCACATGAGACGTGTGCGCGAGGTGTGTAGTGTGTATGAGACGTAATGTGGTGTGTGTGTGTGTGTGAGATGTGCGTACTCCAATCTTGTCGTCTATGAGTTGCCGGGCAAGGTCCATCTGCTGTGGCGTTCCTCTGACGGTGAACACTCGGGTGTTTGGATCGGTGGAGGGAGGCGGGTTCCTCTGCAGTTCCACATGAGCCCCAGACTGCTGGTTAATACTCTTTATGGTCTCCCCACCTGCATATACGTGTGTACACACACACACACACACACACACACACTTAGTGCCGTGGCTCCTCTCATGCAGTCTTATTTATAATTAATTCGCTATTTAAATATTTCTTGGTTCCTCATCAGGTCTGAGGTTTTTACAGACTGGTTTGACTGGAGTCTGGATAAAAGATCTCCTCCTCTCCCAGTGAGGTTACACCCCACTCCTGCTCACCACGGCCAAGACTGTCCTGAGGTCATTAACCCATTGTCAACTAAATTAAGCTGCTCTTAATAGACGTACTGTGAATGAGTGAGTGAGACAGTTAGAGACCTTTTCTTTTTACCTATAATGGTCCAGTTTTCCATTCACATTAAAAAAACAACAACGGTAGAATTAACACAGATACTCCTGTACATACTGCACAACAATCCCCATACATAGCAAAAACAAAGATACACACCTTCCCTTTTTCAGAAATGAAGAAGAAGTAATTGGTTTTCTACAGTGCACAGATCACCTCAAGATCCCCAAACAGAAACAAATTCTTCCAAGTTTGAAATCATTTTGAAAAACGTGAACTCAATTTTCAGTTGAGCAGCCACTAGACCCTTGAACATGAGTGTAGCATCTGTGGACCCTGTGCCTTTCATTTTGTTTCTTCTACGGAGCCAAATGCTCATTTTTGCATGACCTATCAGAAAATTAACCAAGGTGACACGTCTGCACTGTGCTGCCATGTACCTCGGACCAGAGACAAACAGACTGTCTTCCAAAACCTCTCCTAAACCTCTGAGCCACCGCTGCAGGACAGAGAAAAGAGAGCTCAGTCTGGAACATCTGAGCCACAAGTGCTGTAGAGTTTCCTCATCATTACAGAAAGAACAGCGACTCCCTGCTCTACGATCTATATGTGCCACATGTCTTTTCGTAGCCACAGCCCCATGTACCAACCTCCACTGTAGATCCATGTACCACCCTCCACTGTAGAGCCATGTACCACCCTCCACTGGAGAGCCATGTACCACCCTCCACTGGAGATCCATGTACCACCCTCCACTGTAGAGCCATGTACCACCCTCCACTGTAGAGCCATGTACCACCCTCCACTGTAGAGCCATGTACCACCCTTCACTGTAGATCCATGTACCACCCTCCACTGTAGATCCGCAGTGCATTTCTCAATGGGGGGTTTGTACAGGGACCTCCAGCTGCCTTTCAGAGATGAACCTGGTTTCAACACACTCAACCACCTCGGTTCCTGTACACTGGCTAGTGATGTTCTGTTGAGAACCTTTACAGTGACTGCATACAAGGCCTTCTTTGATGTACTTGAGAAGTCCTATAGTTCTGATGTTTTGAAAGACAAAATGGTCCCGTTCACTTCCTCCTGCTCCTCCACTGCAGCATGGATGGACAAAGATGGAAAAACCGGCCGCATAACTGGCTGATCCTCTCCACACACTGCTCCTAGTGCCTCTCTGAGGAAACCAGCATGTACACTGATCACTTCCTCCAACAGCCTCTTCATTAGACTGAGATTTAAAACCAGTCTCTTGGCTCAAAATGTCAA
This sequence comes from Lampris incognitus, assembly GCF_029633865.1. Taxonomy (NCBI): domain Eukaryota; kingdom Metazoa; phylum Chordata; class Actinopteri; order Lampriformes; family Lampridae; genus Lampris; species Lampris incognitus. Next base: position 74,234,321 of record NC_079211.1, read on the forward strand.
CTGTTTTCCACTGTCCTGATCTGAGACATACTATGTAAGTCCAGCTCTTGTGAGGGATCTCTGTACACTGACGGAGCTAAGCGTCCTGCAGTGTATCAGCAGGTTATAGAACAGGGGTTCCTCCACTACATGTCCATAAATCTGGCAGTAGTCTCTCTCGGTATTTAAGACTGTTCCCCAAGCTCAGAGGACAGCCTGTTAGAACGGGGTCGTAGTGAACTCCATGCCTGCTAGTTTCAGAAGGAACAAGTGTGTCATAATTCAGGTTCATAATCCTATGAAGCAACACAAATGCTGTTTCACTCCAAAGCTGTTGTTTATGATATAATAATCACTGCACAGTTTGAAGGCGAAAGGCTGTGATTCGACTGCGGAGGTCAATCAGGCCCTGGCCTCTGTCTAACACTGCTAGGGACAATACAGCAGATTTGGTCCAGTGAAAGCCTCCCCAGAAGTTCACCAGCCTCTTCTGTACTACTCTTATGAGCATGTCCGGAGGTTCCACAACTGTTAACCGGTGCCAGAACATCGAGGCAATCAAGTTATTAACAGTAAAGACTCTCCCCCTATAGGACAACTGAGGCTGAATCCAAGTCCATCTAGACAATCAGGCACTGACCTTTTCATCTAAACCCTCCCAGTTTTTGCTCAGAAAGCAATCACTGCCCAGAAAGACACCTAAGCATTTCATCCTTTCTGTGTTTCACCGCAGCCCAGCTGATAATGTTGGCTTCTCTTTATTGTTCCACTCCCCAAGTAGTAAACCCTCAGATTTTGACCAATTGATTTTTGCGGAAGAAGCTTGTTCATATAAGGCCAATTTCTGCTTGAGAATTGCAACATTTTGACTCATTATGAAAATTATAACATCATCAGCATATGCTGATAAACTAACTGAATTAGTGATGGTCTCTGAAAAGGTTATCCCTGAGAGACTCTGCCTGAGCTGAATTAAAAGAGGCTTGATGGTCAGGGAATACAGCATTCCAGATAAGAGACAACCCTATCTAATACCTCTTTGAACAGAGACACGTCGACTGAGTCCACCGCCTACATTTAACAGAACACTGGCTACAGAATACAACTACTTGATCCATGAAATAAATGTATCCTCAACACCAAAACCTTCAAGTATTTTGAACAACTAACAATAAACCTATCAAAAGCCTTCTCTTGATCTATGTGCAGCTCCTGGAGCTTAGGTATCTCAATAATGTCCAGTATCAAAAACAGATTATCCTTGATAGTATGGTCAGGAACACAGTACATCTGGCTATAATGTACGACAGTACCCATACACTCTATTTAAGTCAATATGACCGACATTTTGCAATTATATCATAGTATGTATATAACAATGAAACTGGTCTCCAGTTTTTCAGTATGCCAAAATCTCCCTTTTTTGGTAACATTGTTAGGACAGCCCTTCTACAACTCAAAGGTAAAGTCTCAGAATCCAAAGTCTTTAAATACTTCATGTAAGTCTTGTCCAATTAGAGTCCAGAAGGTCTTGTAAAACTCCGAAGGACGTCCATCACCTCCAGAGGCTTTGCCACAGCTGAGCTGCCGTAGACATCTCATCAAAGGAGATGGGGGGGACTCCAGTGAGGCTACCTGTGTTTCACCTAACTGAGGCAGTCTCTCCAGTATCTCCTCCACACAGAGTTACAATTCTCTGCACTGAACAGGCCACTGTAGAAGTATATAGCCAGCTTCCTCATCTCTGTTGGATTAGTTGTTATTGTCCCATTTGGAGCTTGAGATGCATCATCACATTATTTTTCTGATTTTTCTTTCAACTTTAAGGAAAAAAATTGGGAGCATCTGTATCTGTGATGGTAGAGATTCGAGTTCTGATTAAAGCACCCTTTGCTTTCTCATGTAAGAACCTACATCTAAAGCCTTCCTCCTACTCTCCCAGGTCCTGCTATTGCCATCATTCCCAATAATCACTTCATCTTCTTAATGTATTAAATTTCTTTCTCTAACTCATTCTGATTCATGAAAAGCAGTAGAAAAACACTGAATTATCCCAATAAACACTCACGCTCATTAAACACCCTCACTCACACACCCCACCTCCCAGCAGGCAGTGCAGAGAGAGAGAGACAGAGAGAGACACACACAGACAGACAGACAGACAGACAGAACTCATGACTTCTCAAAATAAAATGTTATATGATTATCAGGTCTGCAGTCAAACCAGTCAACACACTACTCATCACTGGAAATAATCCTATCCACAATCTGACCAAAATATCTTCGAGAGAGAACTGCTAGTCTGTGTGTGTGTGTGTGTGTGTGTGTGTGTGTGTGTGTGTGTGTGTGTGTGTGTGTGTGTGTGTGTGTGTGTGTGTGTGTGTAGGTCACACAACATTGATAACTTTTGTCTAATAGAAAGTCATGTCAACAATAAACCACCAATGTGACATGCGCACGCACACAGGTCAGGCAGCAGAGTGAATAGCTGATGATTTTTAAAGAGGTTTTAAATGGAGGCTAATGGGTCTCCACCTCTTCCCTCTCTCCAGTTTCTCTCTCTCCATCTCATATGTAGAGAAACTCTCTCTCGCTCTCCCCTTCTCTCTCTGTCTCATATGCAGAGAAACACTCTCTCTCTCAGAATAATCTTACTGGTTTCTGCTCTGGTTCAGTAAACAGACTGTATAAGTACAATGCAAACCCTCCTTCAGAAGTAAGCAGTCTACTGCATACGTCTTCCCTCAGGTTTACATGTCAGGTCCATGTGTGAACATGACACAGATTCAGTTTACAGTAAAAGCTGTAAAGACAGTGTGCCGACTCTAGACCGACTGACATTTACAAAATATTACCAAAAGATTAGATTAGATGGTTTATTAGCCACACAATCAAGGCCAGTAGGATGTGTTTTGGGTACAGTACGTTAAACTCTGCAGCACAACACATCCATGACCAGCAGACACTCCACATATCATCCACATATCCAACAATACAGTCACACTATAGCAGAAACAAACACAACACACACAACAACCAAGTGAATGGTGGTGTTTATCCCAGTGGTGTGTGAGGAGGGACTATAGGGAGGATCTATAGGGAGGGACGATAGGGAGGAACTATAGGGAGGGACGATAGGGAGGAATTCAGGGAGGAATTCAGGGAGGAATTCCTGATGGCTAGGAGATAAATCCGTGAAGCGTTTAGTCTTAGTGGACAGTGACCTGTAGCGCCTTCGCTGGAAGAGGTGATGAGCAGGGTGTGAGGGGTCGGAGACGATCTTTGCTCGCTTTACAGTCTGGTTAGTATGTAGAAATTCCACTTAGGGGCGTGGGTTGGCTATGATTTTGGATGTCTTGTTGACAACCCGCTGCAGGTTTTTCCATGTTTGAGTGTCCGTGCCACCGTACCATACTGTAATACTGCAATACTGTAATAGAAGATGTTATGATGGACTCAATACTGGCTGACTAAAACAGAACGAGCAGTTGATGTTTGATCTGGTATTTTTTAAGCTGCCTAGTAAAGTAAAGTCATTGTTGAGCTCGTGATGACGTGTTTGGTGTTAACTTTCCACTTCAGGTTATATTGCTGATGTATGGTCCAAGGAATTTAAACTGCCATGGGTCATTTTCTTTAGACCAGAATTTGTTGATAAGCTTCCCGTTTGTGACAGTTGTGAATTAATTTAACAATTATGTTGTAACGGAGACACACTTTGTGAACATTTTGACTTTCAATGCAGCATCAATAAATTTCTTTTCCTGTATCTGGAATATATTCTTATTTAATTTTACATTATATTCCATTCTATTCAATTCATAAACCTTTATTAATGTTGTCTTTTTGCATAATTTCACATGAGAAGTGGTTATTTAACGTTGAAATAAATCTTTTGTCATCTCTTATTATAAAAAGGCTCATAAAACGTGCCTCATAAGTTCTTTTCTTTATATCGTTATCATCTAGACAGAAATCAAAATGAACAAATCAGGAGAACGAGACCTCAGAAATCCTGAAGCAGCCATTTGATTGGCCGTGAGCTTGAAAAGGCCCCGCCTCGGGGAACGACACCTCGAGTTGTTTTCCTGTTCGGACAAGTTGCCTTCTTTGTCTTAGCTACGATGACTAATGAATGAATGAATAATGATGAATGGCTGACGACCTAAATGGGTTTTACTGCAGGTTTGATAATCACACTTTCACACCCCTCACTATCTCTAGCGACAATACACAACCACCTGCACTCTCTGCCAGCCACTCTCCCCTCCCCACCGAACCCCTATCCGCACTCAGGATCTGTGTTGAGGACGTGCATTAGCTCTTCCAGAGACAGAAGACCAGGAAGGCACCAGACCTGGACGGTATGTCACCCTCCTGTCTGAAAGTCTGTGCTGACCAGTTGGCCTCCATTTGCACACTGATCTTCAACAGATCACTGGAGCTGTGTGAAGTCCCCTCCTGCTTCAAGAGCTCCACTATCACCCTGGTTCCCAAGAAACCCTGTATCACAGGATTAAATGACTACTGGACCATTGCCCTAACATCTGTGATCATGAAATCCTTCGAGAGACTGGTGTTGGCCCACCTGAAGGAAATCACAGGCCCCCTGCTCGACCCCCTGCAGTTTACCTACTGAGCAAACAGGTCAGTGGAGGATGCAGTCAACATGGGATTGCACTACATCTTCCAACACCTCGACTCCCAGGGACATATGCAAGGGTCCTGTTTGTGGACTTCAGCTCAGCGTTCAATACCATCTTCCCAGATATCCTCCATGCCAAACTCACCCAGTTCACTGTACCAACCCCCTTCTGCCAGTGGATTATAAACTTCCTGACAGACAGGAGGCAGCTGGTGACGCTGGGAAAAATCACATCCAGCACCCAGACACTCAGCACTGGTGTCCCCCAGGGATGTGTGCTCTCCCCTCTACTCTTCTCCCTCTACACAAATGACTGTACTTCAAGTGACCCGTCTGTTAAACTCCTGAAGTTTGAGGATGACACAACCATCATCGGTCTTATCTGGGATGGTGATGAGTCTGCATATAAACAGGAGGTTGATCAGCTGGCCCTCTGGTGCGGCCATAACAACTGGAGCTGAATACACTCAAAACAGTGAAGATGACAGTGGACTTGAGGAGGAGTCCCCCCCCCCCAACACTGCCCCCACACCATGCTCAACAGCACAGTGTCTATGGTGAAAACCTACAGATTTCTGGGTTCCACAATCTTCCAGGACCTAAGGTGGCCATCCAACATAGACACAATCATCAAAAAGGCCCAGCAGAGGATGTACTTTCTCCACCAGCTCAAGAAGTTCAACCTGCCTCAGGAACTGTCGATTCGGTTCTACACTGCAATAATCCAGTCTGGTTTGGATTGGCCACCAAACAGGACAGGGACAGACTACAACAGACAGTTAAGTCTGCAGAGAAAATCACTGGTGCCAACCTGCCCTCCATTCAGGACTTATACACCTCCAGACTCGGTAAATGGGCAGACAACATCACTGCAGACTCATCACACCCTGGTCACAACCTGTTCCAGCTCCTTCCCTCTGGTAGGCGCTACAGAGCACTGTACCCCAAAACAACCAGATATAAAACCAGTTTCTTTCCGCGGGTTGTCATTCAAATGAACACTTAACACTGTCAATAAATCCACCCATGTTGTATATACTGTACTGTACATGTTGTATGTAGTGTACTGTACATGTTGTATATACTGTACATCTTGCTGTACATTGTAGGTATACTGGTACACTCTGTCATGTCCATTTACCTCAGGCATGTATGTCAGTAAGCTGCTAACATGTATTTCAGCATCTCTGATATATTCTCTGCACCACTGCACCTTATCACCTCTTATATCACCTGTATAAGTCAGTCCTTGTGTGTATAAAAGTGAAGATTGTTGTGATGTACTGTTGTTATTCTATGTTAAGTACACTGAGAGAGCCACGAAACCAGTCGCATTACATGTATGTGCAAACCTACATGGCCAATACACATGATTCTAATTCTGAATGAGTTTACACTCACAGTTCTACACTGAAAAGGATTGTGTACCCCACCCCCCACGGCACGAGCGCACAACTTCCACTATGGGCTATGCATGGCAAATTGTGGTAACTTACTCACTCATGGATCATCTGAGAGGAACGTTTAGTATGACGCACTCCAACTCCAAACGCAACACAGGTGCGCCTTGGGTCTGGCCGGTTTGGTGCTTGTTTTGTTAAAAGGTAGAATCAGTAGTGTCCTCTGCTGCCTTGCCTACGTGAAGTATCTCAACACCAGTGCTCTACTGCCGACATACGTGTCTACGTGAAGTATCTCAACACCAGTGCTCTACTGCCAACATACGTGTCTACGTGAAGTATCTCAACACCAGTGCTCTACTGACAACCAACATGACATCTCTCTTCTTTGGGTCAACACTGTGAACTTGTTTGAGAAATGGAGACAACAGAACGCCTTAAAAGGAATTTAAATTGATGCGGCGTCGGCTGGTCTTCATTTCTAAATAATTAAAGCAAACTGTGTTTGTTAAGTCTGACCAGAACAACAGCAGGACAGGGTTCTGGAGGTGTTCATCTTGTCCAAGTCAACATTTGGTTAGCATGAACAAACAAATTGTTGTTGGCAGGACAGAACACGTACAGCACCAGCACCGGGCTCTGCCCTCAGCTCGCCTGCTGTCATTGGTTTAAAGAATGATGACAGCCCACTGTTCCTCTGCCCTTTTATAACCAACTTTGGTGTACACATTTTTCCAGACCCCGTCAGCATGATGACATGAAGGTCTGGCTATGAGGGACTAAGTGGATGGAAACCTGGATGTCAAAGTTTGTCAGGAAGCTGTCACAGGTGAAGCGGAAGTGGTTATAGCTGAACAGGAAGTAGCAAAGGGACTAGTAGGAGTACTTTGTTGGTGGTTGTTGTAATGCATGTGTACTGCTCATTTACTCTGATGAATGACAGGAAATGAGAGCCAATCAGAACTTAAGAATATGCCCCTCCTCTTCTGTCAGGAGGCAGATTGAACTGGCTCTCAGCCCGGTGCTCCAGAACTGGGAATCACGTCAGGCCATCTTGGTTAGCGGGAAGTGGTCACAAAGTAACAGGAAGTGGTTACAGAGTTACAGAAAGTGGTCACAGAGTTAAAGGACATGGGTACAGAGTTACAGGACATAGCTTACCTTTTCCAATGACGAGGCCACACTTATCAGCAGGGATGGTGTAGGTGACTTCCTGTAGCGGTCCAGGGGAACCCATAGTCCAGTCACTACGACCCCTCACTCGACTGCCACGCATAGCAGAACCAAAACCATCCCGTTCCTAACCCCCCCCCCCCACACACACACACACAGAGCATAAGAACGCGTTTAGTGCTTGGTGGGTTGTTTGTGGTTAGTGTAGTCTTGATATTTCTAATAAGGTCCAGAGGATTTTCTCTTTTTCCATCAACTATTTTGATCCATTTCTGAAGCTGTGTAATAAAAGCTGAATGGAAAAGTCAATGTTGAGGACAGCAAATAGTTGACTGGACAGACCTCAGATGGAGGATAAGATAAACAGTGTGTTTCTGTGTGTGTGAGACAGACCTGTGCGGTCTGGATTAAGTCATTGATGAGATGAACAGCATGCTGACAACGGTCCGGCTGGCCCATCACCATGGCAACACGCTCTGGGCTGATACCATCGTCTGAGGGACACACATATATATATATATATACATACACACACACACACACACACACACACACACACACACACACACACACACACAGCAGCAAGTGGATCCCAGGTTAGCTGTGTTTGAGGTCACTGGTTCATTCCTCACACTAGTTGGAGGTGCCATTGTTCCTTTGAGCACAGGCGTGTGACACGACTGCTCCAATATGCACCCATAACACATGAATTAACGTCACTCCAGTACTGACGTGAACGCACCTGCTTTAAACTGGATTCTGACCCCAGCGTCATTCTGGATCTTCTTGATCATCTCTCCATTTCTGCCGATTACAATGCCAACAGCAAACCTGGGCACTGCCACCTGGACAGAGAGACAGAGAGAGACAGCGAGAGAGACACACACACAGACAGAGAGATAGAGAGAGTGAGAGACTTTGACTTTCAACAATACTTCAATAAAAATCACAAAAAAGTTGTAACACAAAGACCAACATGGTCAGTAACATCAGATTGACAGAATCTAAATCCTGTCAGGACACTCCCCAAGATCAGCTCATCATCCACAACACAGCAAAGCACATTTTTACAACACCACGCACTGCCTAAACTGTCCAGATCCTCCCTCATTTTTAAATAGCAAAAATCTACTTTCAAACGAGCTCTTAACAATTTTACAAACACAAAGCCAGCATCATCATCCCAAGCGTCCTCCATCCCGTTTCTTCTGCTCAGGTACACGGCCATCTTTAAACTCCCCAGAACGAAATTAAGAAGCTGCATTTGGCCTTGTTTTTCTGAGAGTACCTGTAGCCCAGAATGAACATGGGTTTGGAAAAGACCTCCCCAAACAACCCAAAAACATTTTCCAGTAGTGTAAACAGTGGCAGCAGTCGACAACATTCCATGAAGCAATGAAAGACAGTTTCACCATTAGAGCAAAATGGACACTCATGGCTGACATCAGAATTAATAACAGAGACAAAAGCATTAACAGCCACGACACCATGTAAGACCCTCCACTGCAGGTCCGCAGCTCTTTTGACCAATGGTGGTTTGTACAGCGCTCTCCACTCAGGACCAACACTGTCCCTCAGACCTAACTGAGCCCTCCATGGGGTGTCAGGTTTACCATGTAATTTGTCCCTGTGCAGAACTTTAACAAACGTTTTGTACACTACCTTCCATTTGGACTCTGAAAAGAAAACACAGAGGGATTCTCACTTTTTAAAAGAGGTCCTGTACAGTCCTTAAAATCTGGGGGAATGTTCATTGAAGGGAAAACATCCTTCTCATCAGGTCTAACAGAGCCATTATAATGCTGGACCAACAGCGTCCGCTCAACACTTGTGAGAGCTTCTCTCCATTTATTAAGCAGCAGAGTGATGACACGAGTTGATCTCAGCTCTAAGCGGGAGGCAAGAGGATCTGCATTGTCCATGTCTGGGCCTGCAAGCTGAACTACATGTCCCAGAGTCACCACCTCAGACACACAGAACCACATCAGCAGAGTTGTCCCCACTTGACAGACTGCACTGAAACAGCAGCCATGTATGATTGGTTCCTAGAGCAGCCAAAACAAAGAGGCGTGTTGTCTTAGTCTCTCTTTGTTTAACAAATTCCACACCTTGAACAGCCCACAGTAGAAGTCAGGTAGGTCCTTGATGTTAAGCTGTTTCAAGTCCATCAAAACCAGAGATCGGTCCAGTTGCAGGTCATCTAGCTGACTCAGAATGGTGCAAGCCAGCGACCTCCACACTAAATCAGCAGGACCGTACAGAAACCTTTGCAGGAACTGGAAACGGAAGGTAGCCCCCCTGCTGCTTAGGTGGATCAGGCCCTGCCCTCCTTCAACCCTCGGCAGGTACAGCATACACTGAGGCACCCAGTGCCGTTTGTCCCAGAAGAACGTCGACAAGAAGAGCCTGGATCTTGGACAGCAGGTCTGGTGGGGGGTCAACAACTGACAGTGGATGCCATAACATTGATGATATCAAGTTGCTGATGATCAGGACTTGACCTCTGTAGGACATCTCAGTTAAAATCCACTTCCACTTTGCCAACCAACCTTTGACCTTTTCAAGGAAATTTTCCCAGTTTTTAAGAATGGACTGATCACCCAGAAACACCCCTAGATATTTCAGCACCCCGACCTTCCAAATCAACCCCCCAGCAAAAGGTGCTTTTTCTCCAGTACACCCCCAACACTGACAGCCTCGCGTTTGATCCAGTTCATCGTGGCCGAAGATATTAAGGCAAACTGGACGATGTCCCTCTCCAACATGTCAATATCCTGCTGACTGTTCACCAGAACCACTAGATCATCTGCATAGGCTGACAGTCTCAAGGGTGCACTGCAACCTGGGATAGTTATACCCCGAAGGTCAGATCTGAGTTTGTGTAACAATGGCTCAAATGCTAGGGAGTATAACATGCCCGAGAGGGCGCAGCCTTGCTTAATCCCCTTTGCATTAGAAAAGGAGCACTCAAACCACCATTAATTTTCAGCACATCCTGAATGTCACAATACAGAACCTTAAGTTTGCTAATAAAGCCAGGACCAAAACCAAAGGCCCTCAATGTGAGCCACAGATATTCGTGCTCAACACGATCAAAAGCTTTTTCTTGATCAATGGATATGATGCCGGCGTTGAGGCCAAACAGCTTCCAGATCTCTAAAAAGTCCCGAATCAGAATGATGTTATCTGAAATAAACCTGCCAGGTACACAGTAGGTCTGGTCACAATAACCACCTGTTCCATCACTTTACTCATTCTGGTTGCTAGCACCTTTTGAGAGGAGCTTATAATCAGTGCAAAGCAGTGACACAGGCCTCCAGTTTGTAATGGACTGTGGGTCACCTTTCTTGGGCAGCAAGGTGAGGACCGCCCGCCTGCAGCTGAATGGCAGATGCCCTCTGGCAAGACTGTAATTTAGCACCACCAGCAGATCCCCCCGATCACTGACCAGAAAGATTTGTAAAAGTCAACAGGTAGACCATCAATACCAGGAGCTTTGCCACTCTGCATACTCTGCAGAGCAGCATAGAGTTCATCAGAGGAAAGAGCTGCTTCCAACTCTACATTGCTCTGCCGGTCCACCTGAGGGAGATCGGTATAAAAACCCCGAGCCACTGCCTGCTCACTATGCTCACAGCTAAACAGGTTACTGTAGAAGCTGACAGCACACTTATGAATCGCAGTATGGTCCGTCAGCACCTGCCCAGTGTCAGATCTTAGGCTGTGGATGAACCGCTTCTGTCCATTCTTACACTCAGACCAAGGAAAAAGTGTGATGGGACATCCATTGGGGCTACATGTTGAAAGCGGGACCTGACCAAAGCGCCCTGAGCTGAAACACCCAGCAGGTTGGTCAAACGAGACTTTCTCGCTGCGAGTGCCTCAGTATGGCGTTGGTCCCCTGTGGCCTCAGCCGAGCCCTGGAGTTCCTCTACTTCAGACTCCAGAGCTTTCACTGAAGTCATTAAGGTTCGTGTGACATTCTGAGTGTACTGTTGACACAGTTGTCTTATTTGGACTTTTCCAATATCCCACCACTGTTGTACAGACACAAAATCTGTTATTGTACTTTGGTGGCTTTGCCAAAAACAGACAAAAGGGTCCTTGAAGTTTCTATCCTCCAGTAAGGCTGTGTTAAAATACCAGTAGGTACTATTGGATTTCACACGTTTTATAAAGACAGAAACCATTACTAGCGAGTGATCAGAAAAACCAACAGGGCTGATGATACAACTTTTGAACACATTAAACTGATGTTTCAAGCAATAGAAACGATCAAGCCTGGCCATAGACATCAAGTTGTCCTTAACATGTGTCCAAATGTATTGTCTCTGTTTGTTATGAAACCCTCTCCACACATCACACAGTTCATGAGCCTCAATAAGGCGAACCAGACGACTGCGAGAGGCAGCATGAGGCTCTGCATGGTTCCTGTCCAACCTGCTGACCTCGGTACAATTGAAATCTCCACCAATGAATAAATAGTCCTCACTGATACAATTCTCAATAACCTCATCTAAAACATCTAGGAAGACTAAACTCTCCACTCCCACAACTGGAGCATAAACATTAATAAACACAATTTTTACCTGTTCATACACTGCTGTTAATTTTAACAGGCGGCCTTTAATAACTTCCTCAGACTCGACAGACTGAGGAATAAATTCCTGGAGAAAAGAATCCCAAATCCATCACTGTTACTGGTTTTGTGACTTAAAAAGGTCTCACCAGTCCATTCTATCCTCCAGTCAGCCTCGTTATCAGTGGTACTGTGTGTCTCTTGTACAAAAAGCACATCTAACTTTTTAAGAGCACACAGCTTGAAAAGAGAGGCCCTTTTCCCACCATTCCTTGCCCCATTTAACTTTAAGCTCCCCATCTTGTGTCCTCCATAATACAGAAAATAAGTTGCAAAACAGAAACAAGTGGACAGAGAAAGAATAAATTGAAAAACGTATTCATCATTCCCTAACTGCTTTCTGACCTTTTGAACAATTTTTTTTTTCAAACGAAAAGTTTCCTGTTGAGTGAAAGCTTTCTCCCCCAGACCACCAGGACTTCTCAGAAAAGCCTTCACTGAATCAAGCAAGAGTTGCAAATCAGGAAACACTTTGTCAACTTTTACCCTTCTGGCCCCCTTAGTGTCCTGCAAGAACTTCTTAATATTCACTACAGAGTATCCAGTCTGTTGTTGAGTCCCCATCTGTGAGGCAGCCAGAGACTCCACATCACTCTCCTCATCACCTTCACTCTCATCCGACTGCAGACACCTACTCTGACGAGAAACCTTTGTCCTATACTAGAAGGTGGAGACACCTCATCAGGTTTCCTCTTCTTATCCTTGACATTGGAAGAGCCTTTCTTTACCAACATCACACGTTCCTCCTCCAGAGAACATTCTGCTTCATGTTTCAGGCTGTGTCCATTACATCATAGTTAATAGCATCTGTAGGACACTTTTCAACAACCTCTACAACAGTATTGTCCTGTGTAGGGCCCGGATCAGCAGCAACCGAACCCGCAACCCCCTGAACTTGCCGAACCTGGATCGTCAGCAACCGAGCCAGCAGCCCCTGTTTAGCAGAACCTGGATCAGCAACACCCGAACCAGCAGTCTCTGGGTTAGCCGAACCAGGAACAGCAGCACCTGAACCAGCAGCCAGAAACTCAGCTTCACTCTGGTTTTCTCCCTGCTGCGTTTCTCCCTGCTTTGAGCTCGGTGCCACAGTCCCAGTCTGCTCAGGGCCTTGTGCTGCCGGCTCACCCTCACTTGGCTCAGCAGTTGATTTCCCTGGACAGGAACGTATGAGATGACCCTCCATTCCACAGCCAAAACATTTCATTGTCTCTGATGATACATACACATCATAGTCAAAACCATCAACTCTGAACTTCAAAATTAGATAGAACTCCGTGTTGTTCCTCAGAACCATAAAGACCTGCTGCCTTCTGAAGGTAACAACATGTTTTAAAAGTGGAGACTCGCAGCTCAGATTGATCAGTTTTATAGGGGACATTAATTTTCCATGTCTCGCCAGTTCTCTCCGCAACATGTCGTTGCTAATGAACGGAGGGACTTTAGACAAAATGACCTTTTTGGCCGGATTGACCAGCGGCACCACCTGAACAAAGGTGTCCTGGATCACCACGCCTTGCTCCCAACTACGTTGACCTTGTCAATACAGTCGAGAAACACAATGACTCCACTATTAATTCTTGACGCGGACTTCACACTGTCATAGCCAACGATTTTTCCGATTGCTAAACCGCAATCTTCTGCCAAGCAACTGAAGTTCGGACAAAGTTTAACTCCATGTCGGCATGTGAGCTCCTCCAGCCCCACGCCTCTGACTCCGCGAGTCTGCGTGATTCACAGCCGGGCCGGCCGAACCCGCTTCACTATCAAAATACACCACCACGACAGTAAATCCGTCAAAATATAAACCCCCAAAAAACACGAACCAACGAAAAAAAAGAAAAGTTAGAAAAGATAGAAAACGCTGAAACGCGAACTCACTCACACTTCCGCTCCGCTCCGAGACAGACAGACAGACAGACAGAGAAAGACAGCGTGAGAGACAGTCAGCGTGACAGACAGACAGACAGAGAGAGAGAGACAGAGAGACAGTCAGCGTGAGAGACAGACAGACAGAGAGAGACAGACAGAGAGACAGTCAGCGTGAGAGACAGACAGACAGAGAGAGACAGACAGAGAGACAGTCAGCGTGAGAGACAGACAGACAGAGAGACATACACACAGAGAGACAGCAAGGGAGAGACAGAGAGACAGAGACACAGAGGGAGAGAGAGAGAAAAAGAGAGTGATTCCAGAGTAGCAGGAAATGGACGACACAGGTAAGCTGCGGGTGGTCCTGGGAGGGGGGCCAGCGGCGAGCATTGCAGCAAGATTTATATTTTCCTGCCACAACCTGAGAGACAGTGGGTGACGGCACCTATTGCTACTGCTGTTGTTGGATATCATAATCATTGTTTTTGTTGCTGTTATTATAATCACTGTTGTGCTGTGTCATTGTTTTACATGCTTTGGCAATATGTACACAAATGTACACTCACTGGCCACTTTATTAGGTACATCTTGCTAGTACCGGGTTGGACCCCCTTTTGCCTTCAGAACTGCCTTAATCCTTCGTGGCATAGATTCAACAAGGTACTGGGAACATTCCTCAGAGAGTTTGGTCCATATTGACATGATAGCATCACGCAGTTGCTGCAGATTTGTCGGCTGCATATCCATGATGCAAATCTCCCGGTCCACCACATCCCAAAGGTGCTCTATTGGATTGAGATCTGGTGACAGTGGAGGCCATGTCAGTACAGTGAACTCATTGTCATGTTCAAGAAACCAGTCTGAGATGATTCGAGCTTTATGACATGGCGCGTTATCCTGCTGGAAGTAGCCATCAGAAGATGGGAGCACTGTGGTCATAAAGGGATGGACATGGTCAGCAACAATACTCAGGTAGGCTGTGGCGTTGACACGATGCTCAATTGGTACTAAGGGGCCCAAAGTGTGCCAAGAAAATATCCACCACACCATTACACCACCACCACCAGCCTGAACCGTTGATACAAGGCAGGATGGATCCATGCTTTCATGTTGTTGACGCCAAATTCTGACCCTACCATCCGAATGTCGCAGCAGAAATCGAGACTCGTCAGACCAGGCAACGTTTTTCCAATCTTCTATTGTCCAATTTTGGTGAGCCTGTGCCAATTGTAGCCTCAGTTTCCTGTTCTTAGCTGACAGGAGTGGCACCCGGTGTGGTCTTCTGCTGCTGTAGCCCATCTGCCTCAAGGTTCGACGTGTTGTGCGTTCAGAGATGCTCTTCTGCATACCTCGGTTGTAATGAGTGGTTATTTGAGTTACTGTTGCCTTTCTATCAGCTCGAACCAGTCTGGCCATTCTCCTCTGACCTCTGGCATCAACAAGGCATTTTCGCCCACAGAACTGCCGCTCACTGGATATTTTCTCTTTTTCGGACCATTCTCTGTAAACCCTAGAAATGGTTGTGCGTGAAAATCCCAGTAGATCAGCAGTTTCTGAAATACTCAGACCAGCCCGTCTGGCACCAACAACCATGCCACGTTCAAAGTCACTTAAATCACCTTTCTTCCCCATTCTGATGCTCGGTTTGAACTGCAGCAGATCGTCTTGACCATGTCTACATGCCTAAATGCATTGAGTTGCTGCCAAGTGATTGGCTGATTAGAAATTTGCGTTAACGAGCAGTTGGACAGGCGTGCCTAATAAAGTGGCCGGTGAGTGTATGTCATGCCAATAAAGCACATATTGAATTGAATTGAGAGAGAGAGAGAGAGAGCGAGAGAGAGAGAGAGAGGGTTAGTACTGACTATGCCCTCTACTGGTTGGGTTCATCTAATCCAAAACATTTCACCTGTTTAAGCTCCATTTGCTAAATTTGCTTATGGTAAAATATGAACTAGTAATTGTTATTAATGAAATCGGGTTATTAAAGATGTGACCACATATTCATTATAGGCCATAGAGACCTGTCACTATGGCCTATTCTAATGGCTGGTGTACTGGTAAGTACATTGGCGGGAAATGTTAGTGCGCACAGGAAGTGACATATAACATCCTGTTGCACTTAGTATATGCCAAAGGCCTGGTAAACGCTAATGCTAACTTGCAACCATGGATCCATGGAGTCAGCCCAGTGCTTCACATACACTCACCGGCCACTTTATTAGGCACACCTGTCCAACTGCTCGTTAACGCAAATTTTTAATCAGCCAATCACATGGCAGCAACTCAATGCATTTAGGCATGTAGACATGGTCAAGACGATCTGCTGCAGTTCAAACCGAGCATCAGAATGGGGAAGAAAGGTGATTTAAGTGACTTTGAACGTGGCATGGTTGTTGGTGCCAGACGGGCTGGTCTGAGTATTTCAGAAACTGCTGATCTACTGGGATTTTCACGCACAACCATCTCTAGGGTTTACAGAGAATGGTCCCAAAAAGAGAAAATATCCAGTGAGCGGCAGTTCTGTGGGCGAAAATGCCTTGTTGATGCCAGAGGTCAGAGGAGAATGGCCAGACTGGTTCGAGCTGATAGAAAGGCAACAGTAACTCAAATAACCACTCATTACAACCGAGGTATGCAGAAGAGCATCTCTGAACGCACAACACGTCGAACCTTGAGGCAGATGGGCTACAGCGGCAGAAGACCACACCGGGTGCCACTCCTGTCAGCTAAGAACAGGAAACTGAGGCTACAATTCGCACAGGCTCACCAAAATTGGACAATAGAAGATTGGAAAAACGTTGCCTGGTCTGATGAGTCTCGATTTCTGCTGCGGCATTCGGATGGTAGGGTCAAAATTTGGCGTCAACAACATGAAAGCATGGATCCATCCTGCCTTGTATCAACGGTTCAGGCTGGTGGTGGTGGTGTAATGGTGTGGGGGATATTTTCTTGGCACACTTTGGGCCCTTAGTACCAATTGAGCATCGTGTCAATGCCACAGCCTACCTGAGTATTGTTGCTGACCATGTCCATCCCTTTATGACCACAGTGTCCCCATCTTCTGATGGCTACTTCCAGCAGGATAACGCGCCATGTCATAAAGCTCGAATCATCTCAGACTGGTTTCTTGGAACATGACAATGAGTTCACTGTACTGACATGGCCTCCACAGTCACCAGATCTCAATCCAACAGAGCACCTTTGGGATGTGGTGGACCGGGAGATTCGCATCATGGATGTGCAGCCGACAAATCTGCAGCATCTGCGTGATGCTATCATGTCAATATGGACCAAACTCTCTCAGGAATGTTTCCAGTACCTTGTTGAATCTATGCCACGAAGGATTAAGGCAGTTCTGAAGGCAAAAAGGGGTCCAACCCGGTACTAGCAAGGTGTACCTAATAAAGTGGCCAGTGAGTGTATGTTATGTGAGGTTTCCAGCAGATTTTGTGGTCTAGTATCAAACCTAGGAATTTATCTTCATATAATCTTTCTAGTTGGACATTGTCTATCACTACTTTTACTTTGGTGTTTATTTTATAATTTCCAAACAACATAAACTTTGTTTTGTCCAAATTTAAGGATAATTTGTTTTTGTCAAACCACCATTTTAATTTTTCCATTTCTATTGTGGTCACCTCCAAAAGCTGCTGTGCATTCTCACCAGAACAAAATATATTCGTGTCATCAGCAAATAGAACACATTTCAATTTGTTTGATATCTTGCATATATCATTTAAGTACAGAATGAACAGTTGTGGACCTAAAACCGAGCCCTGGGGTACACCACAAGTAATATCCATGCATAATGAGTTATGTTCACCTACCTTTACAAACTGCCGCCTGTTACTTAAATAGCTTCTTAGACTATTCTGCACCATCCCTCTGATACCACACCTTTCACTTTATCTATTAATCTGTTGTGGTCAGTAGTCTTAAAGTCTTTTTTTATCTATAAATATTCCCACAGCAAACTTGTTTTGGTCTATGCAGTTAGTTATTTCTTCATTTATTCAGTGAGCAGCAGAGATGTGGATCTGTGTGGTTGAAACCCGTACTGGCTATCGGTCAGCAGGTTGTGCTTCTCAATGAATGTGTGTAGTCTGGCAGCAACTAGTTTTTCTAGTATTTTGGAGAATTGTGACAATAATGAAATCAGTCTGTAGTGTGTAAATTGGTGTCTGTCTCTGGTTTCATATTATAAGGGTATGACTTTTGCTGTTTTTACTTTGCTTGGAACTTTACCAGAGTGAAAGGACATGTTATAGATGTGGGTTAGTTGTGTAGCAATACATTAGATTACTTTCTTAACTATTGTCATATCAGCATCATTCCAGTCAGTAGATTTTTTGTTCTCACATTTGTTTACAATGTCCATGATTTCCTTCTCTTCTACCACTCTAAGAAAACTGAACTTGGGTTTCTGTCCCCATAATCACCATCATTCCCCTCTGTGATTGTTTGTGTGTCATTGATTTTTCCTGCCACACATTTACAAAGAATGTGTTGAAGCCATTGACCACGTCTTCCATGTTATTTATAGTCGTATCGTTATCTGTCAAGTACTGAGGGCAGCTTGGGCTTCTAGATCCGCTTCTAACAAAACTATTCAACACATTCCATATATCTGTGGTGTTGTTTTTATTGGTCTCTAATTCTTTGATGTAGTATTCCTTCTTGCATAGCTTTATAATGTTAGTTAGCTGGTTTTTATATTTTATTTCTGCTTCAATGGTCTGTGCTTTATGAATTCGTTATAGAGCTTTTTTTTATTTTTACAAGCGTTATGTAGTCCCTTTGTGATCCATGGACTATCTTTTTATTTCTGTTTACTGTTGAATTGTTTTATTGGGCAATTTTTATCATATAACGACTGGAATATGTTTAGGGTTGAATGACAAGTTTTTTTTAATACTATATTTTACTATAATTGGCAGCATACACAAACATTTTTGTAACTTTTATTTAATTGAAATTTCAACTGTATGTTCATAAGAAAACACTGACTATTACATAACGTTTACATCTTCTCCAAAACTTTCCCTGGTTACAGGACCTTCTCTCACTCAAACAAATCTAAAAATCAAAAAGTGCTCCAGGTTACTGGACACAGCTTTTTTGTACAACTGGAAATCCAACTGAAAAGGAATTGCAGTATATCCCACTTTATCATTTAACACACACACACACACACACACACACACACACACACACACACACGCCTCTTCAGTGTCGCGTGGAAGTCGGGGACAGTACCTGTGGAGTGGCACACGGGGGTGGTGGTTCCCATATTTAAAAAGGGGGACCAGAAGGTGTGCTCCAATTATCAGGGCATCACATTACTCAGCCTCCCTGGGAAAGTCTACTCTTGGGTGCTCGAAAGGAGGCTCCGACCGATTGTCGAACCTCAGATCCAGGAGAAACAATGCGAATTCCGTTCTGGCCGTGGAACAATGGACCAACTCTTTACCCTTGTGGAAGTGCTGAGGGGGGCATGGTAGTTTGACCAGCCAGTCTACATGTGTTTTGTGGCCTTGGAGAAAGCTTAACCTGGGGCACTCTGTGGGAGGTACTGCGGGAGTATGGGGTACCGCAGCAGTTGCTACAAGCCATCCGGTCCTTGTATAACCAAAGTGAGAGCTGTGTCCACATTCTCTGTACAAAGTCAAACACGGTTCGGTGGGTGTCGGACTCCACCAAGGTTGTCCCTTGTGTCTGATTCTGTTTGTGATATTCATGGACAGGCTCTCAAGGCGCAGCCAAGGTGAGGAGTGTGTCCGTTTTGGGAAACTCAGAATTGCATCTCTTCTCTTCGCAGATGATGTGGTTTTGTTGGCTTCATCAGAACGTGACCTCCAGCGCGCACTGCGGTGGTTTGGAGCTGATTGTGAAATGGCCGGGATGAGAGTCAGCACCTCCAACTCTGAGGCCATGGTTCTCTAGCGGAAAATGGGGCATTGCTCCCTCCGGGTTGGGAGTGGCTGCCTCAAGTGAAGGAGTTCAAGTATCTCGGGGTCTTGTTCATGAGTGAGGGTAGGATGGAGCGGGAGATTGACAGGTGGATTGGTGCAGTATCAGCAGTAATGCGGATGTTGTACCGGACCGTTGTGGTGAAGAAGGAGCCGAGCCAGAAGGCAAAGCTCTCAATTTACCAGTCAGTCTTCATTCCAACCCTCACCTATGGTCATGAGCTTTGGGTAGTGATTGAAAGGGTGAGATCGTGGATACAAGCGGCTGAAATGAGTTTCCTCTGTAGGGTGTCTGGGCTCAGCCTTAGAGATAGGGTGAGGAGCTCGGACATCCAGAGGGAGCTCGGAGCAGAGCCGCTGCTCCTTCGCGTTGAAAGGAGCCAGTTGAGGTGGTTCGGGCATCTGATCAGGATGCCTCCTGGGTGCCTTCCTTTGGAGGTTTACAGGGCACGGCCAACTGGGAGGAGACCCCGGGGTAGACCCAGAACTCGCTGGAGGAACTACATTTCCAATCTGGCCTGGGAACACCTTGGGATCCCCCAGCAGGAGCTGGAGGGTGTTGCTGGGGAGAGAGACGTCTGGAGTGCCCTACTTAGCTTGCTGCCACCGCGACCCGACCCCGGAGAAGCGGCTGAAGATGAATGAATGGAAATCAATCATTTAACATTTATCATTTAACTTGTTATACTTTCCCCAAAGTAAATGGCAGTTTTCAATGGTATGTTTTAGCGTGTGTGTGTGTGTGGCTGTGACGTTACTGTCTTTACTGCTGTTTGTGCAACGTGAACCATCATGCAGCGCATGCGTGCACAGAATCAGATATATCAGACCGACCAGCCAGTCACTGGCCAAGCAATCATCTCTAGTGGTAGCAGTAAAAAGGAAAGCAAGCTGTCATCATCATCATCAGTTCCGTAACCTATGGAGGTCGTAGGATATGGAACTGATGATGATGATGAGATCTGCCAGATCTGAAAGCAAGATCTGCCAAAAGCAAACAATTGGGACATGAAAAGCAGCTGTCGAAAACGTGGATGGAACGATTTGAAGAAGCCGGAGATTGCTACGCTAATCATGCATCTATAGCTGCTGCACCAGAGAGATCTACCAACTCAATCTCCAATATATTACACTCTGTCATTTACATACCTGCATGGTCACTTAAAATTTCATGTTCTTTCAATGTAGTTTATAAATAGCATAGAAAAAAAAAACTTTTTACCATCCCACTTGTTCGTGTTAATTAACCATCAGGGTTTTTCCTGCATAGAGAATGACGAGGCAGCCGCCTCCGTCAAATCCCGTCCCGCCTCCAGCTCTCAACGGGGGTCTTAACGACAAACATTATTTTCTAATGAGTTTTGCACGTGGTGGATTTGTCATTTTTAACTGCAGTCAAGACATTATGCCGTCGCCGATGTGGTGGCGCTGTGTTGTAATTAGTGCAGTGCACCTGGAAAGGTGCTGCCAAAACTGCCAGAGGAAAAAAAGAGCTGCGACTTTCCAGAAGTTTCCAGTTGTGAAGTGTAAATTAAAGCAGTCTTTTATGTTGTATTTATGTTCAACCATACTGCAAGACGGCCCACGTGAACTGCAAATGAAAACAACAGCTTGTTATATTCGATTTAATTTTAAACAACTTTGCTGCTAAGTGTGTAAATTAACACATTAGCATTTACGTTGTATTTAACTTAAAGTTCAACAGGGCACCTTTATTTTTTTAAATAAGATATGCTTTAACGTCATAATTGCAATTTTCTTCAATCATACAATTATTAGAACCGCTAAAATACGTTGCTTGTAAAAGACAAAGTGTTTGCTTGAGTCAGTTGAAGGCACGCTACACATGCATGCATGTGCGCCTGATCAGGATGGTACCACCTCCACCTTAGTGTGAGCCAGGAAAAAACCTGCCATGCTCATTTGTTTGTTGTCTGACATCATCACAAGTGTGTCTGTAGTATAAGATTGTGTGTGTGTGTGTGTGTGTGTGTGTGTGTGTGTGTGTGTGTGTGTGTGTGTGTGTGTGTGTGTGTGTGTGTGTGTGTGTACACGTCTCACATCCAGAGAAGTTCCTCCCAGCCTTGCGGTGAAATCATTTCGTCCGGACCTAAAGTCCCCCTGATCCTTCTCCCGAATCACCTCCAACACCAACTCCCTGGCAGCCTGGAAGAGCAGAGGGTGAACAGCCATGATGTTAGTGTCTGATGTCATCAACTTAAAAGCAGCAAATTCATGTTAACTCCTCCTTTACCTGAAATCTCTCACACAAAGACATATTTCTAGGAGTCGGTTGAGTACGCAGGTAAATTAACAACAGTGACATCCCAAGGAATCTGCCTCCACTTATTTCATTTTGGATTTAAAAGCATTTAATGAGATTAATTTGTTGAGTTTCAAATCATTCTGCAACATATTCCATGCCGAGGGTGCAGAATACACAAATGCCCCTTCTCCAATTTCCGTACAGGCATTTGGGTCAGAGAGCATAAAGAAACCCTGAGAACACAAAGAGTACCATCTGGCACTTTTCTGTGTGATAAAGACACATAGGTAGTGTGGGAGCGGACCAAGAATAGCCTTATATATAAAAGTATACCCATGTAAGAGCCTATGTGTGGTCAGAGCAGGCCATCCTCACCAAGAGTACGACTGACAGTGGTGAGTCAGAGCTTTACAATTTGCAATGAACCTTAAGGAAGCATGACAAGCTGTGTCAACCATATGAAGACACTGGTCAGAGGCGTGCATGTATAAAAGATCACCATAGTCCAACACAGGTAAAAAAAGTGCCGTCAACGAGTTGCTTTTTTACATTACATAAAACATTTTTTTTTTTAAATCGAAAATAAATCCATTTTATCCACAGCTTTTTCGCCAGGTACTGCACATGTGGCTTAACAGTGAAGGAGTCATGAATCAAAATACGCAGGTATAAGAGTTAACAACCTCTATCTCACCTCCCTTAAGAGTGACCACCGAAACGACATTTTGTGGCCTATTCCTAGAGTTGGTAAACAACATAAGCTTGGTCTTATCTGCATTAAGAATGGGTTTCAGCTGAAGTATTTTGGACAATAGTAAAAGCATTTTGCAAATATTCAATGGCCTGTACAAGAGTTGCCGCACAACAGTATATAAAACAATACAACTACTATACAACAGTATATAACAGTGTCAACATAAAAATGAAAATTTGCATCTGACATGTTTTAACCCAGATTATTTATAGTGAATAAAAGTGTACCTAATACAGAGCCATGTGGTACACCCTTGTAGGTGGATACAATATCAGAACATACACTATCCTATCTAATGCACTGAGATCTATTACTAAGGTAGTTCGAGAACCAAGCGACTGCTTGCTCCGAGAATCCTGAGTTAAGAAGTCTAAGTTTTAAAATGTCACGGTCAACTGTGTCAAAAGCTTTGGACAGCTCAATAAAGGGTGATGCACAATGTTGCTTCTTATGAAGTGATAGTGCTATGTTTTTTTCTAAATCCTGATTGATATGTTGATAAAAAAATGGCATTGATGTATAAAAACTCCTTTAGCTGATCACTCACAAGAGCTTCAAGAATTTTAGCCAATACTGATCATTTAACTATTAGCCAATAGGTATTCGAAATAATTGGCTCACCCCCTTTACATACATTACACCCCAGTCACGTCAATAAGCGACTTGAGTTTTTTCAGAGAAAACTTGGTGCATACCATCAGCAGGGACATGGTTTTGCAAAAGCTGCATCAGTGAACAACAAAGCACTAATGGCATCATACAAAGTCGCATACAGAATTGCCCAGTACAAGAAACCACACACAATAGCAGAGGAGCTCACACTTCCCGCAGCTTTGGATATGGTGTCAACTGTGTTTGATGAGACAAGCACGGCAAAATTGAAGGCTGTCCGCCTATCCCTCTCTCCAATGATACAGTAGCAAGACATATATGCGACATTTCAAATGACCTTGAAGAACAACTCATTGAAAAATTGAAAGACAAACTTTTCACCTTACAAGTGGACAAGGCTACTGACAGCAATAAAGACCGCTTGTTTATTGCTTGTGTTCGCTTTGTCACATCAGAGTCACTGTGTGAGGATTTGCTGTTTTGCAAGTACGTCCCATTAGAGCAACAGCTGATAAGTTCTTTGGGCTTCTTGACTTGTACCTGACACAACATGGGCTGAAATGGGAGAACTGTGCGGGCGTTTGCATGGATGGTACACAGACCATGGCAGGGAAAATGAAGGGATTACAGGCACTAATAAAGAGGGTCTCGCCAAATGTGCAACGGACGCACTGTGTCATATACAGAGAAGTGCTAGCATCAAGACAGATTAGCCCTGACCTAAATGAGGTTTTGACCGATGTTGTTAGCATGGTCAGTTTCATCAAAAGACCCGGCTGTTCTCTGCACTTTGTGAGGAGATGGGAGCTGAACATTCAGCTGTGTTGTTTCACAGTGAGGCTAGGTGGCTCTCACGAGGTAAAGGGTTGTCGCGAGTCTTTGAGCTCAAAGAGGAAATTCGGGTGTTTCTGGAGGAGGAGCGTATGCATGAAGTTGCAAGCAAGTTTAGTGATGAACAATTTCTGATGAAACTGGCCTATCTCAGCAATATATTTGGAAATCGGAATACTTTATTCATCCCCGAGAGGAAATTGGGTTCTATTACAGACACTCAACGCTCTAATAACTAAAAACTAACAAGATACAAGATAAGAAAATAGAAACAGAAACAAATAGAAATAAAGATAAAATAAGAAATAGAAATAAGAACAATATACATCAACAAGCATGGTGCACATAACACCCTATCTATACTGCACTCCTGCAGCACAAACAAAACCCGACAGGGCCTGTCCAATCAATGACCATTAACTCAGAGTGTCTGACAGTCTGAGTCTGAGGGAGGAGTTGTAAAGTTTGATGGCCACAGGCAGGAATAACCCCCTGTTGCGCTCTGTGGTGCTTTTCAGCAGAATGAGTCTATTATGAAAAGTACTCCTGTGCCCAACCAGTATGTCGTGGAGAGGGCAGGAGACATCGTCTATGATGGCACATAATTTCAACAGCGTCCTCCTCTCAGAAACCGCCGCCAGATAATCAAGTTCCACCCCACAATGTCACCGGCCTTGCGGTTCAGTTTATTGAGCCTGTTTGCATCCGCTACCCTCAACCTGCTGCCCCAACACACAACAGCAAACAGGAGAGCACTGGCCACCACCGACTCATACCACATCCTGAGCATTGTCTGGCAGATGTTGAAGGACCTAAGCCTCCTCAAAAAGTAGAGACGGTTCTAACCCTTGTAGAGGGCATCAGTGTTCTTAGCTCAGTCCAATTTATTGTCTATATACACCCCCCAAAAGCTGAATGAATTAAATCTTCAGCTTCAAGGCAGAGACAAGCACCTTCTTCACCTGGCAGACAAGATCAGTTCATTCACTCGAAAGCTTGAGATGTGGGGCAGGTGACTTCATCAAGGAAATACTGATTTCTTTGAGAATCTGACTGAATTTGTTGAAACCAGTGATTCTGGAGCCACCACAGTGATGTCATGTCTTAAGGAGCACAACTCTTCCCTGAGAGGATTCTTTCAAAAATACTTCCCAAACAACAGTGCTCAGTGTGACTGGGTGACAGATCCATTCAATACAGCAGCACCTGCTGGCTGATTTCAGCTCTGCTGAAGAGGACCAGTTCATGGAGGTGACATGTGACTCCACCCTGAGGCTGAGCTTTACAGCTCAGACCCTGAGTGAATTCTGGCTTGGTGTGGAGAGGGAGTATCTACTCATAGGACAGAGGGCTGTGGGTATTCTGCTTCCGTTCGCCACATCTTGTCTCGGTGAGATGGGCTTTTCTGCTGTTGCCTCACTTAAAACCAAGTACAGATCTAAGCTCAACATGGAGCATGACTTGAGAGTGGCGGTATCAAGCCTGCAACCCCGTTCTGAAAAGATGTGCAGCGCAAAACAGGCTCATTGCAGCACTAATTGCAGCAGTGATAAGACTTGAGCTCTCACAAATTGACCTGCTCATTGTTTTTCCCAAATATCTGTACTTGCTTTTGTTTTTTTTTTTGTTTTTGTGCAGATTGAAGTTTATTGTTATTGTTCTAGCAAAGCGACTTTTAAATTTTATTTCGTTTTTCTCTGTTTTTGAAAAAACACACAGACTGATGGCGCAATCTAGTGACAAATGTCACAAAAAGAGGATTTATAAAGTTGAAGTGGAACTTGTGTTTGTTATTTGCATAACAGAAATTACTGAAAGAAAAGTGAAAGGAATGTTCATGCTCTTGATGTTATTTAAATAAAGTTAAACTTGGCCCATTTTGTCACCATTTTGTTGGGGCGCGGGGCATGAAAATGTTTCTTCCTCCAAAGGGGGGCGTGACAAAAAAGTCTGAGAACCACTGCCTCAGCCCAAGTCAAGTTACACTCACAAATAGCATGCATCTGCTAGTTCAGAAGGAAACCAGGGGTTATCATGCCCCTGTACGTTGTAGCTCCTGAACAGGGCATGTGTATTTATGAGTGGCGTAAAGCCATCATTAAAGACTGTCCAGGCTGTCTCCACATCAGGAATCAGCTCTATTCTCCTCCACAAATCATGATAAAATCCCTGTTCATTACCATGTTTAAGATTCCTCTTAAAAATGACGTGTGGTTTTAATTTAGGGACCTTAGTGTTCCTGATAGTAGCAACAACACAATGGTCACTTAGGTCATTGAAAAAAAAAAAAAAGCTGCAAATTTATGAGGAACATTCGTCAGGATCAAGTCAATTAAGGTGGACTGCTCAGGGCATTTAAGATTTGGACAAGCGGGCGGCTTAAAGATTGACGGAATCACAAAAAGATTTAAACTCATCAGATACTGGCTTAAGCCAATCCCAGTTAAGATCACCAGCTAAAACAGCTTCACTATAATTTAGTCATTTAGTGCACGTTAGGGTTAATACTCCTGCCTGTGCCCCTGAGCAAGGCAATGGAAAGAAGAACTGGAGTTGGTTCCCGGGTGCTGCAGCTGCCCACTGCTGCTATACAATAGACCCTTTTAGAGCCTACGTAATGATGACGTCAGGGCGTCAGCTGGAGGCAAAACAAAGCCAGAAGCGGTAACGTTAAACACGAATCACGTCCTCAGGCAGCGCACATCATCTAGCTAGTGTTAGCCAACATGTCTTCATGCTGTTTTTGGGTGCCAGAATTGAAGAAGTAATAAACTAAACTTGAAGTTTTATCACATACCAGCTGCCACTCCCAGGCAAAAAGATCGGCGACAACTGTGGTTAAACGCGATAAGGCGAAAGGACTGGCCTGAGGAGATCATCAAACATGCTCGTGTTTGTAGCACACACTTCATATCAGGTAAGTAAGGTAACGTTACACTATACTTTTGTCTGTTGTAGGCATGGATATTTGCCTCCAGCTAAGCTCCGCCCAGAAAAAACGTCACTATGTTTACTAACAGAAAAGGGGTCTATAGGATAGTTACATGCAGAGAACACATTCATTGTAAGAATACAATTCGTTGTACAAACACAATGACAAAGTGGCGTTCTTCTTCTTCTTCTTCTTAGCAGTTTCCACATTCACCTCCAGAAACTCTAACTGCTGCAGACTGATTCAGACAAAACTACCCTGACGTGACATTTTTACTGCACATCAACTGCTGCAACAGTCAGCTTTCTTTGGTCCGTCAGCACAATAAACATGGTATCCATGCATGATCAATATCTTCATCAATAACTGGTTTTGTCAGCCAAATTTTGGATATTACAACAAAGTGTGCATCTGTTGATTTAACCCATATTCTAATCATAATACGCTGCACACACTGAGATGAAGGATGTTTAGACCAGACAGAGATGTAAAATCAGATGGCATGTGAGGACACTGCAGCTCAGGGCCGGGGTCAGGCTGCACATCAGCAGACAGAAGGGGCAGTAAAGCAAGCTCCCATCTCTGCTTGGCAACATGGCATTTCATATACAAGTCCAAAGATCTGCAAAATAGTGCTGTAAACACAGAAGGCTCTGAAGGTGGGGTGAATCTCTGGGTAAATTCCACGATAAGGGGGGTGTCCGGATAGCGTGGCGGTCTATTGTTGCCTACCAACATGGGGATCGCCGGTCCGAATCCCCGTGTTACCTCCGGCTTGGTCGGGTGTCCCTACAGACACAATTGGCTGTGTCTGCGGGTGGGAAGATGGATGTGGGTATGTGTCCTGGTCGCTGCACTAGCGCCTCCTCTGGTCGGTCCGGGTGCCTGTGCCTGTTGGGGGGGGGGGGGGAATAGTGTGATCCTCCCATGTGCTACGTCCCCCTGTTGAAAGAAGCGGCTGGTGACTCCACATGTATCGGAGGAGGTATGTGGCAGTCTGCAGCCCTCCCCGGATCAGCAGAGGGGGTGGAGCAGAGACCGGGACGGCTTAGAAGAGTGGGGTAGTTGGCCAAGTGCAACTGGGGAGAAAAAGGGGAAAAAAATACACAAAAAAACAAAACAAAAAAAAATGCCATGATAAGTTCATGTCCTGTGCGAGCCACTTCAGGGTGTGCATGGATTGCACAACAGCCACAGAGCAAGAACACCCATACACAACGTCCAGCGAGCAACACACACAGATGTACCCACCCAGGAATAATCACGCTCCTAAAACCCACACACACACACACACACAAACACGTCAAGTAAAATGAGAAACGCCATCGTCTCTGTCCAGAGTGTGTGTGTGTGTGTGCGCGCGCACAGCAGGCAACTGCGCATCCATGATGAGACTATTCAGCCACCAAAGGACTCACAAATAGGAGAAGATGGTCATCATCGGATACGATGGACACCAGCAAGCAAGTGCACAGCAGGCGCTGGCAGAGGAGTGGAGATGGGGAGAACGGAGGAGGAGATGTGGTGGAGAGGCCAGGTGGAGAAGCAAATGCACTATGTGTGTCATCAGTTTACACACACACACACACACACACACACACACACACACACACACACACACACACACACACACACCGATGGCAGTGTCAACCATGCAAGGTAAAGGTAACAACCAGTTCAATGGGAGCAGCTGGGGGTAGGTGTGTCTTGTGCAGGAACACCTCCACTGTGTGGCCAGGAGGATGGAACCGTCAACCCTGCAGTTACCACATGAGCTGCTCCACCTCTGAGCTTCTGCACCTCTGAGCTTCTCCACCTCCACTGTGTGGCCAGGAGGATGGAACCGTCAACCCTGCAGTTACCACATGAGCTGCTCCACCTCTGAGCTTCTGCACCTCTGAGCTACTCCACCTCTGAGCTGCTCCACCACTGAGCTTCGGCACCTCTGAGCTGCTCCACCTCTGAGCCGCTGCACCTATGAGCTTCTGCACCTCTGAGCCGCTGCAACTCTGAGCCGCTGCACCTCTGAGTCGCTCTACCTCTGAGCTACTCAACCTCTGAGCCGCTCCACCTCCGAGCTACTCCACCTCCGAGCTTCTGCACCTCTGAGCCGCTCCACCTCTGAGCTGCTGCAGTCCTGCTTTGTGTGTATACCTGCACTTTGTAGGGGTCTCCAGAGATGCGGAGAGGTTTGTCAGCTCCTGTTGGCATCGGGCCGTCCTGAATCATCATCATCTTCACCCCTGCTCGCTCCTAACACACACACACACACACACACACACACACACACACACACACACACACACACACACACACACACACACACACAATGAAGTGTGTGGAAACCATTTCATTTTCTTCAAACTCAATGAAGTGGGGTAGCATAGAGATGTTTTACCTCCAGATGTGTGTGTCCTGATGTTTGTGATGTGTGTGATGTGTGTGATGTGTGTGATGTGTATGTCGGCAGCCTCACCAGCAGAATAACACACGAGTGCACAAGCCAGCAGACATACATACCTGCAGCTGTTTGATGGTGTCTCCTCCCCTGCCAATCACCAGGCCCACCTTGCTGGCTGGAATCAGCATCTCCTGCACAGAGGCTCCACCTTCACCGTCACCATGGAAACCTGGACCGTTCCGACAGCGGTCCACGATCTGAGCCAGCATCCTCTTTGCCTGCCTGAGAGCACAATTCACACACGCACACACACACACACACACACACACACACACACACACACACACACACACACACACACACACACACACACACACACACACACAGGCAAACTACTGTGCTGTAGACTTCTGACTGTCATGATGATGACACATGAGGACAACACATGTCCTGCTCAGTTTGTGAAGACAGCAGAACTAGAGAGTCCTGGCAGGGACACCTGAGGTGCTATGTCCTGCTCAGTTTGTGAGGACAGCAGAACTACAGAGGCCTGGCAGGGACACCTGAAGTGCTATGTCCTGGTCACTTTGTGAGGAGAGCAGGTCTACAGAGGCCTGGCAGGGACACCTGAGGTCCTATGTCCTGCTCAGTTTGTGAGGACAGCAGAACTACAGAGCCCTGGCAGGGACACCTGAAGTGCCATGTCCTGGTCAGTTTGTGAGGACAGCAGAACTACAGAGGCCTGGCAGGGACACCTGAGGTGCCATGTCCTGCTCAGTTTGTGAGGACAGCAGAACTACAAAGGCCTGGCAGGGACACCTGAGGTGCCATGTCCTGGTCAGTTTGTGAGGAGAGCAGTTCTACAGAGGCCTGGCAGGGACACCTGAGGTGCCATGTCCTGCTCAGTTTGTGAGGAGAGCAGTTCTACGGAGGCCTGGCAGGGACACCTGAGGTGCTATGTCCTGCTCAGTTTGTGAGGAGAGCAGTTCTACGGAGGCCTGGCAGGGACACCTGAGGTGCTATGTCCTGCTCAGTTTGTGAGGAGAGCAGGTCTACAGAGGCCTGGCAAGGACACCTAAGGTGCTATGTCCTGCTCAGTTTGTGAGGACAGCAGGTCTACAGAGGCCTGGCAGGGACACATGAGGTGCTATGTCCTGCTCAGTTCGTGAGGACAGCAGGTCTACAGAGGCCTGGCAGGGACACCTGAGGTGCTATGTCCTGCTCAGTTCGTGAGGACCGCAGAACTACAGAGGCCTGGCAGGGACACCTGAAGTGCTATGTCCTGCTCAGTTTGTGAGGACAGCAGAACTAGAGAGCCCTGGCAGGGACACCTGAGGTGCTATGTCCTGCTCAGTTTGTGAGGAGAACAGGTCTACAGAGGCCTGGCAGGGACACCTGAGGTCCATGTCCTGCTCAGTTTGTGAGGACAGCAGAACTACAGAGGCCTGGCAGGGACACCTGAAGTACTATGTCCTGGTCACTTTGTGAGGAGAGCAGGTCTACAGAGGCCTGGCAGGGACACCTGAGGTGCTATGTCCTGCTCAGTTCGTGAGGACCGCAGAACTACAGAGGCCTGGCAGGGACACCTGAGGTGCTATGTCCTGCTCAGTTCGCGAGGACCGCAGAACTACAGAGCCCTGGCAGGGACACCTGAGGTGCTATGTCCTGCTCAGTTTGTGAGGACAGCAGGTCTACAGAGAAATGGTCCCTGCCAAAACCATACGGCACAGAGCAGGTGAACAGGAAGTAAAGAGGAAGTTGACTCACTCGATGCTTTCTGAAGTCCCAGTCAGAGAACATGGCCTCTCGATCAGACCTCCACTATCTACACACACACACACACACACACACACAAAATCAATGAGAGACAACACAAACACAACAACCTTTAGACTGAATAAAAGAACCAATGACAAACGTGGAACAGTACAAACAGAGACAGACTCACCAGCAGCAATCTGGATCTTACAGCCAGATTCCAACTGGATCCTGGTAATCTGCTCTCCTCCCCGACCAATTACTAGAGGAGAGGAGAGGAGGTGAAGAGAGGAAGGGAGGTGAAGAAAGAAGAGATGGTGAAGAGAGGAGGGGAGGTGAAGAGAGGAGGAGAGGTGAAGAGAGGAGAGGAGGTAAAGAGAGGAGAGGTAAAGAGAGGAGAGGAGGGGAGGGGAGGTGATAAGAGGAAGGGAGGTGAATAGAGGAGAGGTGGTGAACAGAGGCAGGAAGGTGAAGAGAGGAGGAGAGGTGAAGAGAGGAGAGGAGGTGAAGAAAGGAGAGGAGGTAAAGAGAGGGGAGAAGGTGAAGAGAGGAGGGGAGGTAAAGAGAGGAGAGGAGGTGAAGAAAGGAGGGGAGGTGAAGAGAGGAGAGGAGGTGAAGAGAGGAGGGGAGGTGAAGAGAGGAGGGGAGGTGAAGAGCAGCAGACGTCAGGAGTTGATTTGGACAAACTGATGATGATGTGTTGAGATGCCAGAGGGAGGTGAGAGCTGATACTTACTGAAGCCCACCATTCTGTCAGGTACTTTGTAATCTTCTGTTATTACCCTGCAGGACACACACACACACACACACACACACACACACACACACACACACACACGGTGAGAGAGAGAGAGCGAGCTGTGTGTTGTGTGTGTGTTTTTATACACATCAATAAGTGATTATGATGTGGACTGTTGGAGGGTGATCTATAACACTCGCCTACTCTACTACCCTGCACACACACACACACACACACACACACACACACACAGAATTTGCAAACAGGACTAAAATGCTGACCATACATTACTATTTGTCCTTACTGGCACGCAACTTGCCTGCTGTGTGTGTGTGTGTGTGTGTGTGTGTGTGAGAGAGAGTGAAAGAGAATCAATATGAAACCCTCAAGGAAGGTGGGTCTGATCTTACCTCTGATGCCCCATTGCTGCAAGCTGGTTACCTACTGAGGAGCGAGAGAGAGAGAGAGAGAGAGAGAGAGAGAGAGAGAGAGAGAGAGAGAGAGAGAGAGAGAGAGAGAGAGAGAGAGAGAGAGAGAGAGAGAGAGACACACACACACACACACACACGTTAGACAAATGCAACTTCTCATTTTTAATCATAATTGTAATAATCATAATCATAATCATAATAGTAGTAATAATAACAGCAATAGTAATGATAACAGTAATAATAATAACAGTAATAATAACAGTAATAATAGTAATAGTAATAATCAAAAATAATAATAACAGTAATAATAGTAATAATAATCAATAATAATAATAAGGTATTTTTGTGGCCGTCTTTCAAGGACACCTGACAGGAGACAGTAAAAAACCAGCAGCACTGTATCAGACAGCATGAAGTCAAGACAAAGCAGGGTGGATAACGAAACGTTAACACAACAGATGAGCGTAACCTCACCATAACTCCACGAGGTGTGGCTCAGACTGAACATGCCAGTTGGAGAAGGTGTGTTTTACTCCCTACCTCCGCCTCCGAGGTTCCTCACATGGTGTAATCATTCATTTAAACAACCACATTACACAGTATGATGAGAGGCCATCATATGTCATGTCCTCTCCTCATGCTCCCCTTGTCCTGGGTCGCCCACGGTTAGGACCCCACGAACCCCATATTGACTGGTCGTCCGGCTCTAATCAGCTGGAGTGTGTTGTGCCTTTGCTCTGGCCTGCCCCCCGGGGGTGAGCCCGCTGCCACCCCGTCTCAGCTGCCTGATCCTTCCCCTGTGCCCCGCCCCCACGACCTCAGTGAGGCCTTACTACTGTGTGATGGACCTGCTCCCAGGCACCCTTCTGCTTTCCAGCCCTCAGCTGTCCCATACCGACAGAGAGGCAGTGGAAAGATACGTCCACGACCCCCTAGTGGTCAGTGCAGGACCCAGGAGGGGGATAGATGGATAACGGCTTTTAATACCTCCTTGAGACATGTCGAGAATCTGGTTATGCCCTTTGGCCCCACTAACGCCCCGGCACAGTCCCGGGCACTTGTGAATGACATCCTCTGTGACATGGTGAACCGGTTCGTCTTTGTATGTCGATGACGTCCTGGTTTTCTCCCGAGACATGGAGGGACACGTCCAACATATCAGGTTGGTGCTCTGTCGCCTCCTGCAGAATAAACTGCTTGTGAAAGCAGAAAAGGGTGAATTTCACATGTCTTCAGTCAGTTTCCTGGGGAATATCATCGAGCAGGGGCAGGGGAAGACGGACCCAGCCAAGATCCAGGCCGTGAGGGAATGGCTGACACCCACCACCTTAACACTTGAACGACCAGGATTTCACTCCAACCTAAAACGACCATGGGCGGTCAACATGGCAGCCGGTGTTTAAACTCTATATTGTGTCAAGATAAACACCCAGTCCAGATATTAATGCATTACATATGTTAGTGTGCCTGTTATGAAACTGACACCAAAATTAACATTTTAACAACTTTGATACTATTTTTAAACTATTTAAAATGGCTGCTGTCCAATGCCTGTAAATACTGCGATGCCTCGGTGGTAGTCATGGTGCATCTGTAGCGGCGTCTGTAACCAGACATGTTGGACATCATCACACATCAAGTTTAGACTATTTCTCTCCACTGGAGAACGCTAGTGTGTTTCTAGGGCAGAGCAATGAACTTCACGAAGGAAATGACGCGACAACACACGTCATAAATACTGACATGACGCACACCATCACGCGCAAATTACGAGCGGCCATTTTGACCGGTCATGGTCGTTGTAGGTAGATCTTATCATGACTTTTGGGATTGGCTCCAGCATCCCTGCGACCCCGCAGGGTAAGCAGTTTGGCTAATGGATGGACGGATGATCTAAAACTCATTTTAAAGCAAATATATGCAATTTTAGAGCTTTAGAGCATTCAGAGAGCAGCAGGTCTGTATCCTCCCCATCCCCCCCCCAAATTTATTAAACTTTGAAAATCCAAAACGGTCACAATGACCGTCTTGGTCGTTCTAGTGTTAAAGCAGCTTCAGCGGGTTTACCAATTTTCACCGAGATTTCAGCTGAGTGGCAGCCCCCCTCAGCCAGCCCACCTCCATGGTTTTTCTCTTCTCTTGGTCCCCCAAGGCTGACTCTGTCTTCAACCACCTCAAGCGGCTGGCTCTTTACATCCGTCCCGGTATTTACTCATTAGACCCCTCGAGGCAATTCATGGTGAAGATGGACGCCTCAGACTACGGAGCGGGAGCTGTTCTGTCTTAGCGTACTCCAGAGGACCAAAAGCTGCATCCGTGTGCCTTATCCTGGTGACTCTCCCTGGCTGAGCATAATTATGATGTGGGTAAGTGTCAGCTTCATGCTGTGGTGCTAGCCCTGGAGGAATAGAGCCACTGGTTAGAGGGAGCTGAGCACCCTTTTTGCATCACCAAGCGCCTGAACTCACGTCAAGCTCGGTGTGCTCTATTCCTAGGAAGATTCAGTTTCACCCTCACATACAACCCTGGTTCCCGTAATGTCAACTGGATCCGCTCTCCCGCCAGTCAGCTCCAGAAAAACCTCCCCAGCGTTTGGAACCATCCATCCCCACTCCAGCGTGGTGGCAGCGGTCACTTGGGAAGTGGAAGCCCTTGTCCAGGAGGCGCAATGCACCCAACCAGGCCCACGTAACGGCCCAGCTAACCGCTTGTCTGTACCCAATTTGGTCAGGTTACAAGTACTCTAGTGGGGCATTCGTCCAAACTCACCTGTCACCTCGAGTTCAACCAAATGCTTGCCTTCATCAAACAACATTTCTCGTGGTCCTTCATGGATAAAGACACCCAAGCCTTTGTGTCCTCCGGCTCCATCTGTGCTCATAGCAAATCATCTCACCGTCTACCTGCAGGTTTGCTCCGCCTGTTGCCTGTTTCCAGTTGCCCCTGGTCCCACATCACCATTGACTTCGTGATGGGCATGCCACCTTCTGCAAGTAAACAGTCATCCTCACTGTAATTCACCAGTTCTCCAAGGCGGCACATTTAATTCCTCTCCCCAAGCTTCCCTCGGCCTCTGAAACTGTGGCCCTCTTGGTGCCCCATGTGTTTCGCCTCCATGGGATTCCCCAGGATATTGTGTCTGACTGTTGTCCACAGGTCTCCTCCCAGGTTTGGAAGGTTTTCTGCCAGGTTCTGGGTGCCACTGCCAGTCTCTCATCTGGCTACCATCCTCAGATGAACGAGTAAACAGAGTGGGTTAACCAAAACTCACCTACGACGCTGTTGCCGTATTTGGAGGGCTGTTTGATCCGCTCTCCTCCTTTCTGCTGCCTGGAGCCAGCATATAGCCAACTGCCACTGGACCCTTGTGCCTGACTACCAGCCTGGGCAAAAGGTGTGGCTGTCCTCCCATGAGAAGGTCATTAACCCCACTGCAGTGAGGCTTCAGTTGCCCCCCTCTATGAAGATTCATCGCACATTCCATGTCTCTTCTCAAGCCTATCTCCCCCAGCCCCTTTTCTCCTCCAGCTATCACTCCTCCTCCCCCTCGGATCATCGATGGCCACCCGGCTGATAACATCCGGCGGCTCCTGGATGTGTGTCGCTGAGGCTGGGGGTTTTCAACATCTTGTGGATTAGGAAGGATACGGCTATGAGGAGAGGTGTTGGGTCCCACTATGCAAAATCCTGGATCACACCCTCATTCACGCCTTCCACTGGAGGCATCCTGACATGCCAGGTGGGCTGCCTGAAAGCACCTGTTGAAAGGGGGGAGGGGGGGTGGTTCTATCATGGCTCCGGCCGTGACTCTGGATTTTCCTTATGTTTCTCTGTGCTTCCTGCCTCCCTTGTGTCTCCTCCTCCCCTGTCTGTCTCACTGTGTCTGTCAGTGGGTGTGGTATGGGCGTGGCTCACTCTCTTTCCTCTGGTTACCGTTTCACCGCCTCACGTGTCTGCAGTCTACTAATCAGCACTCCAGGATAAGAACTCAGGCTCTCCTTCCACTCACCATCAGAGTGTTCAGCCTGCTTCTGTGGTAACAACTGTCTTGGGTCTTCTAGTACCTGTTGCTTGAGTGTATTTTTCCTAACTGCCTTATCTATGTTTCCTCGTGTCTGCCGATCTCACCATGTCTTTCTGTGTTCAGGATTCCCTTGTGTCCTCTGTCCACCCTGCCAGGTTTGCCTGCCTGCTTCACCAGCTTGCTGGATTGCCAGCTTGCCTGCTCTGCCTCGCCTCACCTTTCCATACAGTCTCCCTGAAAGCCTTTTCCGACCGGCAAATCAGGAATTTTGTCATTTCATTTCATATACGAAATCTAGTTTTCCCAGCCCACAGCAGTACAACACAAAGACAAAAACACACATCCAAAAATTACAAGAACACATATCCAAACTGGAACACATATATCCAAACCGGAACACGTATATCCAAACCGGAACACATATATCCAAACTAGAACACATATATCCAAACTAGAACACATATACCCAAACTAGAACACACATATCCAAACTAGAACACACATACCCAAACTAGAACACATATCCAAACTTAGCAAGAAAAAAAAATTAAAAATCACTGTCTTGAGTGGCGTGGCGGTCTATCCTGTTGCCTACCAACATGGGGATCACCGGTTCAAATCCCTGCATTACCTCCGGCTTGGTCGGGCGTCCCATCCATCCATCCATCCATTAGCTGAACCGCTTATCCTACTCTCAGGGTCGCAGGGATGCTGGAGCCTATCCCAGCAGTCATTGGGCGGCGGGCAGGGAGACACCCTGGACAGGCCGCCAGGCCATCATAGGGCTCACACACACACACACACAAACATTCACGCCTAGGGACAATTTAGTACGGCAAATTCACCTGACTTACATGTCTTTGGACTGTGGGAGGAAACCGGAGCCCTCGGAGGAAACCCACACAGACATGGGGAGAACATGCAAACTCCACACAGAGGATGACCCAGGACGACCCACCAAGGTTGGACTACCCCGCAGCTCGAACCCAGGACCTTCTTGCTGTGAGGCGACCAAGCTAACCACTGTGCCACCGTGAGGTGGTCGGGTGTCCCTACAGACACAATTGGCCGTGTCTGCGGGTGGGGAGGCGGATGTGGGTATGTGTCCTTTTCGCTGCACTAGCGCCTCCTCTGGTCGGTCGGGGCACCTGTTCGGGAGGGAAGGGAGTTGGGGGGAATAAGGTGATCCTCCCACATGCTACGTCCCCCTGTGAAACTCCTCATTGTCAGGTGAAAAGAAGCAGCTGGCGACTCCACATGCGTCGGAGGAGGCATGTGGTAGTCTGCAGCCGTCCCCGGATCGGCGGAGGGGGTGGAGCAGTGACCGGGACAGCTCGGAAGAGTGGGGTAATTGGCCAAGAACAATTGGAGAGAAAAATGGGGGGGGGGCACACTGTCCAAGAGAACAAAGGCCAGCTAGGAGGACTGTCGGAACTGCCATGGCATTCACCAACACCTTCACCTTTTGCAGTCTACAATAAATCTTCATATTTACCTTCAACCTAGTTGTTTATATCTGCTTTTGGGTCTAAAGAAAACCAAAACGTGACACAGTCTCCCCGTCCCTCCACTGAGAAGCACCCCATGGTGGTGCATGATGGTGCCACTACCATGCTTCAACATAGGCGTGGCATACTCCAATGCAGTGATGGGGACACTGTGCTGTAGGAGCTGCCGCCCTTTGTATGAGACGTTAAATCGAGGTCCTGACTCACCGTGGTCATTAAAGAGCCCACGGCATTTATCACAAAGAGTACGGGGTCCCTTGGTGCCTTGGCAGAAATTCACAACCTGGTTCTCTCCATCTGGCCACCTAATCATCCCCCTCATGTAATTCGCTCAATGATTCCCTCCCTCTCCACCTCAAGCTGATGTGTGGCAAGCGCTCTGGCACAAAATGGCTGCCGTGCACCACCCAGGTGGTGCTACACATTGGTGGTTGTTAAGATGAGTTTCCCGCCTTCAATGTGAAGCACTTTGGGTCAAGATAAAATGCTGTATAAATGTAATCCATAGTAACAATTTATTATTAGTATCATCATCGTCATCGTCATTAGCCAAGTGATGAGCAGTGCCTGGTGTCCACCAGACATAGTGTTTGAAGTGCAGCCCAAAGAATTAAATTTTTGTCTCATCAGACCAGAGAACCTTTTTCCTCATGCTCTCAGTCTTTTAAATGCCCTTTGGCAAACTCCAAGTGGGCTATCAAATGCGTTTCACTCCAGAGTGTCTGTCATCTAGCCACTCTGCATTAAAGGCCCAACTGATGGTGCGCTGCTGAGATGGTCGTCCTTCTGGCAGGTTCTCCAATGAGGACTTCGGAAGCTCTGTTAGAGTGACCATTGGGTTCTTGGTCACCTCACTGACCAAGGCCCTTTTTGCCCGGTTACTCAGTTTGGCTGGACAGCCAAATCTGGTTAGAGTCCTCATGGTTCCAAACTTCTTCTTTCGTTCCATAATCACTAAAGCCACTGTGTTCCTGGGAACACTCAAAAAGCTTTAGAAATGGTTTTATACCCTTGCCCTGATCCATGCCTCACCACAATTTGA
The DNA here is from genome assembly GCF_029633865.1 of Lampris incognitus. Taxonomy (NCBI): domain Eukaryota; kingdom Metazoa; phylum Chordata; class Actinopteri; order Lampriformes; family Lampridae; genus Lampris; species Lampris incognitus. The sequence goes on from NC_079211.1 coordinate 74,273,296, forward strand.
TCATAGAGGTCCTTGGACTTCAGGGTTTGGTTTTGGCCTGACATGCAGTGTGAATCATGGGACCTTATACACACACAGGTGTGTGCCTTTCTAAACTATGTCCAACCAATTCAGTTTGCCACAGGAGGACCCCAATCAAGTTCTCAGTACATCTCAAGGACAATTAAAGCAAACAGGATGCACCTGACCACAACTTGGAGTGCCACAGCAAAGGGTCTGAATACGTCTTTCTGTAAATGACAGATTTCAGTTTTTGATTTTTAATAAATGTTGTAGAAATCTCTAAAATCATGTTTTCACTTTGTCATTATGGGTAACTTAATGTAGACTGGTGGCCAAAAATGGCAAATTTACCCACTTAAAATCAGATCTACAACATAATAATTTGTGCAAAAAGCGAAGGGGTCGATACTTTCTGAAGCCACTGTATATTATTTTGCTAGTTTTAAATTTCCTTTTACTTTCTTTAGATTGAATGCATGTCTAAAGGACCCTGCACACCATGTCAACCCCCCCCCCCGCCCATTGTTCTGCACAACAACAAAAAATAATGTGACACATGCCAATATGATTCATCAGATTTTGCGTTTCTACAGAAGGGACAACTCATTCAGCCAATCAAATCCTCGGAGGTGTCACATGACAAACTGGTCAAAGTGTCCATCATGAGAAAAATCCTCTGACGTCAACCAACAAACTCCAAACTGTCCTGTCTCACATGCAGAACTTCACGGCAAGGGTCACAAACAGAACCAAAAGAAAAAAGAAAAAAAAAGACACAAAGAGGAGAAATGGCAGGTAATTGCTGAATCGTGTGACTAATAAAATACACAACAGAAGTGCTGACTTGGCTACACAGACGACCACGTGTTGATGGGTTAGCGTTGGTTAGCATTTGTTTGGTTAACCAGAGGTCTGCTCATCAGTTGGTTTTCAGCGTTTCAGATGTTTGTGAGTGGTTTTCAGCAGCTCACCTCCATCCTCTCCAGGTCGCTTCTGTCCGGGGAAGTACAGCGAGGCCTCCACACCTGCTGAGGAGCTGTTGAGGTGAGACATCGGTTCATTTCCCATCTTAGCAGCCATCTGACAGAAACAGACAGAGAGAGAGCAGATTTAGAACAAAGTAGGACATCATATTCACCATCACGTCAAATTACTTCCTTTACATGACATCTCAGCTGCTCTTTGGCCCAGACCAGGGATGGGCAATGTGGTCAAGAAAGGGCCAGTGTGGGTGCAGGTCATTGTTCCAACCAGGCAGCTACACACCTGATTTTATTAGTCAACCAGTAGTCTTTGCTAAGGACCTTGACTAATAGAATCAGGTGTGTAACTGCTTGGTTGGAACACAGACCTGCACCCACACCAGCTCTTTCTGGGTCATGTTGCCCATCCCTGGACCTCTTACCATAACACCATTTCAGACAGTGTTGATCTGCTTTAAAACATTGTATATATGTCCTCTGTGTTCCCCATGTCTGGGCAAATGCTTCAGATCAGAAAAAGTACACTGACTCAAACCAAATGGCAATGCTGACCATGATCCAGCTTATCTTGACGCTAGCAGTACCAGTAAGTATAGCCCAGCACACGGACCAGGACTCAACCAGTTTGTATTTGTGGCGGAGGTTGGTACTGCAGCTTAACTTCTCTGACCTGTGAGGACGAACGAGTCAAGAAATGACTCTTTGAATTAGGGCCTAGACACACCAAACCGACCAGCGGCGACGAAGGCCAACTGTTGCGTTGCCTCACGTTGCCTGCCATCTGGGCCAAAAAGTAGCACTTGAACACACCGCAAAGACTACAGCCGACAGCCCTGATTCGCTAGCGTATGGCCCTAATTCGCTAGTGTATGGCACTGATTCGCTAAGCTGAACAGCCAATCAGAGTGATCTCTCTCACCAATGGGTTCCGCCGATTAAACATGCTGAATCGGCCGAAAAGCTGCCGACAGGGGTCCGACTGGTGTCGACGGTGCGAGACACACCGCAAAAACTAGGGTCACAGATGCTCACCGACGGCATGACATTGGCCGACGGCCAACCGTTGGCCTGGTGTGTCAGGGACCTCAGTCATGAATATAAATTTAAACATTAGTTACTCGGCGCCTCATTAACTCTCATTAATCTGCATTAAGCCTTCGCAGGGTATGGACACCCTCCTCGAGAACCAGTGACGTGAAAGCCACTGGGCTCAACAGTACCTGCAGAAATACACAGACACACACCAAACTCCTGCAACTGGCAGGAAACAGGAAAAGAGTACGTTAGGCTGAAACGAGGACAGCCAATCTGCAGCACCGTATCCATGTCTTCAAGGCTTAACCGAGGAACAGCAACACAAAACTGTTGGGATGAGCAGAGAGGGGAACAAGTCTTCTGAAAGTGACAGAAGAATGCTCGTAATTGGAAAAAGTGATCCTCCAGGTGTGTGGGGGTTTTCATTCCAACCAAACACGACACCGGCTGGCTTCACTCGAGTCCTCCTTTGGGTACACGAAGGTGTGTTAATGGGTAAAATTACTCGGTGTAGTGTTGGGTTAGAAAGATTTGATTTTTGCTTTTGAGCGGGCAGCACAGTGGCCCAGTGGTTAGCGCTGTCGCCTCACAGCAGCAAGAAGGACATGGGTTTGAACCCTTGGGTTGTCCAACCTTGGGGGTCATCCCAGGATATCCTCCGTGTGGGGTTTGCATGTTCTCCCTGTGTCTGCGGTGGGTTTTCTCCAGGTGCTCCGGTTTCTCCCACCATCAAAAAGACATGTATGTTAGGGTTAATGCGCCTGTCTGTGCCCCTGAGCAAGGCATGGCAAGATGAACTGGAGCTGGTCCCCGGGTGCTGCACGGCAGCTCCCACTAATCCTAGCTACACAGGTAGGACGGGTTAAATGCAGAGCGTAATTTCCCTACGGGGGTTAATAAAGTATCTCAAAAAAGATTACTGAAATGGTCAAGTGGACACCTTTATCCGATTTCCAAAAGTGGGTACGGTCTTAATCGGCAAATCCAAAACCGGAAAGGCCATTAGATTTTCGCCCAATCTTAATATCTTACTCGGATTTCTTTCAGTTTGTGAAGCTGCATATATCAGAGGGAAGCAGCAGATCCTGGAGGACAACAAACATGGCCGCCGTGGCAAACATGGCCGCTGCAGCAAACATGGCCGCCGCGGCAAACGCTACCTGGATGCACTGGATGAGCAGGTGTCGTTGGAAAGAATGGGCCGCCATTTTATCGATGGCGCCTTGCAGTTGTTATTCGTCAGCTGATTTTGTCATAACAACAAAAATAAAACTGCGTCCAGATTAAAGTGAGGGAAATCCACTACACAAGCTCAAGGATGGAGATGGAGGGGAAGCGGTTGATATGTCGTTTCCGTGGAGCGACAATTATACAAAGAATCATGTAGGCATCACATTAACTGCACCACCAGGACTCATGGGGCGGCCATAACTGATACTGTTGTAAAAGGATAACTGCTAATAACTGGGCTTCTTGTTTACATTACAATGTACTCATGCAGGTCTGGACAGCTCAGTCTGATGTAGACCTGTCACTCAACAGCTGGACTACACCAGGACTGGATCTTCATCCAGACCATGGAGGAGCCAGTTCTTCCACCCTCCCAGAGTCCAGTCAAGGCTTCATGGTGGGAATTCTGTCGTTCGTATTTAGAGGGTCGTCCACACTCATTCTCAGAAAGTTTTTACTTCTTTTTTTTTTTAATCAAAGTAAACCCCGGTCCCCCGGTCAGGGGGTACATGTTTTGGGTGATTTTGAAGGGTTGTGCTCATTTATCATCCGTTCGTGGAGTTTTAAGTAGCGATGACCCCAGAGTTACTGAGCTTCAAAAGATCTGCTCATCCAACAGGGACTTGGATTGTAAATTGAAATATAAATTAATTAATTAATAGAATAAAAGTTCAGGGGTGTCCGGGTGGTGTGGCAGTCCACTCCGTTACCTACCAACATGGGGATCGCCAGTTCAAATCCCCGTGTTACCTCCGGCTTGGTCGGGCGTCCCTACAGACACAATTGGCCGTGTCTGTGGGTAGGAAGACGGATGTGGGTATGTGTCCTGGTTGCTGCACTAGCGCCTCCTCTGGTCGGTCGGGGCGCCTGTTCGGGGGGAGGGGGAACTGGGGGAATAGCGTGATCCTCCTACGCGCTACGTCCCCCTGGTGAAACTCCTCATTGTCAGGTGAAAAGAAGCAGCTGGTGACGTCACATGTATGGGAGGAGACATGTGGTAGTCTGCAGCCCTCCCCGGATCGGCAGAGGGGGTGGATCAGCGACCGGGACGGCTCGGAAGAGTGAGGTAGTGGGCCGGGTAATGTTGGGGAGAAAAAGGGGGGAAGAAATCCCCCCCCAAAATGAAAGTAGAACAAAAGTTAGCAAGTTACTCGTTTATGAGGAGATATTTACGATCTTGATCTCACCGCCGATGATCCAAAAACGCCAACTGACGTGTTTGTCAGTTGGCGTTTTTGGATGACAAACATGGCAGCACAAAGTTGCATCTGATCTGAGGAACTGAGCAAATATGCTTCACCTAGTTGCAATACATTTTTTGAACCATCTAAATAGAAACGACAAAAATCCCTCCCTGCATTGTTGCACGATTCATTCATAAGTTGCTAAAATATATATGGACCCCCCCCCTCATACAGACCGCGACCTTGTTCTGAAGTACCCTGAATATTATATGAAGTGTACGAAGTAATAGTGGGCCAGCACTAGGTACAGGTACTAGGTACAGGTGGTGTATGTGTAAAAAGATGTGGCCCGGTACTTCAGCAGAAACCAGACATGATGAGAGCCCACTGTAGTAAACCGTCTTCGAATCGCGGTCTGGTGAAGAGACTAAAACCCATCATTCACATTCACAACAGAACCACTGACGTGGAAACCTGCAGAACTTTACTGACGGCAGTATTTGCAGCACAGAAACCTGCAAAATAGTCCAAAACCAAAACCTTCTGCTGAACCTGCCCAGATATGGTTTACCATGCATGTGGACGGGCTCGGGTTCATCCTGAACCGGCTGTCAAAGAGTCAACAGCACTACCGTCTATTGACCAAGACCTGCCTGCAACTGGCAAGCTGACCTCACCTTGGCAAGTAGACATACCAGCAAAGAACCGCAAGAATATATCACACACACACACACACACACACACTATAACCTTGAGCAATCTCTACAACAAAGACAAGCGAAGAAAAGAGCAGCAGAGGCCTGTGGAGGTACGCCACCCCCTCCCATCGCTCTCCTCCCACCCCCTTCCTCTTTCCATCCATCTCCTCTGTCAGGTTAGCTGCTGCTGTGGAACAGAACCTGGGCCGGGTTCTGCTGGACTGGGCTGACAGAACAGTGCCGTGACCGCGCTCTGTTATCACGGCGGTCGGCACGGCAACCTCACAGACGGCGGGCCGGGACATGACTGAAGTGTGACATATTATGTGGAGGGTTACCATCGTCTCGGGACAGCTGGATTCTGAGATGGATTTGAATGACTCGATCACACCGATATCTGGTGTCGACTAGCATGGCCTGCCAGGGCCCGAGTTCGTCACCTGTAGATATCTGGTGTCGACTAGCATGGCCTTCCAGGGCCCCGAGTCCGACACCTGTAGAGCTGGAGGTCAACAGCATATCATCAAATCTGAATCCAGTATCAAATCTGCTTATCGAGTCTTGTGTTAACCGGGTTGTAAAAGCAAAAGGAAGGCAGCTTGTCGTTTCTGATCCCGGATGGTGAGACAGGGTCCTGCCGGCGGACCACGACGAGGTGCCGCGTGCTGCTGCCTGCGTGGGTGCAGATAGACCTGCATGATATGAAACCACGTTAAAGATCTAATCACCGTTTGCCTTCTCACTAAGCTCAGAGCTTACCCAATGTGGACACTTGATCAAAACAGACCCGGCTACCGAACCCAAACCCGAGACACCGGCACCCGGTGGAGGGAATAATGTGACCTGGCCCTGGACCTGTCTATCTCTTCATCTCTCTCTCTCGCCCCTGTCTGTCCCTACATCCGTCTGTCTGTCCACACAACGACCAACACTGACCTGATAACCACCTCCAACTTATAAAGCAAATACCTGAAAGCAGGAGTGAAGCCTGCAGACCGCCACACTGAGACAAGTACTCAGTCATGGAAGTACCACAGCCTGGGGACTGGCACTGTGACAGGGTCGCCCGCCAACAGCCCTAACAAAGTACTTCCCATTTCTCATTGAAGCAGCAAAAGACAAATCTGCTGGCTGCTGGTGCGACTGGGTCGATGCGGGTCACCCGACCCGGGTCTCCGATTCTAGTCACGGCAGGTTTTTATCAGGAGGACCGACACTGCTCGGCTCGGCTTCGGCATGACAGGTTTACTCCACATGAAGGCACCTCGCCGGTTATGATGGGGGGGGGGACCGGTGTGACACAAACACTGCTCGGTAGTGTGATGGGGCGGCACGTTGCTGCACTCCGTTCTCACAAGGCGACCGTGTGAAGAAAGAAATCCTATTAAGACTGTCTGGGGTCAGACCGTCTGACCCCACACCAGCCGGTCCACCGGCCACCATGCTGGATCTCGGCTGTACGCCTCAACCACCGTGCCGAAACTCACCCACCCTGTCCAGCGGTGAGTGGGGGCCCCGGTATTCACCCGTTGGGTTGAAGAGGCTGAAATGACTCCTCTGCCCTGAAAGTACAGAGGAAGGTGGAGGCCGGGTGATGTTCGGCAAGGCCGCGGGGCAGGAGATATGACGGCGGGGCAGATGTTTACCAAGAGAAAACAGGAACTTCCTGCTCAAGTTCACCAGCTCTGCAGAGACTCTGGTTTCCACCAGAGGGGAGGTCTCTGACCTCCACCCCACATGGAAACTGGCTAGATCACCCACCCACCCCCCCCCCCAACCTCCACCTAGCTGCACACAACCTGACAGCCACCAACCAAACCCAAACCCAAGCCCGTCCTGCAGCCTGGCTGGCTCTGGCTCGCCCCGAGAGCATGTTTCAATAGACGGTGTGAAAACAGCACCTCACATGCACCTGACTCTCCACCACCACCACCACCTCCTCCTCGGCCCATCACTAATCCCGTCCCACCTCACGCAGCACACACGCCAGCCAGTCCGCCGGTGCACGGCGGGCAGGTACAGCCACACCGGGCCGCCGAACGTCCCTAGTCGCATGCGGCGGAGCCGCCGCCGCCGCCGCGCCGTCTATAGGAAGCCCGACACACCCCCACGGTGCATATATGGGGCTCGTGAGTGGGTTGCATAACGTCAGCCTACTTTCACACCAACTTACAGTAAACAGGTTTCTATAGGGGGAGGGGGGTCCAACTCTCACACCAACTACTGGAAAGCGGATCAACCGCCGCAGCAGACACGTCTACCGCCGCAAAGGCGGGTTTTCACAGCCCCCACACGCCAACTTATTAGTTTTAAACACGAAGGCCGTGGGGTCGAGTCCCCAACAGGTTGCCCGTCTGAGTGACACGTGTGGCCAAACTTCTCCTCGCCTCCCCGACACGATCCGCGTCCGCCGTGCTCCGCATGACAGCGCCTCCAAACTGCCCGAAAAGTCCTCCTGCCACCGCGTCCCGCAGCAGAACTCCGCCGAACCAGCAACAAGTGCCGCTTGTCGCCAACTCCGGACCGCTTTGCGAGCTAGTTAGCATGCTAGTGTGTGTGTGTGTGTGTGTGTGCGTGTGTGAGGGGGGGGGAGCGAGAGAGAACGAGAGCGAGCGAGAGAGAGAGAGAGAGAGTGTGTGTTCGTCAGCGCTGAGCACAAGCTTGCAGAACTACCGACAGACAAGTTCGAATAAAAGTGTCGGGGTTCGGTCTAAAAGACCCCCGTCCCCGTCGGATCGGTTCGGTTCCGAGCCCCGCGGGAGTTGTTACCTGCCGGGCCCTCTGTAAAGCGTCGGCCAAGCCGTCGGACTTCAGCCCCGGCTGGCTCATGGAGGCCTGTCCCTGCACCAGCTCCGCCATCATAGCGCCACTAGCTCGCTGCTTAGCTGGTTAGCTGTTAGCCGGATTAGCCGCCTGCTGCTCAGCTGTTGGCGACTCGCTGCTCCGTTTCCGCTTCCGCGTTCGGTCACGTGGTACAGGCGGAGGAGCGCAGCCCGGCGGAGCTCCAGCACGACTCCCGATCAATTAACTCCCAACTCGGGTTTATTCGACCGATCGCAGCGTCCACACATGTGCTCCGGCCACGGCTGATCTTCCGTTGTTCTCTTTCATCGTTTCCGCTCTTAAGTTTATTATCTTGGTCTTATTTTCTTCTTCAAATGACTCATTTCCTTTGTATTACTGACACCTCCTCCATAGGTTTCCACAACACTGTACCGCTTCTGTTCCTTAATTTGCAATTTGTGTGTTGTGACAAAAACACTCAAAACTTTATTGCACACTCGGCGTCCATTTCAAAGACATGGTATAATAAATAAACTAACAAATAAATAACGCCAATAACACGAGGACCGCAGGTAAAAGATAAACCCTAGACAATGCACAGAGTAAACACAGTAAAATAACATGACAGGAAGTAGTCAGTGTGTCATCAGAAGGCAGCTGTGCCGGTGGTCCCACTGCCGGGGCTGCTGGCGTGGGGCCCTGAGTCCTGTGTTAGTTAGACTCCTGATGATCAGAGTCCCTGAGCCGGCAAAGAAAGCTCCACATGAGCTTTCTTACAAGAGCCTGAAAGGTGCTGCCTGCTGCAGCCACACACATCTCACCTGCACTGCACCATCCGGGGCTTTCCAGTAGTATTCTCACTGCACCATTACAAGCTACTCCAAGCCTCTGTCACCTTCCTTTTTATAGTGTGGCCACAGGTGTGCAGTATAAAGTGGTTTACAATATGTAGTGTGGCCACAGGTGTGCAGTATAAAGTGGTGTACAATATGTAGTGTGGCCACAGGTGTGCAGTATAAACTGGTGTACAATATGTAGTGTGGCCACAGGTGTGCAGTATAAACTGGTGTACAATATGTAGTGTGGCCACAGGTGTCCAGTATAAAGTGGTGTACAATATGTAGTGTGACCACAGGTGTGCAGTATAAAGTGGTGTACAATATGTAGTGGGACCACGGGTGTGCAGTATAAAGTGGTGTACAATATGTAGTGTGACCACAGGTGTGCAGTATAAAGTGGGGTACAATATGTAGTGGGATCACGGGTGTGTAGTATAAAGTGGTGTACAATATGTAGTGGGACCACAGGTGTGCAGTATAAAGTGGTGTACAATATGTAGTGTGACCACGGGTGTGCAGTATAAAGTGGTGTAAAATATGTAGTGGGACCAAAGGTGTGCAGTATAAAGTGGTGTACAATATGTAGTGGGACCACAGGTGTGCAGTATAAAGTGGTGTACAATATGTAGTGTGACCACAGGTGTGCAGTATAAAGTGGTGTACAATATGTAGTGTGACCACAGGTGTGCAGTATAAAGTGGTGTACAATATGTAGTGTGACCACAGGTGTGCAGTATAAAGTGGTGTACAATATGTAGTGTGACCACAGGTGTGCAGCATAAAGTGGTGTACAATATGGAGTGTGACCACAGGTGTGCAGTATAAAGCGGTGCACAATATGTAGTGGGACCACAGGTGTGCAGTATAAACTGGTGTACAATATGTAGTGGGACCACAGGTGTGCAGTATAAAGTGCTGTACAATATGTATTGTGACCACAGGTGTGCAGTATAAAGTGGTGTACAATATGTAGTGTGGCCAAAGGTGTGCAGTATAAAGTGGTATACAATATGTAGTGTGACCACAGGTGTGCAGTATAAAGTGGTGTACAATATGTAGTGTGACCACAGGTGTGCAGTATAAAGTGGTGTACAATATGTAGTGTGACCACAGGTGTGCAGTATAAACTGGTGTACAATATGTAGTGGGACCACGGGTGTGCAGTATAAACTGGTGTACAATATGTAGTGGGACCACGGGTGTGCAGTATAAAGTGGTGTACAATATGTAGTGTGACCACAGGTGTGCAGTATAAAGTGGTGTACAATATGTAGTGTGACCACAGGTGTGCAGTATAAACTGGTGTACAATATGTAGTGTGGCCACAGGTGTGCAGTATAAAGTGCTGTACAATATGTATTGTGACCACAGGTGTGCAGTATAAAGTGGTGTACAATATGTAGTGTGGCCAAAGGTGTGCAGTATAAAGTGGTATACAATATGTAGTGTGACCACAGGTGTGCAGTATAAAGTGGTGTACAATATGTAGTGTGACCACAGGTGTGCAGTATAAAGTGGTGTACAATATGTAGTGTGACCACAGGTGTGCAGTATAAAGTGGTGTACAATATGTAGTGGGACCACGGGTGTGCAGTATAAACTGGTGTACAATATGTAGTGGGACCACGGGTGTGCAGTATAAAGTGGTGTACAATATGTAGTGTGACCACAGGTGTGCAGTATAAAGTGGTGTACAATATGTAGTGTGACCACAGGTGTGCAGTATAAACTGGTGTACAATATGTAGTGTGGCCACAGGTGTGCAGTATAAAGTGGTGTACAATATGTAGTGGGACCACAGGTGTGCAGTATAAAGTGGTATACAATATGTAGTGTGGCCACAGGTGTGCAGTATAAAGTGGTGTACAATATGTAGTGTGACCACAGGTGTGCAGTATAAAGTGGTGTACAATATGTAGTGGGACCACGGGTGTGCAGTATAAAGTGGTGTACAATATGGAGGATGACCACAGGTGTGCAGTATAAAGTGGGGTACAATATGTAGTGGGATCACGGGTGTGTAGTATAAAGTGGTGTACAATATGTTGTGTGACCACGGGTGTGCAGTATAAAGTGGTGTACAATATGTAGTGTGACCACAGGTGTGCAGTATAAAGTGGTGTACAATATGGAGTGTGACCACAGGTGTGCAGTATAAAGCGGTGTACAATATGTAGTGGGACCACAGGTGTGCAGTATAAACTTGTGTACAATATGTAGTGGGACCACAGGTGTGCAGTATAAAGTGCTGTACAATATGTAGTGTGGCCACAGGTGTGCAGTATAAAGTGGTATACAATATGTAGTGTGACCACAGGTGTGCAGTATAAAGTGGTGTACAATATGTAGTGTGATCACAGGTGTGCAGCATAAAGTGGTGTACAATATATAGTTTACATACCACAAGATTATTATCAGACAGTTCTGTGAGAGGCTGCACCGGTGCATTCCACACACCACTAAGTTCCACACACCTCTACGTTCTTCACACCTCTAAGTTCCACACACCTCTAAGTTCCACACACCTGTAAGTTCTACACACCTCTAAGTTCTTCACACCTCTAAGTTCTTCACACCTCTAAGTTCTACAAACTTCTAAGTTCTACACACCTCTAGGTTCTACACACTTCTAGGTTCTACACACCTCTAAGTTCTACACACACCACTAAGTTCTACACACCTCTAAATTCTACACACCTCCAAGTTCTACACACACTTCTAAGTTCTACACACCTCTAAGTTCTACACACCTCCAAGTTCTACACACACTTCTAAGTTCTACACACCTCCAAGTTCTACAAACCTCCAAGTTCTACACGCATCTCTAAATTCTACACACCTCTAAGTTCCACACACCTCTAAGTTCTTCACACCTCTAAGTTCCACACACCTCTAAGTTCCACACACCTCTAAGTTCTACACACCTCTAAGATCTTCACACCTCTAAGTTCTTCACACCTCTAAGTTCTACACACTTCTAAGTTCTACACACCTCTAAGTTCTACACACTTCTAAGTTCTACACACCTCTAAGTTCTACACACGCCACTAAATTCTACACATCTCTAAATTCTACACACCTCCAAGTTCTACACACACTTCTAAGTTCTACACACCTCTAAGTTCTACACACCTCTAAGTTCTACACACTCCTTTAAGTTCTACATACCTCTAAATTTTTCACACCTCCAAGTTCTACAAAATTCTAATTTCTACACACCTCTAAGTTCTACACCCCTCTAAGTTCCACACACCACTAATTTCTACACACCCCTAACTTCTACACACCACTAAGTTCTACACACTTCTAAGTTCTACACAACACTAAGTTCTACACACCTCCAAGTTCTACACAGACCTTTAAGTTCTCCACACCTCTAAATTCTACACACCTCCACGTTCTACACACACTTCTAAGTTGTACACACCTCCAAGTTCTACAAACCTCCAAGTTCTACACGCATCTCTAAATTCTACACACCTCTAAGTTCCACACATCTCTAAGTTCCACACACCTCTAATTTCTACACACTTCTAAGTTCTACACACTTCTAAGTTCCACAAAACCTCTAAGTTCCACACACCACTAAGTTCTTCACACCTCTAAGTTCTACACACCTCCAACTTCTGCACAATTCTAATTTCTACACACCTCTAAGCTCTTCACACCTCTAAGTTCTTCACACCTCTAAGATCCACACACCTCTAAGTTCTACACACCTCCATCTTCTGCACAATTCTAATTTCTACACACCTCTAAGTTCTACACACCTCTAAGTTCTACACACACCTTTAAGTTCTACACACCTCTAAATTCTACACACCTCCAAGTTCTACACACACTTCTAATTTCTACACAACACTAAGTTCTACACACCTCTAAGTTCTACACAGACCTTTAAGTTCTACACACCTCTAAATTCTACACACCTCCAAGTTCTACACACACTTCTAAGTTGTACACACCTCCGAGTTCTACAAACCGCCAAGTTCTACACGCATCTCTAAATTCTACACACCTCTAAGTTCCACACACCTCTAAGTTCTTCACACCTCTAAGTTCTACACACTTCTAAGTTCCACACACCTCTAAGTTCCACACACCACTAAGTTCTTCACACCTCTAAGTTCCACACACCTCTAAGTTCTACACACCTCCAACTTCTACACAATTCTAATTTCTACACACCTCTAAGTTCTACACACCCCTAAGTTCTACACCCCTCTAAGTTCCAAACACCACTAAGTTCTACACACCCCTAAGTTCTACACACCTCTAAATTCTACACTCCTCCAAGTTCTACACACACTTCTAAGTTCTACACAACTCCAAGTTCTAAACACATCTCTAAGTTCCACACACCTCTAAGTTCTACACACCTCGTAGTTCTACACAATTCTAATTTCTACACACCTCTAAGTTCTACACACCTCTAAGTTCTACACACACCTTTAAGTTCTACACACCTCTAAATTCTACACACCTCCAAGTTCTACACACACTTCTAATTTCTACACACCTCCAAGTTCTACACACACTTCTAAGTTCTACACAACTCCAAGTTCTACACACATCCCTAAGTTCCACACACCTCTAAGCTCTACACACCTCTAAGTTCTACACACTTCTAAGTTCTACACAACACTAAGTTCTACACACCTCTAAGTTCTACACACACCTTAAGTTCTACACACCTCTAAATTCTACACACCTCCAAGTTCTACACACACTTCTAATTTCTACACACCTCCAAGTTCTACACACACTTCTAAGTTCTACACAACTCCAAGTTCTACACACATCCCTAAGTTCCACACACCTCTAAGCTCTACACACCTCTAAGTTCTACACACTTCTAAGTTCTACACAACACTAAGTTCTACACACCTCTAAGTTCTACACACACCTTTAAGTTCTACAAACCTCTAAATTCTTCACACCTCCAAGTTCTACACACACTTCTAATTTCTACACACCTCCAAGTTCTACACACACTTCTAAGTTCTACACAACTCCAAGTTCTACACACATCCCTAAGTTCCACACACCTCTAAGCTCTACACACCTCTAAGTTCTACACACTTCTAAGTTCTACACAACACTAAGTTCTACACACCTCTAAGTTCTACACACACCTTTAAGTTCTACAAACCTCTAAATTCGTCACACCTCCAAGTTCTACACAATTCTAATTTCTACACACCTCTAAGTTCTACACACCTCTAAGTTCTACACACACCTTTAATTTCTACACACCTCTAAATTCTACACACCTCCAAGTTCTACACACACTTCTAATTTCTACACACCTCCAAGTTCTACACACATCTCTAAGTTCTACACACCTCTAAGTTCCACACACCTCTAAGTTCTTCACACCCCTAAGTTCCACACACCTCTAAGTTCCACACACCACTAAGTTCTTCACACCTCTAAGTTCTTCACACCTCTAACTTCCACACACCTCTAAGTTCTACACACCTCTAAGTTCTACACAACACTAAGTTCCACACACCTCTAAGTTCTACACACACCTTTAAGTTCTACACACCTCTAAATTCTACACACCTCTAAGTTCTACACACACCTTTAAGTTCTACATACCTCTAAATTCTTCACACCTCCAAGTTCTACACAATTCTAATTTCTACACACCTCTAAGTTCTACACACCTCTAAGTTCTACACACACCTTTAAGTTCTACACACCTCTAAGTTCTACACAGACCTTTAAGTTCTACACACCTGTAAATTCTACACACCTCCAAGTTCTACACACACTTCTAAGTTGTACACACCTCCAAGTTCTACAAACCTCCAAGTTCTACAAGCATCTCTAAATTCTACACACCTCTAGGTTACACACACCTCTAAGTTCTTCACACCTCTAAGTTCTACACACTTCTAAGTTCCACACACCTCTAAGTTCCACACACCACTAAGTTCTTCACACCTCTAAGTTCTACACACACCTTTAAGTTCTACATACCTCTAAATTCTTCACACCTCCAAGTTCTACACAATTCTAATTTCTACACACCTCTAAGTTCTACACACCTCTAAGTTCTACACACTTCTAAGTTCTACACACACCTTTAAGTTCTACACACCTCTAAGTTCTACACAGACCTTTAAGTTCTACACACCTGTAAATTCTACACACCTCCAAGTTCTACACACACTTCTAAGTTGTACACACCTCCAAGTTCTACAAACCTCCAAGTTCTACACGCATCTCTAAATTCTACACACCTTTAAGTTCTACATACCTCTAAATTCTTCACACCTCCAAGTTCTACACAATTCTAATTTCTACACACCTCTAAGTTATACACACCTCTAAGTTCTACACACTTCTAAGTTCTACACAACACTAAGTTCTACACACCTCTAAGTTCTACACACACCTTTAAGTTCTACAAACCTCTAAATTCTTCAAACCTCCAAGTTCTACACAATTCTAATTTCTACACACCTCTAAGTTCTACACACCTCTAAGTTCTACACACACCTTTAAGTTCTACACACCTCTAAATTCTACACACCTCTAAGTTCTACACACATCTCTAAGTTCTACACACCTCTAAGTTCCACACACCTCTAAGTTCTTCACACCTCTAAGTTCCACACACCTCTAAGTTCCACACACCACTAAGTTCTTCACACCTCTAAGTTCTTCACACCTCTAAGTTCCACACACCTCTAAGTTCCACACACCTCTAAGTTCTACACACCTCTAAGTTCTACACAACACTAAGTTCTACACACCTCTAAGTTCTACACAAACCTTTAAGTTCTACACACCTCTAAATTCTACACACCTCTAAGTTCTACACACACCTTTAAGTTCTACATACCTCTAAATTCTTCACACCTCCAAGTTCTACACAATTCTAATTTCTACACACCTCTAAGTTCTACAAACCTCTAAGTTCTACACACACCTTTAAGTTCTACACACCTTTAAGTTCTACACAGACCTTTAAGTTCTACACACCTCTAAATTCTACACACCTCCAAGTTCTACACACACTTCTAAGTTCTACACAACTCCATGTTCTACACACCTCTAAGTTCTACACACCTCTAAATTCTTCATACCTCCAAATTCTGCACACCTCTAAGTTCTACACACCTCCAAGTTTTACACAATTCTAATTTCTACACACCTCTAATTTCTACACACCACTAAGTTCTACACACCTCTAAGTTCTACACACCTCCAAGTTCTACACACCTCCAAGTTCTACACACATCTCTACGTTCCACACACCTCTAACTTCTACACACTTCTAAGTTCTACACAACACTAAGTTCTACACACACCTTTAAGTTCTACACACCTCTAAATTCTTCACACCTCCAAGTTCTACACAATTCTAATTTCTACACACCTCTAAGTTCTACACCCCTCTAAGTTCCACACACCACTAAGTTCTACACACCTCTAAGTTCTACACACCACTAAGTTCTACACACTTCTATGTTCTACGCAACACTAAGTTCTAAACACCTCTAAGTTCTACACACACCTGTAAGTTCTACACACCTCTAAATTCTACACACCTCCAAATTCTACACACCTCTAAGTTCTACACACCTCTAAGTTCCACACACAACTTTAAGTTCTACACACCTCCAAGTTCTACACACACTTCTAAGTTCTACACACCTCCAAGTTCTACACACACTTCTAAGTTCTACACAACTCCATGTTCTACACACCTATAAGTTCTACACACCTCTAAATTCTTCACACCTCCAAGTTCTACACACCCCTAAGTTCTACACACCTCCACGTTCTACCCAATTCTAATTTCTACACAACTCCAAGTTCTACACACCTCTAAGTTCTACACACCACTATGTTCTACACACCTCTAAGTTCTACACACCTCTAAGTTCTACACACACCTCCAAGTTCTACACACCCCTAATTTCTACACTCCCTTCAAGTTCCACACAATTCTAATTTCTACACACCTCTAAGTTCTACACAACTCTAAGTTCTACACACCACTAAGTTCTACACACCTCTAAGTTCTACACACCACTAAGTTCTACACACCTCTAAGTTCTACACACACCTTTACGTTCTACACACCTCTAAGTTCTACACACCTCCAAGTTCTACACACACTTCTAAGTTATACACACCTCCAAGTTCTACACACACTTCTAAGTTCTACACACCACTAAGTTCTAAACACACTTCTAAGTTCTACACAACTCCATGTTCTACACACCTCTAAATTCTTCACACCTCCAAGCTCTACACAATTCTAATTTCTACACACCTCTAAATTCTACACACCTCCAAGTTCTACACACCTCCATGTTCTACACACCTCCATGTTCTACACACCTCCAAGTTCTACACACCCCTAAGTTCTACACATCTCTAAGTTTCACACACCTCCAAGTTCTACACACTTCCACGGTCACCTTCCCTCTGTAAACATCTGTATGTTCATTCCATCATATGGTTTCATCGTCTGTGTGTGTGTGTGTGTGTGTGTGTGTGTGTGTGTGTGTGTGTGTGTGTGTGTGTGTGTGTGTGTGCAAGTGTGTGTGTGCAAGTGTGTGTGTGCCACATCTCCTCACCTGCCACATCTCCTCACCTGCCACATCTAAATTGCCACATCTCCTCACCTGCCACATCTCGTCACCTACCACATCTCCTCACCTGCCACATCTCACCTGCTTCATCTCCTCACCTGCCACATCTCCTCACCTACCACATCTCCTCACCTGCCACATCTCACCTGCTTCATCTCCTCACCTGCCCCATCTCCTCACCTGCCACATCTCCTCATGTGCCACATCTCCTCACCTGCCACATCTCACCTGCCACATCTCCTCACCTTCCACATCTCCTCACCTGCCACATCTCCTCACCTACCACATCTCCTCACCTGCCACATCTCACCTGCCACATCTCCTCACCTGCCACATCTCACCTGCCACATCTCCTCACCTGCCACATCTCCTCACCTGCCACATCTCCTCACCTGCCACATCTCACCTGCCACATGTCCTCACCTGCCACATCTCCTCACCTACCACATCTCCTCACCTGCCACATCTCACCTGCTTCATCTCCTCACCTGCCACGTCTCCTCACCTTCCACATCTCCTCACCTGCCTCATCTCCTCACCTGCCACATCTCCTCACCTGCCACATCTCACCTGCCACATCTCCTCACCTGCCTCATCTCCTCACCTGCCACATCTCACCTGCCACATCTCCTCACCTGCCTCATCTCCTCACCTGCCACATCTCCTCACCTACCACATCTCCTCACCTGCCACATCTCCTCACCTGCCACATCTCCTCATGTGCCACATCTCCTCACCTGCCACATCTCACCTGCCACATCTCCTCACCTGCCACATCTCTTCATGTGCCACATCTCCTCACCTGCCTCATCTCCTCACCTGCCACATCTCCTCACCTGCCACATCTCCTCATGTGCCACATCTCCTCACCTGCCACATCTCACCTGCCACATCTCCTCACCTGCCACATCTCCTCACCTGCCACATCTCCTCATGTGCCACATCTCCTCACCTGCCACATCTCCTCATGTGCCACATCTCCTCACCTGCCACATCTCCTCACCTGCCACATCTCCTCATGTGCCACATCTCCTCACCTGCCACATCTCCTCACCTGCCTCATCTCCTCACCTACCACATCTCCTCACCTGCTGTCAGACACTTTCCTGGCAGGCGTTTTTCCATCTGCACTTTCTGTGGGGGCTCTGACCCTTGACCTACCGCAGTGTCTGTGTGATTATGGTAATGTACTGGAGGAGGAAACTGGGGACTCTATTATGGGTTAGTTAAATGAAGCAGTGATCAGACATGATCTGTTGTATAGTTAATATGAGTGATGGTGTGACATAAGCCTGTGGACCCGCTGGATGTCAGACCCTACACCCTCAACACACATCTACCCTCCACACACACATGAACCTATACCCTCCTCACACATCTACCCTCCACACACATCTACCCTCAACACACATCTACCCTCAACACACATGAACCTATACCCTCCACACACATCTACCCTCCACACACATCTACCCTCAACACACATCTACCCTCAACACACATCTACCCTCCACACACATCTACCCTCAACACACATGAACCTATACCCTCAACACACATCTACCCTCAACACACATCTACCATCAACATGCATCTACCCTAAACACACATGAACCTATACCCTCAACACACATCTATCCTCCACATACATCTCCACACACATCTATCCTCAACACACATCTATCCTCAACACACATCTACCCTCCACACACATCTACCCTCAACATGCATCTACCCTCAACATACATCTACCCTCAACACGCATCTACCCTCAACACGCATCTACCCTCAACATGCATCTACCCTCAACACGCATCTACCCTCAACACACATCTACCCTCAACATGCATCTACCCTCAACACAATCTACCCTCAACACACATCTACCCTCAACATACATCTACCCTCAAAACACATGAACCTATGCCCTCCACACACATCTAACCTCAACACACATCTACCCTCAACACACATCTACCCTCAACATACATCTACCCTCAACACACATCTACCCTCAACACACATGAACCTATGCCCTCCACACACATCTACCCTCCACACACATCTACCCTCCACACACATCTACCCTCAACACGCATCTACCCTCAACACACATCTACCCTCAACACACATCTATCCTCAACACATGCATCTACCCTCAACTTGCATCTACCCTCAACACACATCTACCCTCAACACACATCTACCCTCCACACACATCTACCCTCCACATGCATCTACCCTCAACACGCATCTACCCTCAACACACATCTACCCTCCACACACATCTACCCTCCACATGCATCTACCCTCAACATGCATCTACCCTCAACACAATCTACCTTCAACACACATCTACCCTCAACATACATCTACCCTCAACACACATGAACCTATGCCCTCCACACACATCTACCCTCAACACACATCTACCCTCAACATACATCTACCCTCAACACACATCTACCCTCAACACACATAAACCTATGCCCTCCACACACATCTGCCCTCAACACACATCTATCCTCAACACACATCTACCCTCAACATAAATCTACCCTCAACGTACATGAACCTATATCCTTAACATGCATGCAAGCTGTACAGCAGCAGCAGGACAGCCTGCAGAAGAACAGCCTCCCCAGATAGCTTCTGGATGTGGGCCACTTCAGGCAATGATGTGGCACTGGTGGCCTTCTTCTGGCCCTGACAAAATGGATGTGGGCCTGACGTGGCCCACATGTATAATAGCAAATATGGCCCAAATAGGCCAAATCAAATGAGGGCCTTTTTTGACAAAGATGCGGTGCTCTCACAACATGTGATCTGGATGTGACCCTGCAGCGCCCCGTGTGGTAAATGGTGAATATGGCGCAAATATCACAAAACAAATATGGGCCACCTTTGGAAAATACGTGGCACATGCGGCATTGCTCTGGCCCAGATCTGGCAAACAGTGCCATCATTCCACACGGTATGTGGGCCGGATGAAGTGTCGGGTGTGGGACGGGTCCGGGCCACAGCAGTTTTGCTATCTGGGGTGCAGACAGCGTGAAGCTGTGGGTGTGTGCGGAGCTGCTTCCTCTGCTTCTGTCCTCTGCCGACAGCCGAACACCACGACCTACCAGAAGACACGATGCAATTACAGATGAGGGAGATGGTATCTTCTAAACGTTTGTTTGTTTGAGTGTTTAAAAGGCAGGATTCTTGTTGCATCCAGGACATTATTCACACAAATGAGCCAAAAGAAAAGCAGCTTTTCATTTCTTTCACTGCTCTTGTCTGCGCAGATCCAGATCACTGTTGAATGGAAGCATGGCTGCTGAGAGAGAGAGACAGAGAGATGGGTTTTATTTTCAACCCTACAGAAGGCACTGATAACCTACAATGACCCTGTGACCTCTTTGTGACCTTTCAGTGACCCCTCCGTGACCTCTGATGACATTAGATTACCCCCTCTGGCACCTGATCCACAGGTGGACGTGGCGGGACAGAAGAAGTTTCTCTCTCCTGGATTTTTCTCCTCTGTTCGGGCTCCACCACCCCTCTCTGCTGCTCCTGCTGCTCCCTGATGGATCAGGGACAGGTTTCCATGACAGAGAGGGAACACCGGACCCAGCGACCACCCACTTTAATGTAGCGCAGTTCAGTCCAGTAAAATGCTGATAAAGGTAAACCAGTAAAAGTGCAGATCATGCAGAGTAGAACAAGATGTTTAGTATTGATTTTTTTAATAACTATACTCAGGCTCCTACTTGATGACCTCTGATGAAGGAGAAGGGCTCAGGGGGTAGTTTTTCTGGGCTGAACCGAACACTAGTGAAGATTCGTGATATTTCCCCAGCTCACAGCTCTCATATCCACATGTGCATGTTGGCTCATGGGGCTGCAGTTCGGGGTCTTCAACAAACCTTTATTCAGAGCAAGGCGACGAGGCTTTTCTGAGAGGAAACACATTCATCTGTTTGGCTCTCCAGCCACATGACGACTGAACACCAGCTGGACTTAAAGGTGGTATGGTCAGATTTATGAACATGCCAGAAAACAAAACGACAAGAATTATTCTTATCCGGGATAAAACACACAACACACATTTGTAACACTTCAGTGGACATTTTTAGGACTACTATGTTGAGTTGTTGAATTGTTAATGGGTGCAATATTAATGTGATAAAGCATGCAAGAGTTATTTCCTACATGTATTTATTTCTAACCTGTGCTGTCGGCAGGCTTGGCATACAGCACAGGGAATCGTCATGCCAATGTGTCCTACACAGATAATCTGCAGGTTGCAAGAACAAGACTGTGGTGAGTTTGCGCGGAACACGAGAGGTAGAGGTCTCTTTCGATCACAACTGCCATGTCCCATACAGCGCACGACCCCGGGAGTGCTGTTTAATTTAAACACACCACCAGAACCGAACTGAGGGGAAAGGATGGGCATGAAGCAAGGATTCAGTTTGAATGGCAACTCCCGTGTCCCATACACCGCACGACCCCAGGAGTGCTCCTTTATTCTGCCCCTCCTCAACGGTTACTGAACAACCGCTTCACGTAACAATGATCGTCTACCCAGTCCGAGTCAACCACCCAAACAGCAACACAACAATAATCAAAACATGAACACAACATTAATAAAACAATGATCTGAACATGAGCTTAACAGTCCCATATTCCCTTGTGCTTCCCCAGCACATAGCCATCATCAGTCCAGCAAACCATCTCCTCCAGTCGCTACATAGCCCCCACCTAAGAGGTCAGTGGTCCTCAACGACCCCATCACCCAAGACATAGTCCCTCAAATGTCCAGGGGACCATCGCTGGTGAACAGGCCGCCCAGGGCTCACAGGAAGTGCAACTGGAGGAGAAAAACACTGATAGGCGTATGGGGTGCTACTGTCACCCCTAACCCCCAACAACAGGCAGAGCAAGGGGGCGGTATGGAGAGAGTCTGTCCTGGTGCAGCACCAACATGCGCCCCTGGCCGGGCATGTGCACCCACTACACCACCTCAGACAGACAGTCCATGACCTCTCAGGGCCCCTGCAAAGCTTGGGGAAAATCCTCTTCTTGCTAACGGGACGATACATAGGCCCTCTTCTGCCATACCCCGGAGTTGGCCTGGATCCGGTGGGTGTAGTCATGGATCACTTGCAGGCGATCCCTCAGTCTCCGGAGGTAGTCCATATACAAACCCCAATTCCAATGAAGTTGGGACGTTGTGTAAGACGTGAATAAAAACAGAATACAACGATCTGCAAATCCTTTTCCACCTATATTCAATTGAATACACTACAAAGACAAGATATTTAATGTTCAAACTGATAAACTTTATTGTTTTTTGCAAATATTCACTAATTTTGAACGTGATGCCTGCAACACGTTCCAAAGAAGCTGGGACAGGGGCAACAAAAGACTGGGAAAGTTAAGGAATGCTCAAAAAACACCTGTTTGGAACATTCCACAGGTGAACAGGTTAACTGGAAACAGGGGAGTGTCATGATTGGGTATAAAAGGAGCATCCCCGAAAGGCTCAGTCGTTCACAAGCAAGGATGGGGCGAGGTTCACCACTTTGTGAACAACTGCATGAGCAAATAGTCCAACAGTTTAAGAACAACGTTTCTCAACGTACAACTGCAAGGAATTTAGGGATTTCCTCATCTCCAGTCCATAATATCATCACAAGATTCAGAGAATCCGGAGAAATCTCTGCACGAAAGCAGCAAGGCCCAAAACCGACACTGAATGCCCGTGACCTTCGACCCCTCAGGCGGCACTGCATTAAAAACCAACATCATTCTGTAAAGGATATTACCACGTGGGCTCAGGAGCACTTGGGAAAACCATCGTCAGTTAACACAGTTGGTCGCTACATCTACAAGTGCAAGTTAAAACTCTACCATGCAAAGCCAAAGCCAGATATCAACACCACCCAGAAACACCGCCGGCTTCTCTGGGCCCGAGCTCATCTGAGATGGACTGACGCAAAGTGGACAAGTGTGCTGTGGTCTGACGAGTCCACATTTCACATTGTTTTTGGAAATCATGGACATCGTGTCCTCCGGGCTAAAGAGGAAGAGGACCATCCAGATTGTTATCAGAGCAAAGTTCAAAAGCCAACATGTGTGATGGTATTGGGGGGGTGTTAGTGCCCATGGCATCATGGGTAACTTGCACATCTGTGAAGGCACCATTAATGCTGAAAGGTACATACAGGTTTTGGAGCAACATATGCTGCCATCCAAGCGACGTCTTTTTCAGGGACGTCCCTGCTTATTTCAGCAAGACAATGCCAAGCCACATTCTGCACGTGTTACACCAGCGGGGCTTCGTAGTAAAAGAGTGCGGGTACTAGACTGGCCTGCCTGCAGTCCAGACCTGTCCCCCACTGAACATATGTGGCGCATTGTGAAGTGCAAAATACGACAACGGAGACCCCGGACTGTTGAGCAACTGAAGTCGTACATCAAGCAAGAATGGGAAAGAA